>NC_081345.1:11984300-12162975 GCF_029784015.1 Lycium ferocissimum | reverse complement strand
GTGGTCTTCAAGATTAATCGGGGTATGTAATGGCATCCTTCTTTCGGCACGTTTCCCAAAAGAAGACTAAAACCTCATAATGAGAAACTATCAGTTAGAGCTTGTCTTAGAGGCTTACAGCTTTATGAGTGTTATGTCGTATCTTCCGAGGGATTTTCATCCCCTTCTTGTATCCTTGATGTTAGGAAGAATAGAGAGACATACTAGAGCCTTGTCTCTTTCAGTATATACTTGATATATAGGATGATATGCATATTTTTTCTCAGCCTGGCCGCTTAGTCAGTGAGACAGTATTGCCTGGCCTACGGGTCAGTAAGACATTATTGCCTGGCTTACGGGTCAGTGAGATATTATTACCTGGCTTACGGTTCAGTGAGACATTATTGCCTGGCTTATGGGTCAGTGAGACATTATTGCTTGGGCGACGGGTCATGAGACATTATTGCCTGGACGACGGGTCAGTAAGACATTATTGCCTAGCCTCATGGTCAGTGAGATTTTACAGTTGCCTGACCACTTGGTCAATGAGATATACATTACTAATATATTGTATTTCACATGAGACAGATCAAGTGAGACATTTCAGGGTATTCTTTGGCCTCTAGATTGTTATACTTTCAGTTTAATTTCAGTTTCAGTTATTCTAATGCCTTACATACTCGGTACATTATTTCGTCCGACGTCCTCTTGTCTGGGGCACCATTCATACTGCGAAAAGCTGACATAGACAGACGACGGACCTCCTCAAAGAGGCGGGACCAGATATCAGCTGATTAGCAAGCTCCCTTTGTCCGGAGTTGCTAGCTCCATTTGGAGTCTTCCTTTTGTGTATATAGACTTGATGGGTAGGCTGGGGCCCTGTCCCGACCATGATACATTCATGTTATTCCTTGGAGGCTTGTAGACGAGTCATGTATATAGTATGTTAGTGTTGTGATGTCTATTTTGATATTGTTGGTTATGTACGTTCATAGCAGCCTCATCGTGTGCCCCATTCAGATGAGATAGCCAGTCTTTATATATATATATATATATATACGGAGTTGATATAGTTTTATTTAAGAAGAAAGGCAGATTTTCTAATCTTTTGGGATTAAACAAGTCATAGATATTTGTTTGGTTGTAAATCATTTCATTAAGGGTAAAATGAGAAGTTTTAAGTTAAATTATTTCTAAATATAAAAATGTATACGTTCTTTTTGGGACAGAATAAAAAGGAGAGTGTATCGTATAAATGAGAACAGAGGGAGTAACATTTTTATTTGTTGTGACCAGTAACCTCTTGTGTTTAACATTAATTTCCGTCTCTTACCTCCCTATAAAAATAAGAAGGGGGATAAAGAAAGCGGTGCTTTTGCCATGATTTTTGGCTTCTTGCAGCATTCTTAGATTCCATCTTTACATATGCATGTACCCTTTTGGCTCTTTCGTACTCTTACATGCTCCCAGCCTTCTATAATTATAGTAATAACAAATATATAGGAGTGTATATATATATATATATATATATATATATATATCAATCACTTAATAATCTGCTTCCATATTTAAGGCTTTTTCTTTCTTCTTTTGTGAGTTAGCATGTGCTTTGATTCCAGTTACTAGCAGTTAGAAAATGTACATACATATGAAATGAAGGAGGTGTAAACAAGTGCCAAGTCCCAATTCAATGTAATTAGTATTCTGCTTAAGAGCCCGTTTGGATTAGCTGGAAAAAAAATAGCTTTTAAGCAATTGAAATAAAAGCACTTTTAAAGTGCTGGAGCTGAATTTAAAAAGAAGCATTTACGTGTTTGGCTAAAAGTGTTGAAGCTGAAAATAAGCAGTTGAGGTGTTTGATAAAAAAAAAGTGCTTAAAAACACTATATTATGTTAGAACGACTAAAATGGCCCTAAAGTTGTTAACACTAAAAATGAATTAATAATTAAATTTTTAGAATTCGAAATTAATTTTAGTACAAGCTAATTTATGGTTCAATTTATTAGATAAATTTATATTAATTTATGAGAAGTTTTCTTTCTCTTGGATCAGATCATCAATGTATATTCATATACATTCCATGAATGTAAATCTTATTTTAAAATCAGGAATACATTCTATAGGTCAAGCTAACAGTATACGCTCCTAAAATAGTGATGTTTCTATGTCTTTAATTAATATTTATATGAGGAAAAAGAAGATGAGTCTGTTGGAATCATGAGTGGTCTAGTCTGGTGTATCTCATGTAATAAACTAGGTTCATGGGGTTAGTTTGAAGTCACAAGCTCTTTTGAATGACTTGATTTGCCTTATGTCTTGTTATTATCACTTAGAGGCTTGTCTTGGTCTGGAGGATAATAATAAAGGGGGGGGGATCAAGAGTCTGTCTTAAGTAAGTTGCCTAATCTGGTCATTGCTTGTTCTATGTGGTCATGTGTTGGTTGGGAGTTGAAGTTATGGACCTAGCTTGATCATAGTTTGCCTTGCTTGATCACACATGTCATGGGAAGGTTGAGGTCTTGTTATGTCAGAGGTTTGCCATGTTGAATCACGTCCGGTCATTGCTTGTCCTATGTGGTTAAGTGTTCGTGGGGAGTTTGATGCCTTAAATCTAGTTTGATCATAGTCTGTCACCTTGATTACATGTGTCATGGGAAAGTCAAGCTTTATTATGTTTGAACCCAACCTGATTATTGCTTGTTTTATGTGGTTATGTGTCAAGAAACAGTAAAGACTCATTATGTTGAACTTTAGACTGGTTGTCAGTGTCTCACCTGATCATCTACAATCGTTGAAAAGATTGAAAAATCCTAAAAAGAATTGGCCTTTGTCTGGTCATCACATTGTCTTCTCTTAAATAATTTTGTTTGTTTGAAAGTTGAAGTTGTCATGTGCTGGACCTGGCCAGATCATGTCTGTTCTCTAATGGTATTTTGGTTCTAAAAAGTAAAAATGTCCTGTGTGCCCTTTGTGGATTCCCACTTGTTTCACTTAGCAACTTGTTTGACCTAATTCCTGTTGTCTCACCTAAATCTTACTTACTTGATAAAACTTGGCATGTTGGGGTCACAACAATGTATATTGAAACAAAGGTTTTAAAAGGTGATTCTGGGGGAAGGATTTTAACTTGACCAAAGCACTTCATTTAGTTCTGCTTCTTGTTTGGTTGTCCTGTTTGGGGTGAATATGGGAATTTGTTAGACTGCCTCTGAGTAGAACATGTGGAGTGTGTGGTTGTGATGTGTTTGAGTCTAAAAGGTTTTTTCTAAGGTTGCTATAATAAGATAGGTTCAGGGTAGTTCTAAGATAGCCCATGCCTGATAAAAAGACCCAAAAATGTTTACTTAACAAATTAAGTTGTTTTAGTCTCCTTAGCCTTTATACCGTTTAAAAATCAACCAATTTTGAATTAAGAAACCAATTCATGCTTTTTTAAGAGTGGTTAAGTTTGAAAATGTTTGAGGCGACTTTCCTAAAATATTATGTGTTTCTCCTAAGTTCCAAAGATGCACAAAAATTTTGTTATTTACACATTCGGACATATACAATATATATACATGCAAGATACATATGAAATAAAGAAGAGAAGAAAGTAAATCTTTAATCGAGTGGGCTATCCGTGCCCATCAATGCCATTTTCACAACATGACTGGGCCTTAAACATATTAGCTTTCATTTCTCCTCCTTCGGACTCGATCAAGAAAGGGGTTGGGCCTCTAGCCCAACAGATTTAATGCAAGGGTGGCCCGAATGGCCCCAAGTTGAATTCAGATGGACCACAAAGGGACAAAGATTAGTATCTACTCTAAGTGCTCAAATAACATGTAATTAGATAAAGTAAAACATATAAACCCAGCAAACATGTATATGAATTAGTGACATAAAACAAACAGGCTTCTTGTCCCATAAAACATATCCAGGGCCAAATAAGTTATCAAAGTTGAAAACAAATAGATTGGGCCAAACACACATCAGATTTAATGCAAAGGCCCAACAAGTATAAGAGATGAAGCAGGCCTCAAAAATAAGGGAAATACTCAGCAGCAGCCCATACTAAATAAAGTGATACATGTCATGTACACCAAATATACTAACTCATATATACTGGGTGTATAAAGAGTTGAATATTCTATGTATATTCAGGTATATCCCTTTCGTATATGTTATACCCCGTATTTTCGTACGATGAATTATTCATAAGCTAATCGACATAAGTCCAAGGACAAGATTATTTTTGGAAATGAGACAAGGAGTTTTAACCCTCGATATTAATATGGCACGACTTGTTTGCAATTTCCATTAGTGTAGAGATATTAATGGAGATTAGGGATTAATTAACCATGATTAAATTGTTAAGTGGGTATTAGTGATTAATTATGATTAATTAGCCTAATTAGACCACAAAGTGGGCCCCACAACATATGGCCGAATGTGATTGGTTCATGGAGGATAATGGGACACATGTCAAGGTTGGACATATGTCACCATCATGTGTGGCATATAAAAAGGGAAATTGATGACTAATGAATCATTTATCATCTTCACAAACAAAAGAAAAGCTTAAGAGATAGAGAGGAAAAGCTCTCGGCCATGTCTGGCCGAGTTTGAGCTTTTGTTTGTTGATCAAGAATTAATTTTATTCAATTATTTCAACCCTTTGGAAGGTGTATAACAACGTGGGATTGATCCTAGGTAGCAAGAACAAGAATTAATTCAAGGCACAAATTCTAGTCAAGTTGAGAAGTCAAGGATTAAAGGTAAGGTTTAATCTTCTTTTACATGTATTGAGGATGGTTTGAGCGTGTTTTAAGGTGTAGTTATAGATGAAATTCATGGAATTATGTATGTTGGTGTTGAGGCCGTGTAGGGGCTGTTTTGTGTAAGAATGGTGAACAAATTTTACTTAGTATTTGGTTGTTGTTGTTATGGATTTTATGATGAGAATGAAGGGTTAAATGGTTCAAGTTGGAGTTGTAATTGTTTGTGGGTTGTTGTAGAAGCTAATATGATGTTAATGTAGTTTCTTGCATTTATGTGAATGATGTTGTTAACGTGTGGTTGTTGGTATAGTTCATGAATTTGAATGAAAAGAATGAGTTGTTGTTGTGCTTGTTAAGCTTGGAAGATTAAAAGTAATTGAGATTATATGTTGTGTGGTGTGTTGGTTGGGCTATTGTAAGGTTGTTTAGATGAAAATGTTACGACTATGAATTTTTAAGAGTAATTTGAATATGTAGTAGTCGTATGTCGATTGTTGTCGAATATTGTGAACGTGGGCTGTTTTGGAATGTTGTACGGACTGTCCGGAGCATTCTCGAGTCTTGTTTTGAATAGTCTTGAATTAGTACGTGAATGTGTGGTTATTGATGTTGGCGTGGTTGTTATGTAATTGGTGAAAATAAGGGAAACGTCGTCTAATTATCCAGAAAGGAGTTACTAATATTGGAATACGTTTTGAATCTCCCCGTAGCTTAACCGTAGTTCTTGACGTCTTAATATAGGTTGAAGTACTATTGGGCAGCGTATACGTGTTGTGTTGCGAGTAAACGCTAAAGGTATGTAAAGCCTATCTCTTCTTTCTTTTGGCATGTCCTAGATGTAAGTATGATACGATATGAGCTTCGGGTAACTCTATTCATAAGTTCCGAGCATGTTTATGATTCTTATTCACTTCTTGATGTTAGACTTCTTAATATAGTCGAGCTACTGCCCTCGAGTTTCTATATGAATGGATAGTAAACGATGCATAAAAGTTCCTATTCTTGAAAGACTTCATAATGACTAATGACCATAACTTTCATAAGCTGTTTCGTATTAATTTGATACATGTCTATGATCCCTGAGGCTTTATTTTGATATAGTTCATAATGATATTCAAAGAGTACCGAGTATGACTATCGTCACGATACTCGAGCGTTGGTTAGTCTACTTATCTATTGAGTCTCAAAAGATGATTTATATGCATATGGTTACTCACTACTCGCTCGTGCATCTTTGTTATTACATCTTTCACCGAGTCCCTCACTAGAGGGCCGGGTACGGTATATATATATTATGGTGTCATCTTGTGTTATGGTGTTATCTTGTGTTATGATGTTATCTTTGTGTTATGGTGCTATCTTTGTGATACGGAGCTATCTTTGTGATACGGAGCTATCTTTGTGATACGGAGTTATGCCGTGATACGGAGTTATCTTTGTGTTCGGGAGTATGTTGTGTTATGGCGCCAAAAACGGGGTGCCGACCATGTTCACCGAGTCCTATAATGGGCCGGATATGATATATGATATTGACATGCATGATTTGTGTTTCAAAAGCAAGCATTTTGGTATTCTGGTTATTGTACTCGTTTTCTGTACTTCTTATTTCGGTTATAATCCTGTTTACTGTATGTCACACCCTATTTTCTGTTAGGGCTTGGTGGGCACCCGACCCTTATTTAGGGCCGAGCGAACCCGCCGACTCTCGTGACACTCATAATCATCTCGGGCCCTTAAATCATAACATGAATACATAATGAAAGTTTTGCGAGAAAATGAACATGCTTTTCATCTTTTTTCGAATCAAATAAAATCCGTAATTATATGAAATCTGTAATATAATGCATAACAATACATCGTCTTATGGAGCCACTTTCAAAACTGATATATCATACACATGACTCTGTCTGCAAAGTCTCTAACATGATCCAAGATAACATATCACATATACTCTGACTCGGCAGCACTCCGGGAAGAAATGGAGCTCGCCAATCCAGCTGGAACATCTTCTACTCATGCGGGTGTACTGCGTGGCATGAAACGCAGCCCCCCGAAGAAAGGGGTCGCACGGAATATGTACCGAGTATGTAAAGCATGAAATACAAGTAAACAAGCTCGTTGAAATAAGGAATACAGAAAATCGTAAGACTTGCCTTTAAAACATAAATCATGCGTGTCAATATCATGTCAAATTCCTTATAGAACTGAGAAACATAATTAGAAAATCATCTTGTACGCATGCATAGATATAACGTGCCCCGGCCCTCTAGTGAGGGACGCGGTGAATGAAGTCATCATATGCCATCTGTGGCCACCTCCCCCATATCATCATATATATATATATATATATATATACATATATATATAACGTGCCCCGGCCCTCTAGTGAGGGACGCGGTGAACAATGCAATGGAGTTGCATGAATACGTACCAAGCCCGGGACTCGGTGAAAGACATATTGAGGCTGGCACGAGCAGAGTAGTAAAAAACCATATGCATATAAATCATTTTCAAAGACTCAATGAAATAGTATGAACGGACTGTCATTTGAAAGTCGGGACAAAAGTTATATCAAATATTTTTCGGACGCCACTCGGAAACATATCAAACATCAAAAACATATCAGAGAACCGTAGGGATCATAGTCATACGTCAAACCAATCCGAGTCCACCTCGGAAAGTTACGGACATTATTCAATTTTGGACTTTCTACAAACATATCGAAGAAATCCGAGCCCTTCTGTGAAAGTTACGGTCGTTCGTAGTTACGGAACCATTTAAGAACAAAACTCTTTTGAAAACAAAACTTTTATGCAACTTTTGAAATTTAGTCATACCAAAACATAAGAACCATAATTCGACTACATTAAGAATACGAATATCAAGAAACAAATAAGAATCATAGACATGCTCGGATCGCAAGAATAGAGTTACCTCGGGGTTCGTGTCATAACTTACTTTCAACTAAGACATGCCAAAAGAAAGAAAGGTTGAGCTTTACATACCTCGTCCGCTTCCTAAGCTATTCCGAACTTAAGTCTCAGCTTCTCAAGATCTACAATAATGTCGTTAGACATCAAACATTAGTCATATGCACTGAAGGATTCAATTCCAAGCCATCATTTCTATCTACAGAAATTTGGGCAACATCTCCCTATAAATTCAACAACCCCGAGAATTCAACTCGGCCAATATCATCAACAACAATACCAACAACCATTCCAACAATATCAATAAGTAATTTCAAACGCATTCTAACATTAATATCTCCTTTCTACACAATTTGACGACATTAAATTTTCATTCAAATCAACCGCATACGATCAAACCAACATCAATATTCACACGTTCAAGTACTAATCCAAACCATTTAAACAAGATTCAAGAGCACTTCGGACAATCCACAAAATATTCAAATCAGCCTCCAATACATCATGCAACCCGAAACTTCCCAATTCCAATAGGAACAACAACAACACATTTCTTTCTTTCAAATTCATCAATTACACCAACAATCCACACTTTAGCAACATTATCTTCATAAATGCAAGAAACTATATTTAATTCACATTAGCTTCCAAAACAGCCCACACACGATTTTATCTTCAACTTAATTCATTAAACCTTTATTTACATCATAGAATCCACAACACAACAACCAAAAATACTAAATAAAATTTAGTTCATTCCTTGTCACAAAACAGCCCATACTCACGGCTCAACATCAACATACAAAGTTTCATGAATTTCATCCATTTCTACACACTATTCCCTCCGTTCTAATCCGTTAAAACTCTGAGTAAACTTGTTAACAATGAAAAGGAACCTTAATCTTACCTTAAGTATGCAGCCACCACGTCCACCCTCTTCTTCTCGGTTGATTTTTAGCTCAAATTGAAGGCAACGCGACGTACGATACTTTTCTCTTCATGGGCTTCGGAATTTGGGGCGCGGATTTTGGTCAAAATTAGTTTTTCTCTCTAGGCACTCCTCTCTCTTTTTATCCAAAATTTTCTGGGTGTTTTGGTATGAAAAATGAGGAGAGAAGGCTGATATTTCATTTAAAAAGGTGTGGGTAATGGGCACGACCGGTTGGGCTCGGGTTGGGCACAGCCCACTGACCTTTCTGCCTTAAAATGTCCATATCTCCTTATCCCGATGTCGTCTGTGAACCCATGACCTATGGTTGGAAATATATTTCAATTTTCTACAACTTTCATTCTGGGAGTTTTCCCAAATTCCAAACTCATAATACCGTTTTGGCCCCTCGAAGTCAGATTACCCGAAGACGTTTTCTTAAATCGCCCTTTTGGAGGGCTTACACTCATTTTTAGCTTATCGGTCCTTCTTAGGACTTGCTCAACTTCAATGTACCACCCATATATCTCTTCATATGTCCTTTATAAAATCCCGACATGTGGGTCCCACCTTAACACACGGCCACTTTGGCCTTTTCATGAAATTTTTATTTCAACTTACGCCCCTAATTTCCCTTAATATTCCATACCAATAAAATTCATACGCAACTTGTGCATTAAAATAAAATCAGAGGTCAAAAGTCTCAACCTTGTATCCCGAACTAGTCTTGTCCTTAACTTATCATGGTTAGCTCGGATTATCCCAACGTACAAAATACGGGATATAACACTGTATTTCATGCTTTATGTACTCAGTACATATTTCGTACTGACCCCCTTTCTTCGGGGGGGCTGCGTTTCATGCCCGCAGGTACAGACGCTCGCTTTGGTGATCCGTCAGCCTAGGATATCTATTCTGGTATCTTGGAGTGCTCCCTTGTTCCGGAGCCTATATTTTTGGTTCAGATCCTCTTGTTGTATATATGTGTTTATCCAGGGGTACGGCGGGGCCCTGTCCCGTCATATGATACTGTTGTTACTCTTAGAGGTCTGTAGACATATGTGTGGGTTGTATATAGTTACTGTTCGGTTGTGTCTGTATGACTTATGTTTTGGGGCGTTCCCATTCGTAGTGGCAGCCTTGTCGGCTTGCGTAGATATATATATATATATATATGTTTTGGAAGCCGTGTGTTATGGTAGCCTTGTTGGCTCGTGTATGGCTGGAACGCTTCCCTATATTATGACGACCTTGCTTGCTTATGTGTGATATTATCGTTGAAAGTTGTAACTCCTCAGGAGACAGGTTGTTGTGATATGTATATATATACGCGACAATTTTGAGGCGACGTCATGCCTTGCTATATATAAGTTCTTTATTATGCTAGTTGTGGACGATTATAGTTATCAGGTGTATACGAGTGTCCAGCTCGGGCACTAGTCACGGCCTACGGGGTTGGGTCGTGACAGTATACCCAGAAACCCAATTATACAAATGAAGAGACTAAGGTATTCAACACTTTGAGAATTTCATGTAGGTATCAGCAAATAGGGTCAGAGCAACAGAAAACAATATACAAGCTTAATATGCATGATATTCAGGTTTCTAAATTCAATAGAAGTATAGTCATATGGGACAGTAACTTTAAACCAGAAAGGGAAAGTTCAGTACTGAGTATACCAACTTCATTGGTTTATTTACTTATTTAGGAAGGTTCGATAAGACATGAATTCACATGAGTGAACCCCAACAACTTAGGCGGAAGGGATTTGAACTGAGTTAGCTAGAAACTCCAAGTTCTCCTCCCTTTCCCTTTAGTCCCAGGTAAGTCACATTCATTGTTACACTTTGAAAATTTCGTGTCGTTTGCATTATAAGTAAACTAATGCCAGCCTAAAGTGAATATAAATCCCTTACAATTTTAGGGAGGGTATTTAATATTTTAAGCGTGTACCTTAAGGTTTCAGAGTTAAATGAACCGGCGGAAGTAAGTTCGCTGAAGGGTTGGAATTTGAGCCATGTTTTGGGAAGATTTCGTATCATTTGTGTTATACATTGCTTAGCATCATCTTGAGAGGAATATATAGGTCTCCTTGGATGGTCAATGAAGTTTATGTAAGTTCCAAGAAGGTTTCATAAGGATTAGAGGTCAAACGAATCGAAAAAAAATGTATTTTCGCGAAAATCAGAGTTTGTGGACCAGTATGCGGCCGCAAACTGAGTTTGCTGTGCACAAACTTGCCATTTTGGCTGATCTTACTGCCCAACACCACCCCCATGTTGTGGAGGGAGTATGCGGCCGCATACTGAGTATGTGGTGCCGCATACTCTTCGCAACATGGAGCAGTGAGGTGGTTTCCAACCCTTTTTAAACCCCAAAGGACCCCATTTTTCATATCCACATCCCACACTTATCTCTCCACATTATAAGAGAGTTACTGAGATCTCTTGAAGGTTATACTACATTTCAAAACTTTCCACACCATTAAAAGAGAAGATCAACCACCAAAAACCTCAAGATAATCCATGGAAGAAGATTATTCTTGCTTCTACTCAAGGTTGTGATGAACTTGGTCTTGGGAGAAGTTGAGTAAGGTGAAGTTCTACTATTATAAGGTATGTTATTCATCATATTTATATTATTGAGTTGATTTAAAGGCTTAACAAGTCTTGGAGAGGAAAGAACCATCGTAGAGAAGTCATAAAGCATTGAATTGAAGTTGTTGACTATGAGGTGAATTTGAAAGAAGATTTTGGATTAATTTGAGATTAAATTGAATATAATTCTTTTTTTTTAATGATATTATGGATGTTATTATGGTTGATTGGGAGTTGTTTTGGAAATTGGTGGAAGTAGACAAAATAGGGGAAGTGTTGCCATTCCGCTAGCTCTTTAGTTACTCTAGTTTGAATTTATGGGTGTTTTCAAGACTTAACTCTAGAATGAATTCTCTTGAATATAGATTTGCGAGCTTGGAAGGAGAACGTTAAGTAGTTAAGGAGACGTAGAGGTATGTTAAGGCTAACCCTTTCCTTCTTAAGGCATGATTTCTTTGTTGTGAACCTACGCTTGATATCCATAATGTCCCTATTCCTAAAATGCTAGAAGCTTATGATTCTCAATGTTCTCATGATATTATTGATCTTTTGCATTTTTTGACCTCATCTTATGCATATATATATATATATATATATATATATATATATATATATATATATATATATATATATATATATAGAGAGAGAGAGAAAGAGAGAGAGAGCTATTTTCTGACACCGAGCCGCGCTATAGTTGGCGGGG
The DNA here is from genome assembly GCF_029784015.1 of Lycium ferocissimum. Lineage (NCBI taxonomy): Eukaryota > Viridiplantae > Streptophyta > Magnoliopsida > Solanales > Solanaceae > Lycium > Lycium ferocissimum. The sequence goes on along the minus strand of NC_081345.1, from coordinate 12,151,076 downwards.
TACGACACTTATTGTGCACACCACTGCAGTTGGGTACGGATAACACCGAACCTTGTTATGGCAGGGTACGAATAACACCGATCCTTGTTATGGCCGGGTACGGATGACACCGATATGGCCGGGTACGGTAACATTAGATATGTATGTGCGAAAATGTTTTTTTTAGGGAAAGGTTAGGTATGCATGACATCCGCCTTAAGAGGCATTCCGAGGTACAAATTGACCTCTTTATCTTACGCTATCTTCATATCTCTATTGTTTTGTTACTCATGCCTTACATACTCAGTAGATTATTCGTACTGACGTCTTTTGTTTATGGACGCTTCATTCATGTCCGCAGGTAGGTAGGGAGATGGATCAGACCCCTAGACTGCTTCATCAGTGATTGCACAGGAGCGCTCCATTTATTTCGGAGCTGCAGTGTAGTTGGTAATATTCTTTTGTATACATATATGGGCATGGCGGGATCCTGTCCCGTCTTTATGATGTTATGCACTCCTTGTAGAGGCTCGTAGATAGATGTATATAGTTAGACGTTCTATAACCTCACCGGTTGATATTTGTATATCATTTTTTGCAGCCTTGTCGTCTTGTGCATATTGACATCGTTGATCGTGAGTATATTGACATGCTTATATTTAATGAGCTTGTGTCTCTTTCAGCTGGTGATAATTATGGCTTAGCCGTGTGGTCCACCTTGATATGATTATGAGATGCTAGGAGGTGCTCGGTAGGCAGCTCCGGGTGCCCGTCACGTCCCTCTTGTTGGGTCTTAACATTCATGTTTATCCATACCCTAAAGGACACCTCTTACAACTCTAAGCTTCTCAATATTCAGGTAAATATACTGACTTCAGATTATACCTAAGTCCATTTTTTACAATCATAAACAGAGGCAAACAAACACATAAGAGCACATATGATGGTATAGGCATACAGAGCCCACATAAAGTCATAGAGTATTGATGAGTTTTCATCACAAGGACTTCAGATACTTTGCAAGATTCGACAGTTCATTAACATAGGTTCACAGACACTGACAACAAGGCTCAAAATCCTTTAAACCCTTAAGAGGGAAGTTTATAAAACTTGTGACAATAAAACAGCAAAACCAAATAGCATAATCCTCATGGTGAAAGAAACAGAGTTAAGAGGGGGGGGGGCATAAGTGTTGGTCATTTATTCAGTCAGGTAGTAAATCATTTTAGTTCTTAAAGAGGCAATCCTGTTATATCAAAATAAGGGTTTAAGTGGCTTTAAACACGTTTGAACACAATACAGACATGCTTTCAAGTATCACATTAGTTTGCTTTGCTAACAAGAATCAAATAGAAGGGTTTAAAGTTATTAGCCATGCTGTTACAACAAGGGACTTAGGAGCATACTTAATATGTATTTAGGTCAAAGTGAACAAGTTCAACATACATAGATAGGAAATCAGTACCAACAATCCATAAGATAATCAAGTATAGGGAATTTGAACTCATTAGCATACTCAACAGGTTTTTAAATCAGGAATCAACCTCCACACTTAGAAAAATCAGAGTAGTGATTTATACAGACCATATTTAGGTGTATACAAAGGCTATCAATGCTCAAAATTAGGACAAACAGACATAGCACTGTTCTTGCCAATTGGATGATCTATAAACCAAATAACAAGGATATCAAACAAGGTTTAGGAAATTCAGAACATAGTCAAGCTCAGCAGGATAAGCAACCAAATCAAAGAGGGCTGATCACTTGGTATTATAATGTTTTAGACATTCACAGTGCCATTTTTTAATCAGACCATTAGGAATGCATCTAATATAGCAAATAGCTAACAAGTTGTGACCATATCATATGCTTTACAAGAATAGTAGACAGAATTAAGCCAACACATGCTAATAGTCAAACTTGGAACTAACAGTGCATTAAATCATATCATTTACTATCATGTTAACCCATCAGGCCAACTAAACCATAAATGAAATATGCTTAACTGAAACCAGTTAGGCCAAACTATCCTATAAGCATGCTTATTTAAACAGATTAAGCTAAACTTAATACATAAATATACTTAACTAAACAGATTAACCGGCTAAACATATAAACATGCTTGACTACATAGACTAAACTAACACATAAACATGCTTTAACTAACAAACTAATGAACATATAAATAGGCTTAACTACAAAGAATAAACTAGGTTAACACATAAGCAACCTTAACTAAGCTAAGCTAACCTCAACACATAAACATAGATAACTAAAAAAGGCAAAAAATAAAAAAGAGAGGGAATTGCCTCTTACTAGTGCCTTGAGTCGAGAACAAACTTAAAGATCTTTTTTCTCCTCAAAATCCCAGAACTTAGCCACCAAACACAAAGAAGAATAATAAAAAGTTTAACTTTTGGTCGATTAGTTCAGGATTTTAAGCAAATAATGCTAACCCTAGTTAAATCAAATAGTTTTTTTTTTAGCTTAATTGGCATTTTCATGTCTCAAAGTCTGCCAAATGTAAAGGGTTGGGTTTCGTTACATAGAACCCCCAAAATCCTTAGAATCCTAGATCCGTCGATGTGGGAGCATAGCATTTTTGCTTCTCTCAACCACATCAAATGGTGAAAATTGCTTAAATTAACTAATTGAGGGCTAGATTTGACTCAATCGGAGTCAATCCACATGGTTCTTCGTGAGCCTATCAAATTTCACAGATTCAAACAAGTGAAAACAAAAACCATTAAGAAATTTCAAAGCTTTTGACCGTTAATTTGATAGAAAGCAAGAAAAAAGATTACTTAAACCGTGTTTGGGTTGAGTTTGGTGAAAAACAGAGGAAGCAATAAATGCTTTGCCTCATTCAGTCACACAAACCTGGCAAAGGCTTTCCTCGCCTAAAACTTTGCCAAAAATGGCGATGATGATGAGGAGAGAGGAAGAAAGATGATCCGGTGCTTAAGATTTTACCCTTATACGAGAGAGAGAGAGAGAGAGAGAGAGAGAGAGAGAGAGAGAGAGAGAGAGAGAGAGAGAGGTGTCGTTTGGCCACTGAGGAAAAATGGCAAATGAAAAGGGGGGTTATCCCTTTTAATCCCGTTTTGGTCAAATTGAAGTAATGCCCACTAATTGAACATTTCAATTATGACCCGATAATAACCAATTGACCAATTAAGAGATAATTTGCAAGAATGACCTTAGTTAAAGTTAATCCATGAATTTGGCCATTTCAATTAAGGTCGTAATTGACATAATCAAACAAATTAAAGGCTAATGAGCTTGATTAACTTACACCAATGAATTTGGCTATTTCAATTAAGTCCATAATTGAACTAACAATTAGTTATTTCAATTGTAGCCATTATTTTCCATATAGTGAACAATTTATAGAATTAATCACAATTAAATACTTAATTAATTATGATAAAATTCTAATAAATTGAATATGCAAAAATTGAGAATTGAGGAGTACAATGATTAATTCATTTAATTAATCAAATTTATTAGATTAAACAGAATAAAATACTTGCTAATTGAATTTAACAATTTAAACAATTAAATAAATAATTGTTGTAAATTGCTTTTCTCTTGGTTAATTTAGCAAATACATCATAATTGTTGTAACAATATAGAAATTAATTTCTAAATGATTTATAATATTATAGAAATTATTTTACCATATGAGAATGGTAAAATATTATCTAAATAATTTTTATAAAATCATTTTGACTTCTAAAAATACGTATTTTTCTCCGTTTAATATCCAAGGGCTCTAGGTAATTAAAATAAATTGTGGGAGGTCAAAAATTAGGTGTCAACAACTGCCCCTTCGATCGGAGCAACGAAATTGACTAACCCTGATTTTTGGCTGATCCAACCCATTCTACCTCTCATTTTTATGCAATTTTCAAATGCACGGTCGGTCTCCTGTTTTACGGGTTTCCTACATATCTCAAATTTCATGAGAATTCAGGCCACTTGTAGTTTGACTCGATTATGACTTATGAATGCAAATTTAAAGAGGTCTCGGATTTCTCGGTTATAAAACTGGGAAGTCCGATGTGATTGGTCAGAGCGTGGTTGACTCTCTGGTATTGAGTCCGCCTACATATCCCTATTCTTGGGAATCAAGATACTTGTAGTTCAACTCGATGGGAGGAAAAGATATCCTTTATACGGGAACACCTTTGCGCGTGTGCCGATGTGTATCCGACTGGTCACAGAATAATTAAAGAAGAAACAAACAAAGCATTAACAAACAAGAATTCTTGTATGGTTGAGTGGGGAGGAGCAATCTTATAAGTCCTGGCCGGAGAGCTTGAATCTCATAGGCACTCTATCTCCACCGGCTGCATAAGAAAAAGTTCCACGTTTGCTCTGCATCTATCTGGATTTGATTTTATCAACTTGCTTTATTTAGCGGCTGTAAATTTAATTCCACCTGCTGAGTAACACTGGTTGGTTTTGATGACGAATACTGCGGTCATCCGATCGGATTTACCTGTCTTGATCTTTGGAGCGAATACTACGGTCACCCGACTGGTTTTACATCACTTTATCTCTTGGAGCGAATACTGCGGTCACCTGACCAAATTTACATCACTTTACCATTTTGATTATATCTGGTAGCTTGTATGGCCTCACAGCAGCATTTGTATGAATGTCCTTCATGGCAGATATTTGTATGAATGGGTTTCACGGCAGATGTTTGTATGAATGTCTTTCATGACATATGTTTGTATGAATGGCCCTCACGGTAGTGTTTGTATGAATGGCCCTCACGACAGTGTTTGTATGAATGGCCCTCATGGCAGTGTTTGTATGAATGGCTCTCACGGCAAATGTTTGTATGAATGGCCTTCACGGCAGTGTTTGTATAAAATGGCCCTCACAGCATTGTTTGTATGAATGGCCCTCACGGCAAATGTAGTGTTTGTATGGCATGGCCCTCACGCCATATTTGTATGAAATGCCCTCACGGCAAAATAAGGACTCCAAAATAATATGAGTTTTATTTGCCTTAACTGTCTATGTGTTTACTTCCTCACAATTATTAACTGACATTGCATGCATATCATAACTCTGCCACTCTTGGCATTTATTTTGCACTTTGTTCCAAAGGCGACTTCGCAGAGCACGCAGTCGTTCCTTTACTACAAAATTAAAATTTTCTTTTGGAACCGTTATAAGGTAGTGCTCATACGCGATCGTCCAACAGCCCTAACGGTTCAGCCCCAGTTTTCCGCTCGGATTCCCGGTCATTCATGAAAAAACCGCTCTAGTAAAACTAGGGTAGAGCTAAGCCAAATCCCTACTGAACTAGAGCATTTATACCTAGACGGGCCTTGGGTATCTCAAACCTACCTAAGGCCCATTAAGAGTGACTACCCCGTCTTCGAACGGTCTATGACCCGAAAGACACCACATCTCATTTATGTGCTATGTGTAAACATGTTCGTTCCTAGGTGATGAACCACTGATTCTATGGGGACCGGGGAATCTTAACCATGTAGAACGAAGAATCCATTTTGACATCATCACTGAGGCTCCAGAATTGTTGAGGGCCTAGTATGAATGGTTGGGGGATACTCACCAGAGAATGATCAACTGCACTTTAGGACACTTGCCCTCTATTATGACAATGAAAGGTCGCCCGGAGCTGATAGAGGTATTGGCGGGGTATTGGGATGATAAAGAAATGTTGTTCTGTTTCGGTGACATTGAAATGACTCCTACCCTAGAAGAGATTAGGGATGCCATAAACAGCAACAGAACCTGTCTGAGGAGGCGATACAAGCCGAATCACAATATGTTATTTCCACAGAGGCCCACCGTCAGCCAAATCATGAGGGTTCTTGCTTTGACTGAAGCACCCTGGGCGTAAGGGCCCACTGTAGCTTTCAGAGATCTATACCGAAGATTCGAGAATGTCACCGGATACACTCTATATCGAAGGGAATTCAAGAGTTGAGAAGAATGGGAGACTACTAGGCCTTTAGCCTTCGCCATAGCCTTGTTAGGCACTATGGTATTTCGACAGGACGAGTCACTGGCCATATACACCTGGTTGATCTATCTGGCCCATGCGATATTCTATGGTATAACCAAAGATCAAGAAACAAGGTGTTTCGACCTGGAACCCATCATATTGGCCGACATCTTCCAGGCCCTAGACAAGTGTAGAAATCATTTCTGACACTTCTAGGGATGCAATATATTGCTGTAATGGTGGATTATCAAACACCTCAACATGGCCAAAGAGCTCCAGGGTTGGAGTCGACAGAATCGGATAGATCGCCTTTTGAATTATTGTCCAAATCTCGGGTTTATGTCCAAAAATGCTAGGGTTGAATTCTTCACCAACTTGACTGAAGATTGGATCCATTAGATGTTTCCTGATTTTATATCCGCGACTGTGGTGGTCCGAGGCAAGAATTGCCCATTTGTGCCGCTAGCTGGGGTTCGAGGAATCCATCCTTATTATCTATCCCAGGTGTTAAGACAATTTGGCAGGAGGCAAGTAATACCTCAGGTGGAAAACTCTGAGCAGTTCATCATTGAGCACACAGACTAGAAAATCAAGCACGCGGGGGTAATCCTTAGAGAATGGAATAGCCGTGTAAGCAGGGTGCAACCAGGGATATCACTCATGGCTGCAGGCACACTTGGTGCTTACGCCAGAGCTCATACCTCCCCAAGAGGCCCCAGAAGAGGAACACATGAAAGAATGCCTGGAAGGTACAGACAAGCATCTGGCCAGGATCTTGGAAGAGACAGACCCGGTGATCGTTAGAATGGAGATATATCACGCATCCCTTCGTATCTAGACCACCCTTCGAAGGGTCAACAAGGCCAGGATGGGCCAAGCCTCGACATCAGCCACTGGAGGACTTGCTTGATTACTGCTTTTTTCATTATAAGCCCCATGTCGGCTGTGTCATCACTTTTTGTAATCCCTTCGGGGAAGATATTACTATTATTTATTAATTTCGATGACTTTTTCGGGGCAATGGTTCGCCTTCACAAATGGCACTTACATGTTTCGAACGACTAAGAAAGCCTTAACTCAAGAGGCCGTAGGGACACGAGTAGTATAAATACCTGTAAACTACGTGCTTAGCATGCTATGTGTATAACCATATATTAAGCTTGAGTGCGATTGGTCCGATAATCTAAACTACGTATCCAAAAGAAAAACCATGAGGCTTGAAACTTACCCAAGCTTATCTCCACTAAAGGTTGACTTACGATGGCAAATCAATGAGGGCATGAAATGCGGACCTTAGGGGAGACCACTAAGATGCTGCGGGGCAAGGTGCTGCAGATGGAAAAACACCTCCAAGAATAGGGAAAAAGATCGAAGAAGTAGATGGATTACTGGACATGGTTGGGAACCCGCTGGAAGGCATAACCCAGAAACAGTACTATGAAAATGTCCCTGAAAAGGTGAGAGAATTAGTGTTAAACTACATACCGCTAGAGAGAAGGCTCGTAACACCCTGAGGAGGAACCCCAGAGGGAACCAACGAAGGAAAAGCAACTGGTTCGGATCCATGGATGTTCGCATCAGACCCACCAGAAGAAACAGGGCCCCGGGAAAGGGATCCCGAGCGCTTTGAAGAAAAAGAGCCAGAGGAAGAAAAAGAACCAGAAGAGGAAGAAAAAGAGCCGAAGAAAGAGAAGAAAGAGCCTCAGGACATAGAAGAGCCTGTCGACATAGGGGTCGAAAGAGAGGAGAACCCATTTGATATGTTCCTTGAATTTCAAGGAAACGACGCATACGACGAATCTAGTTATTATGTCCCCACTGATGAGGGAATAGATTTCTATGCACCTTCACCCACGATGATGCCCGCTGTCTTTGCTATGGCTTCGGAGAACTTTGGAAGGACAAACCTTCATATGCCGTCCCCATGGAGCATAGCTTTCAAGGCTCGATCTTCCCCGTTCAGGGTAGCTCCGCTGCCCGTCACTTGCAAAGAAGTGTTCAGGAAGATGATGGCCGATGGGATGGATTGCACCTCTAGGGCTAGATTACCGGTTCCTGACTTGGTATACGCTTACAAGAGATGCCTGTTCCACCTCAACTAGGCAGGCCACACCTTGAATGAATGTCTGGCATTGAGAAAAAGGATTGTCATTTTAATCGACGACAAGGTCATTGAAACTTTTTGGGGGCCACACACTTTGCTTGTCCACGACCCCATCACCTCAGGAGAGGGAGTTATCCCCTAAACCGAAGTGTGGCAGTACGATTTCATAATTTTCGAGGACTCATACGCCCGCCTTTTCTCAACTTTAGCTTTAGTAAACAAGATTAGGCCTGCGGAACCTGTTTACGAGCCCGCACCATTAGGGCCCAACAGAAACAAGTTCTGCCTATACCATACTGGAGCCAGGGGGCATGATATTGAAGGATGCCATGCTTTCTAGCTTGAGCTCAAAAATATAATTAGAACCGGAGAGATCTTGGTCCTGCTCCTACCATGGTTCTGAACAAAGAAACACTCGACATGAGAAGGCAAGTTGTATGGACAGCGGCTTGCAGGAGCCATATTTTTGGGTAGATATTAGGTGTCCCTTTTTTTGCACAAATGTTACCCCCACCCTCATAAAAATATAAAGGCACCGCGCCGACCTAATATCCCAATGGAGGGATACGCGGGAAGCCCTAGTCGAGCCTAGTCTGGGGATGTCTGTAGCTAGGATTAGTCAAAGGATATTTAGGAAGAAATGTATATCCTTCTTTATAATCGAATTACGTAGGGCCTGATTTCCCCTGCTGGGATACGTAGGCAGTCTGCGTAAGACTCAGTCCCTTCATAGTTTAAATTATAACCCCTCCCCCCCCCCCCCTCTCCCCAATTTTGCTTATGACTTTTATGATAAATTAGCCGTGATAAGTCGACTGCAAAACCCTCAAACCAAGATCCACCCGAACATGAAAAGCCTGTAATGTCCAAAACCTTAGAACATCAGATCGAAAGTACTCAAGCTTCGGTATATGACTTTGTATGCTACTTGCGCTTTAAATACCCATATGTGATATTTTGCCTTTATGCTTGAGGCATATAAACAAACTTTCTTTACCTTTGAGTTATTCTTATCTTAAAGAAAGGGGCCAGTTAGTGTGACATCGAAGGCTGGCATACTTCACATGATCGAAAGCTGTGTTAGCATCCCTCTCCAACAAAGGAAAGGACAAAATGACGGGTACCCCCGAAGAAACAAGAAATGAGCTCGCCGTTCGCAACGGAGACACCCAGGACTCACAAGAGGCAGCATCCCAGGAAGATGTAATTGCGACGTTATTAACCACCGTCACCACTTTTCAAGAAAAAATGGCCAGAAGAGAGGCGGCCGATGCCGAAAAGAATAACTCCACTGAGGGAAAGGGGCCCCCTCCTTCCTTCCCATTATTAAGCTCCTTAATGCCCGACTACTGCCCTGTTTACCCACCAGGAACCCTACCACCTCCACTAAACATCGCAAATCTAAATTGTGCTGGTCCCTCCTGCGGTGCCTCGCTATCGATTAAAAGCTCCCGAGCCCCAGGAACCACCCACTTAGTCCCCTCACACCAAACCCCTCAGCCAGCGTTCTTCAACCCGGACGGCCAAGTACATGCCTCAACCCCGTCGGTGGGATAGGTTACCACCATCACATTTAACCAAACGTCCTTCTTCACCCTCAACATCCCAAACGAATCCTCCCCAAGACACAAGGAGTTGGATCATTACGAAGAAATGGAAAGGATTTGGAGAACTGAACAAGACAGGGATAAGAAAGATATAGAGAAATTGTTGGAAAAGTCCAACAGATCCACAAGGAAGGTCACGGGCCTGAGGTATGACAACTTATGCATGCACCCAGATTTGGACCTGCCGGAAGGGTTTAAAATCCCAAAATTTAAAATGTTCAACGGGACGGTAAACCCCAAAGCACACCTCCATTCATACTACGACCAGTTAGTTGGAGTAAAGAGAAATGAACCCTTAATCATGCGACTATTCAGTAGTAGTCTGACCGGCGAGGCAACCAAATGGTTCGCCACACAAGACCGTTACTACCTCGAAAACGTCAACCAAAAGTCGATGAAAAACTATAGGGAATTCGCCAGCAGATAGAGGGCCGAAGCGGCCCGTGTGCAGTCGCTAATGAGCGAGGGAGAACTCATTTCCGTATTGATCAAGTCACAAGAGCTGAATTTCTATGATAGGATGTTGTCCATGGCCGAAAGGCCGTTCTCCAAATTAGTAAAAATGGAAGAGGCCATAGAAGATGGCCTCAAATCTGGAAAGATCGTCACTATCTGGGCAAGCCGCTACGGGAATCTTCCGCAAAAAGAAAGAGGACGTGGTAAGCATATCCCACTTTTGAACAAAAACCCAAAAGGAACACCATCTTCTCATCAAATTTCACCTCTCTGTCGACCCGGACACCGTGCACTACACACAACCAGAAAGATCGCTATACCGACGCACGGCTCCACCTAGTATCCGTGTTTCCGCTCTTGCTTATCAACCACCACCACAACAAACGTGCCAGCCGCCACCCTAGAAAAACTGCCACCCACCATAAAATAACCTTCCTGTTACACCTCGCATTTTGCACTATCGGATATTTCGAGACAATGGTGGGACATTTAGGGCGAGGTTATTTTTCGGTTTCGTCGTAATGCGTAAGTCGTTGAAAAATGTTATTAGTGTGGAAATATTGAGAAAGACGGAGGGCAAAAAGGGAAATTTGCAAAAGGGCATTATGGTAATTTTGTGAAAAGGCTAGGGGCAAAATGGTCATTTTACAATGCCCTAGAAAAGTCTTGTAAAAGGCCATGTGGCCAAAATAAAAGGGAGGAAAGAAAAAAAAGAATTAAGTCATCTTTTGGAAAAAGATGAAGAAAATTCTAGAAATTAAGAGGAAAAAAAGAAGAAAAATCTAGAGAAGGGAGGGGCATGTGCCCCTCACATGCTTGCCTTATATATATATATATATATATATATGTCATCTTTTAAATGAAGAGAAGGGGAAAGAAAGAAAGAAAGCAAGACAAGAAAAAAAAAAGAAGAGCAAAAACGGCAAAAAAAAAAAAAAGGGGCGGCCGAACCAGCCCCTCCCAAAAAGTGATCACACAAAATTGTTTCTTCATGTTTTCTTATCAATTAGGAGGTCCTCGTCGTCGGGGAATAGTTGTGGAGACAAGAAGACTACTCGTTTGGTAAAAAGAGCAAGCTAGCCGTGTGAAGAAGTGGAAGGAAAAGGTATGACTCCACCTTATTTTATATGTGTTTTGCATGATTTATGGATGTTGTGGAGTGTATAAATAAAAGAAGTTCATGAAGTTGTGGTGTAGTTGTATGTGGCCGAGCATGTGTGTGTGATTGTGTTGTGTTTTGGTTGTTGATATAATGTGAAGAAACTAATGAAATTCATGGAAATATTGATGTGTTGTTGTAGCCGTGTGGTGGGATGTTGGCCGTGTGTAGGGGCTGTTTTGGTAGCATATGGTGGACTAAAATTATATAGCATTTTGGTTGGTTGTCGTTATAGATTTTATGATGGAAATGAATATTTGAAGACTCGTGTTGAAGTTGTAATGGTCACGGGCTGTCTTGGAAGTCAATATGATTCTAATATGTTTTCTTATATGTATGAAGGTAATATTGTAAATGTATGGAATTGTTGGGATAGTGTATGAATTTGAAAGAAAAAGAATGTGTTGTGTTGCTCTTGCTAAGTTGGAAAGGTTTCGGGTGAAGTAGTATATTGTTGGAGTTGTTTTGAATATTTTGTGGATTGCTTGGAATGTTTTTAAATCATGTGTAAATGGTGGCGGATTAGCAATGAATATATGAGCATTGGAATTTAATTGAATGTAAGTAGTTGACTTGAATATAATTTATGTTGTTGAATTGTGTAGAAGCGCTTAATATTAGAACGATGTTGGCGATGCTATTGATATTGTGGCCGGGTCAAATTCCCGGATTTGTTGTTGTTGTTGATTCGGAGCCGAGCCATATTCTCGGGGTTGGTGCGTTTACAGGGGAGATCTTGCCGAAATTTCGGCGAGATATAAGTGAACGTGTTTGAAGGGTTAGGGCAAGTATGTGACAACAAATCTAATGAATGGATGAATCCTCCGAATGTAGATTAACAAGTTGGACGGACGAGCGTAAGCGGTTGGTCGCGACACGGGTATGTAAGGCTTACCTTTTTCTTTTATGGCATGTCCTAGAACCGTTAAGTTGTGACATAATGTGTATTTGGGGAAAATCCGCTCTTGGTCTCTCGAGTCATTTTTATGATTCGATTTATGTCATATGTGCTTATGTTAGTATCATTAAGTTGTGTATGTTTGAGTAATGAATAAGTATAAGAAGGTTACGTGACTAAAAGAGTTCGTAAGTATGAACATTCCTAACTTCATGTTATCTCGATTTTGTGCGAAGTGGGCCCACAATTCTTATTACCCTCCTTATGTATGTACGTACGTGTGGTAACCTGGATATGTACGTACCGTACGTAACCGGATATGTACGTCCGTATGGTAGCCGGGTATGTCTCGTCACCTCTCGCTCTCCGGAAGCTACGTAAGTTTAACGTCACGACTTCGTGAACGATTCGGATTTGCGTCGGAATGTCCGTTCTTATATAATATGCTTCGACCACCCAATATGATACGCCTTAGCGTCCCGATGTGATAATTCCAACGTTTGGTAGAGGCGATCGAGAAATTTGCTCCCGAGCCTCGAGATATCGGTAAGAATATTCGTTTGTCGAGTACGGATTTTATATGCATATGTTTCCGCTACTACTACTCGTGCAAGGCTCAATGTATCTTTCACCGAGTCCGGGCCGGGGCATGTTATGATCTCGTGTGTACGTTACGATACGATTACGATTCACCGAGTCCGGGCCGGGACATGTTATCGTGCACTTCTCTCGCATTATTCACCGAGTCCCTCGTACTTGCGGGCGGGACACGTTATCCGTATGTACTTACGATTTGATGGTACGGGGATGGTGGCCGGGACGGCATATTATGATTATTCACCGAGACCGCCGGTGAGGGGGCGGGACACGTTATGTATACTTGGCACGTGATTCGATATGCATGATTCTACTTCACCGAGTCCCTTAACAAAGGGCCGGGACACGTTATTTGCATATATGACTTAGGAATCTGATATATGATCCTGTTTACCGAGTCCCTCCTCAGAGGGCCGGGACACGTTATATGCATCTGTGATCCATGATTTTGACATACATTTATGAGTCTATCCACCGAGTCCCTCACAGGAGGGCCGGACATGTTACTCGACATATCTCGCACGTCGACTCGAGTATAATATCCGACATATCTCGGTACATCGACTCGGAACACGAATCGTCCGATATATCTCTGTACGTACGTTCATTTTACAATCCGTCCGATATACCCCGTACGTCCGCTCCGATTGCGGGTTTGTCAGTACGTCCGGTATGCCTACTCCGTACCTCGATTCGTCTACGATTTCGTACATTATGCTTCCGTACTTATGTTTACGACTAAGGTCCCGTCTGTTACGATACGTATTCTTTGAGTCGATTACGGTTACGTTAGTCCTATTTCGTACTTTAGTTTTGATTATGTTTTGTTTATAGTTTTTACGGCTTTACATACTCGGTACATTTTCCGTCGACCCCCCCCGTTCTTCGGGGGCGTTTCATGCCGCGCGGTACCCACGGATGAGTTGAAGATGTTCCGGTATGATTGGCGAGCTCCAATTCATTCCGGAGCACCGCTGAGTCCGAGTACGTACGTTGTGTCTTCCGGACGGTACTAGAGACTTTGCGGGCGGTGGTGTGGGTATAGTGTGTCGATTGTGTGAGCGGCTCCATCAGCCGATTTGTCAATTTGTGTTATGTACTAAAGTTTGTATAATTACAGATTTTGTCAAACTAGAAAGCTTTATTATGTATTTTATGATTAATCAGTTAGAGAGTTGAAAATTTTTTTTTACATGTGCGATAAAGGTCTGCGGGTTCGCTCGGCCTTAAATCGAGGTCGGGTGCCCATCACGCCCCTCGTAAATTGGGGCGTGACACTTCCATAAGCCTATCAACCCCAGAATTACCAAAATCAGCCACCGCCCCAAATATACAATGCGCCACGTCCAGCTTTTGAGAAAAGGCCTGTGAGGGAATTCACGACACCTCTCGAACCAAGGGCTCGATTACTAGAGAGGCTATTAACCACAAGGTTAATCCAGAAAGCCCCGCCAAAGCTAGCACAGCCTGCTAGCAGGTTCTACAGGCCCAATCATACTTGTGTGTACCATTCGGGAGGGAATGGGCACAGCATAGAGGATTGCATAAACCTGAAATACAAAATCCAGCATCTGATCGATAAAAGAGAAATCATTTTGGAAACTCCGCCCCCAACGTGAACACGAACCCGTTGCCAAATTATGGGAATAGCGGGGTCCACATGATAGAAAGGGATGAAGACTGGGAAGCTTGTGGAACATTGTCTCCCAAAGTCATTGAGCCTCTTGAACAGACGGTGGCTTCCCTCACACTCCAAGAATGTCCCAAATTTAAATTCTTGATCCCCAGTCCGAGAGTTCCCATGGCTATGTTCAGAACTTTGATCCTAGCACCTGTAGTGGCCCAAGTAGCACAACAGATTGTACCGAACCCCAAAAAGCTAATCACTGTGCAGACTGCGATGACCCAAGGCATGACTCGTTCAGGGAGATGCTACACTCCCAAAGAATTGGCCCAGAACGCCACAAGGAAGGAGAATACTCAGAAAAGGGCGATAATCGAAGGAGAGGCTGAAGATTTCTGGCGACGCATGCAGCCAAAAGATTATTCCATTGTTGAGCATTTGAAGAAGACGCTGGCACAAATCTCGGTGATGTCGCTATTGGCTAGCTCACCATCTCATAGGCATGCCCTCATGAAGGTATTAGATGATGCACACGTACCAGCGGTACGAGCGGTGAAGATTTAGCTGGGCTAGTGGCCCATATCATTGGGGAACATAAAATCTGCTTCTCCAAGGAAGAGTTGCCCGTTGAAGGGACGTCCCACAACAAAGCCCTCCATATCACCCTGGCATGCCGT
The DNA here is from genome assembly GCF_029784015.1 of Lycium ferocissimum. Lineage (NCBI taxonomy): Eukaryota > Viridiplantae > Streptophyta > Magnoliopsida > Solanales > Solanaceae > Lycium > Lycium ferocissimum. The sequence continues at coordinate 12,135,983 of NC_081345.1, read as the reverse complement.
GACAAGGCCGTAGGAAGGGTACTTGTGGATAACGGGTCAGGCCTCAACATTTTCCCCGTAACCACCCTGACACAGCTTGGCTATGACATAGGCAAGATTCGCCAAAGCGGGATGAACATCAGGGGATTCGATGGATCCCTAAGTGATTCCTTGGGAGAGGTCGATCTACAAATCCAGGTCGGACCTGCTTCCTTCACAGCAGAGTTTCAAGTCATGGCAATCACTGCCAATTACAACATGCTCTTGGGAAGGCCCTGGATCCACTCCACCGGTGTGGTACCATCGAATCTGCACCAGACCATAAAATTTAAATGGCAAGGACAGGAAATTGTAGTGGCAGCTGAGAGGGATATTCAGAAGTACCCTTACGACATCGTTCCTGTGATCGAAGGGAGTCCTCATTTCTCCAACTTTCATATAGTGGAATACGTGGGGGCCACCCATGCAGAAGAAGAGGTCGGTAGGCCTATGCCGGCGAGCCTACGGAAATGATTGCTCTCTACCTGTTGAGAAATGATTTTGAAACGGGAAAAGGTCTAGGAAGGGACCTCGAAGGGATAACGAACACCGTGCCAATCCCAAAAGAAAACTACCATTTCGGTCTAGGGTATACCCCTAACGAAGACGAGCTCACGAGGGCAATCAGGAGAGAGCCCAGAACAAGGAATCTACCTCATCCAGTTCTGGATCTGTACCAGTCATTCCCCTAGAAAGATGACGATGCTGAATGAAGAAAAAGCTGATGGAAGTCTCGAGTCACTGTTCCAAGAAGAGGGATGCTACGCGGTCGTTGAAGAAAGTCAGGAGACACCCAATGTATACGCGAGTCGAGGCCGAAGAACGCCCGAACAATTGGACATCCACCCCCCTCTTGGATCCTCGGTAGAGAGATGGACTTTTCTCGAAAAAACCCTTTTGCTAAAAACGGTGACATCGGCTGAGGCCCGAATGATCACCTTTTTCTAAAAAAAAAAAAAGGCATTTTGTGGTGTTTTAAAATGGAAATGGCCCGACGTTGTTTCGGACCAGGACCACAATTGTAATCAATTACTTTTGAATTAATGAAAGCCTCGATCCCCGCAAATCACTACTTTTACTGGTTAATAATAACTGTTTTTGTTTTTTTACTAACTAGGTAATAACAACCGATAATAAGCCTAATTTTACTTTGCCTCGCTTTTTCAGTAATAATCATAATAAAATGACCAAAAATGTCATGACATGTCACGAAACGAATGAGGAAAGCAACCAACAGGAATACGAGGAGTACGATGAATCGACGATGATGCCAGAAGGGCTGGTAGAGGAGTTGGAAGAATTGGAAGAGAAGAAGAAGCCAAATATGGATGAAACTGAGGTGATCAACCTCGGTGACGGAGAAGATGTCAAGGAGACACGAATCAGCGCTCACTTAGGAGCCCCACAAAGGGAAGAGCTCGTAGCTTTGCTAAAGGAATATGTGGACGTCTTTGCTTGGTCATACGCGGATATACCAGGCTAAGCACTAAAATAGTGGCCCACATATTACCCATCAAGGAGGGTTTTGCCCCGGTCAAACAAAAGACGCGAACATTCAAACCAGACATGAGTATCAGGATAAAGGACGAAGTAGAAAAACAGATCGAGTCGGGAATAGTGGAAGTAACATCCTACCCCACTTGGGTAGCCAACATAGTACCGGTACCCAAGAAGGACGGAAAGATCCGAATCTGCGTAGACTACCGAGATCTCAACCGGGCCAGTCCAAAGGATAACTTCTCTCTCCCGAACATCCATATCCTGATAGATAACTGCGCCAAGCACGAGCTGCAGTCGTTCGTAGACTGTTTCGCCGGGTACCACCAAATACTCATGAGCGAGGAAGACGCTGAAAAGACAGCCTTTATCACCCCTTGGGGAGTCTACCATTACAGGGTAATGTCGTTCGGCCTCAAAAATGTCGGCGCCACATACATGAGAGCCATGACTACCCTATTCCATGATATGATGCATCGAGAGATCGAAGTCTATGTGGACGATGTCATCATAAAATCAAAAGAAAGCTCAGAACACACCATACACTTGCGCAAGTTCTTCGACAGGCTTCGCAAATTCAATCTGAGGCTGAACCCCGCTAAGTGTGCATTCGGAGTGCCTGCTGAAAAATTGTTAGGATTCATAGTCAGCCGCAGGGGCATTGAACTGGATCCTACCAAAATCAAAGCGATTCAAGAATTGCCACCGCCCAAGACCAAGAAGGAGGTCATGAGTTTCTTGGGAAGGTTGAACTACATTGGGCGGTTCATAGCCCAGTCAACTGTGATCATGGAGCCAATCCTTAAATTGCTCAAGAAAGACACTCCCACGAATTGGACGGAGGAATGCCAAGGGGCATTCGACAAAATCAAAAGATATCTCTCCAATCCCCCCGTTCTGGTGCCACCCAGGCAAGGGAGTCCTCTCTTACTGTACCTGTCAGTATCAGAGAATGCTTTCGGTTGTATGCTGGCCCAGCATGACGAAGAAGGCAAAAAGGAACATGCCATTTACTATTTGAGCAAGAAGTTTACATCCTGCGAGGCGCGGTACACACTCGTAGAAAAGACCTATTGCGCTCTGACTTGGATCGCTCAAAAGCTAAGGCACTACCTATCGGTGTTCACCACCCACCTCATATCCCGAATGGATCCATTGAGATATATTTTCAGGCAACCGATGCCCGTGGGAAAGTTGGCTAAATGGCAGATGTTGCTAAGTGAATTTGACATCATATACGTAGCACAAAAGGCAATCAAAGGACAAGCCATGGCCGACTTGTTGGCAGAAAGCCCCGTCGATAACGAGCTTGAGCCTCTACGGACTTTCTTCCCAGATGAGGAGGTACTAGCTATGGAGGAAGAGTTGACGGAACCATACACAGGGTGGAGACTGTTCTTTGACGGGGCGGTCAATTACAAAGGGTCAGGCATCGGGGCGGTGTTGATATCAGAGACAGGACAACACTATCCGATGGCCGCGAAGCTCAACTTTAAGTGTACTAATAACATGGCAGAGTACGAAGCATGTGTCCTCGGCCTCAGGATGGCATTGGACATGAACATACCAGAGTTGTTGGTAATCGGGGACTCCGATTTACTCATAAATCAGGTGAAAGGAAGTTGGGCGACCAAAAATGATAAGATACTCCCGTATGTGAATCTGGTGCAAAGACTATGTGGGAGATTCAAGAACATCAATTTCAGGCATACCCCGAGAGCCCAAAATGAGTTTGCGGATGCGTTGGCTACGATAGCCTCCATGATCCAGCACCCCGAGAGTGCTCACATTGACCCTCTGGAGATCACATTAAGGGAAGAACAGGCTCACTGCGCCCACGTCGAGGCCGAGCCGGATGGCCAACCGTGGTACGCCGACATCAAGACATACTTGGAGAAGGGAGAATACCCCCCGAAAAGTTCAGAAAATTAGAGAAAGACCATCAGAAGGTTGGCCAATGGTTTCTTCCTGAACAAAGAAGTATTGTACAAAAGGACACCCGACCTTGGGTTACTCAGGTGTGTGGATGCCGAAGAGGCTACAAAACTGCTGAGAGAGGTGCATGCAGGGGCATGCGGTCCTCACATGAATGGGTTCGTCCTCGCGAAGAAAATCCTAAGGACAGGATATTACTGGATGACCATGGAGCATGATTCGTGCAAATTCGTACAGAAGTGCCATCAATGCCAGATACACGGGGATTTAATCAAGGTTCCTCCCATCGAGTTACATGCGATGAGCTCGCCATGGCCCTTCGTGGCATGGGGGATGGACGTCATAGGACCCATCGAGCCCCCGACCTCCAATGGACATCGTTTCATCTTAGTCGCCATCGACTACTTTACTAAATGGGTGGAAGCCACCTCACACAAGTCAGTGACCAAGAAGGTCGTGGCTGACTTTGTCAAAAACAATCTGATATGCCACTTTGGTGTACCGGAATCCATCATCACAGACAATGGTGCCAATTTAAACAGTCATTTGATGAAGGACATTTGCGAACAATTCAAGATAACCCACAGGAACTCTACCGCCTACCGGCCACAGATGAATGGAGCCGTAGAGGCCGCCAACAAAAACATCAAGAGAATCCTGAGGAAGATGATCGACAACTATAGGAATTGGCACGAACAACTGCCTTATGCCTTGTTGGGGTACCGGACGATGACCCGCACTTCCACCGGGGCAACTCCATATCTCCTTGTCTACGGTACAGAAGCGGTCATACCCGCAGAAGTGGAAATCCCCTCGCTCCGGATCATCCAAGAGGCGGAGCTGCAAGATGCAAAATGGGTTAGAAATCGTTATGAACAACTGGCCATGATAGAGGAAAAGAGAATGGTGGCAGTATGCCACGGACAGCTATACAGACAAAGGATGTCTCGAGCCTTCAACAAGCGGGTCAGAACCCGACTTTTCCAGATCGGACAACTCGTGCTCAAGCGGGTCTTCCCTCACCAAGAGGAATATAAAGGAAAATTCGCGCCGAACTGGCAAGGACCATACATGGTCAGGAAAGTACTCTCAGGAGGAGCCGTAGTCCTAGCCGAGATGGATGGACAAGAGTGGCCCAAGGCCATCAATGCAGACGCGCTTAAGAGATACTACATTTAGGATGCCATTTGCTTGTAATCGCATTGTTATTTCCTTGTAATCGTACCTTCTGCTTGTAATCGTACTAGAATAGGAGAAAAACAAATCATCTATGTAATGAACTACGCAATGACCTGACTTCCCCACGGTGGGATACGTAGGCAGTCCATATCGGACCCGATCACATTATTAGTAAAACCAAAAACTCAATTACTTTATCCCGAACTACGTTCGACCTGAATTCCTACTGCGACAGGATACGTAGGCGCTTTCGAGCTCGGTCGTCATAAAAGAAAAACTCAAAAGCCATTAGGAAAACCCCAGAGACAATAAAGCAGGATAGAATCGACGAGATCAAACTACGAAGACCGATACAAGAACTGGTCAGCGTCAACCCCACACTAGGGCAGAATTTTTGAGAAGATCTCAAAAATTCCTATCAGGAACAATCAACAGGGAGATAGCAAAACAAGACCCTACACTGGGGCAGAATTTTTGAGGGAACCTAAAAAATTCCCGCATGATGAGAAGTAGCAGGGGCCGCTCAAGGCAAGCCCAAACTTAGATAGAATTTTTGAGAAAGGTCTTAAGATTCTTCCATCAAGTTCGGAAATCAGCAGTCATACCTCCCAGGGGATCCGGAAGACCGCACTCAAAGTCACATGTCATGACAAAAGATTTTCAAAATAATAATAATAATAATATATATATATATATAATAATATATATATATATATATATATATATATATATATATATAAGACAATGCGTTTTACCAATTTGTACTGTAGATTTCAACAAATATATATATGCACACATTAGTATAAGTACATTCTAAAAAACCATCTCTCGAAATACCGAGCCCAAGAGGGTTCGGAAGAACGTCAAGAGGAGCCACCAGACGGGAGGACAACAACGCTAATCGGCCTTTTAGGAAACTCACAATTTTTCTGTGGATGCAGGTTTTAACAGGAAAGCGAAAGAACTATGAAGACCAAGTCCAGCAAGAACAACTTGTTTGACCATCAAGTTAGCAACAAACAAACGAGAAACGATACGTCCGACCAGAAGGGTAAAAAATGAACAAGCCTAAAGGCATATCCAACCATAAGTGTCGTACAAAAGCGAAAGACAAAGACATATCCGACCAAGAGGGTCAGAATGACAAAGGCAAAAGAGGCGTATTTGGCAACAAGGGTTAACAGCCAACACAACGAACGGAAGAAAGATTATCCAAAAACAAAGGGCCATATCTGCCATTTTTACTTTATTTTGCTTTTTTTCATCCGGCCGCAAGAGGGCCATTGCACGTTTACTTTTAATTACTTTTAAGAGGGCCATTACACATTTTAAATTCTTTTAATTTCCATTTTTACTTTCTTGTTGAGAGGGCCATTGCAAGTTTACTTTTCTGCTACCAAGAGGGCCATTGCACGTTTACTTTCTGCTACCGAGGGCCATTGCACGTTTACTTTTCTTGAGGGGCCATTGCACGTTTACTTTTCTCTGCTACCAAGAGAGGGCCATTGCACGTTTACTTTTCTTTCCGCCGAGAGGGCCATTGCACGTTTACTTTCTACTGCCACGAGGGCCATTGCACGTTTACTTTCTGTGCGAGAGGGCCATTGCATGTTTACTTTTTGCTGCCGAGAGGGCCATTCATTCATTCATTCATTTATACTGCCAAGACGGCCATTCATTCATTCATACTTTCGAGAGGGCTATCCATTCATTCATTCATACTGTTGAGAGGGCCATTCATTCATTCATTCATACTGTCGAAAGGGTCATTCATTCATTCATAATGCCGAGAGGGCCATTCATTCATACTGCCTAGAGGGCCATTCATTCATTCATTCATACTGCCGAGAGGGCCATTCATTCATACATACTGCGATTGCATATTTTCTTTCCTGCTATAGGGAGGGCCATTCATATAAATAACATGAAGATATCTGCAATATTGTTGAATTTCAGAAGTAGGTGCACAATCTCCGAGAGAGAGCCAACCTGCCGAACCGGATCCGAGCAAATTGCAGGGCAAAAGTGGAACTTTTTCTTACATAATCGACCAAGCTAGGGCGCCCATGAGAGTCAAGATCTTCGGCCAAGTCTTGGAATCCATCCAATCTCAGACTCAGTCACCATCTGTCCCTTTTACTAACCGCGACCGGTCAGGTACACCGGTGAAATCCGAAGGTATTTCTACAAAAAAAGTGGGGCACTCTTCTCCAGCCAGTCAAACTACATGCGGCCTGATTCCAGAGGCTAGAGATATGTAGGCGGACTCAAACCCAAGAGTTGGCCTCACTCTAACCACTGTCCAGGGAAACCTCAATCACAAAACTGGGAGTCCCAGGATTTTCCTGCTCAATCACTCAAAGTCTTTGATCGAGTCGAACTATAGGTGGCCTGAATTCTCATACACCCCGAGATATGTAGGAAACCCGAAAGCCAGGGTCCGGCCACACATGTGTGAATTGCTTGAAATTTAAAGGCAAGATGAGTCGGGTCCGTCAAAAATTAGGGTTAGTCAAATTTCATTGCTCAGGGATGGTCCCGCCATCCCCGAACATCGAAGGGGCAGTTGTTGACACCTAATTTTTGACCTCCCGTAATTTATTTTAAGTGCTCGGAGTCCTTGGACAATAAATAAAATCAGCTGCGCGCCTTAAAGTGTCTAGGTAATTTTTATGAAATTAATTGGGATAATATTTTGCTTTTTTAAATTGAAAAAGAAACCTTCAGGGTATTTTTAATTTTTTTTTAAATTGATGATATTTAAGGAATATTTTTTATTGAGGTTAATCAAAGAGGCAAGAAAACCCTTTTGGATAATTATTCGATTAGCTAATTAAATTAAGGAAAATTAGTTTAGTGAGTAGTTCTATTCCAGTTTTATTATCCAAGGCACTTTGAGTAATTAAAAGAAGTGATCATTTTACCCTTAAATCTTTATTTTTTGTGCATTTACGTAGTTGATTAATTTTTCTTTTATCTGGTTAATTAATTCAAACCAGTATCTGCAAAATGATTTTCTATTTTATATATGAGTCATGTTTTAAATTAATTAAGTCCTAATGGACTAATAATTAGTTTTTCTTATTTATTATTTATTTTTCCCCGTTATATATATATATACATATATATATATATATACACACATGTATATATATATATATATATATATATATATATATATATATATATATATATATATATATAGCGTTTCTAAGAAATAAAAGACCAGGCCTAGTCCAACAAGGGACAAGGACCCTGCCCATTAAGAGGTTAAAAGGGGGGACTATTATACTCTTCCCACCCGTTTCACAAAAGAAGACCCTAGGGGTTTGTTGCAAACAAAAGAGCGAAGAGGCGGCACGAGGCAGCTAGGGGTAAAACCCTAGCGCCGCCTTCTATTTCCACCTTCTACCCGCCTCATTTTTCAGCCCTGTCCCATCATGGGAGCGTGTAACATGAAGGAGAGGATGAAGCATTAATAGCTTCGTCCTTCTCTCACCAGAAAATCAGCCAAACAGGCCCTTAAAGGTACTACCTCCCATTTTGAACCATTGATTTCATTTTCACCATAGATCTGGACCGTATATTTGAGTTTGCAAGTAAGACTTGCATAAAATTTGCAAGTCCTACATCGTTGGTTAGAGTTCTAAGAGCCATTCTGGGGTTTCTATAAATAGAAACCCCCATTTATTTGAGAAAAAGGGTTGGAAACCACAAAGAGATTGAAAATCGCTATTTTTGGTCTTAAGCGTTCCAAAGTCAAAATTTCGTTTTAAACTTAAGCTTTTTTTTTTTTTTTTTTTTAAGTTTTCCTAGTTCTAAAATTTATATTTTATTTGTTGTGTGGTGTTCGTGGTGGTTTGAGTTTGGCGTTGGAGCACAAGGGCTTCCAAATCCGTCGCTTGACCCCGGTTGCACTCACAAAAGGTAAATACCTTTAAGTTTAATGCCTTACATTTATGTCATGTTTAGGTAATAAGTTTTTGCTTAAGTTAGTATTTTAGTTCATTGTTTTCATACTTAGATTCTGCTTATGTTGTGTTTAGTTAATAATAATATGTGAGATTTTATGATGAAACTTAAGTGGCTATTGTTCTTTATGCTTAGCTTCTGTTTTTGTGTGATGTTTAGGTAGCATCCTCGTATGGTTTATGATAGGATTTAAGTTGGCACATTAGCTTATCACCTTTATATCTTGGCTCTGCCTACACTATACCTAGTTAAGGTATGTGTGGGGTTTAGGATAGATGTCTGAGTCCATATGCTGGTATGTTCCCTATCTTTTTAGTATATGTCCATGTTATACCTGGTTAAGACAATTGTTGGTAGTTTAGGACAAAGCTCAGAACCTGATATGCTTATTGTGCTTCCCTTTTGATCTTGTCTGCATTTTGCTTACTTAGGGAGTTTCATGTGAATTATAGAATAGTTTCAAATTGACAGGTTGTTTTGACTAAGCTTCTTAGTCTGGACTTCTGTTCATGCTTTGTGACTAGTTGTTCCTTTATCCTTACACCCAATCTAGGCTATAACATTAAGCTGATGAATCTGCCTCACTTAGGTTTCCATTTGCCTTTCCTGCTTGTACCTTTGGTTCTTCAGTTGTGAATAAGGACCTTTAAGTGTGGCTTGGGATCATAGTTTGAGTTAAAGGGGTTTGTCTACTATGGATTTCCCTCTGGACTTCCTGTTTTATCATGACTGTCTAAACATCTTTAAGTGTTCTATGTAAGGGTCAGAGTTGTAGTTTATACTAATGTATTGCTTGGTATAAGTCTTGTGCTCTGAATTAGGGTCAAGATGAGTTTGTTGAAATCATAAGTGGTCTAGTCCTGTGTATCTCATGTAATAAACTAGGTTCATGGGGTTAGTTTGAAGTCACAAGCTCTTTTGAATGACTTGATTTGCCTTATGTCTTTTTATTTATCACTTAGAGGCTTGTCTTGGTCTGGAGGATAATAAAAGAGGGGGGGGGGGGTCTAGAGGTCTGTCTTAAGTAAGTTACCTAATATTGTCATTGCTTTTTCTATGTGGTCATGTGTTGGTTGAGAGTTGAAGCCTTGGACCTAGCTTGATCATAGTTTGCCTTGCTTGATCACATATGTCATGGAAAGGTTGAGGTCTTGTTATGTCAGAGGTTTGCCATGTTGAATCGATTATTGCTTGTCCTATGTGTTATGTGTTAAAAGTTTGATATCTTGAATCTAGTCTGATCATAGTCTATCCTGCTTGATCACATATGTTATGGGAAAGTCAAGCTTTATTATGTTTGAACCCAACCTGATTATGGCTTGTTTTGTGTGGTTATGTGTCAAAAAATAGTAAAGGCTCATTATGTTGAACTTTAGCCTAGTTTTCAGTGTCTCACCTGATCATGTGCCTGTTAGAAAGATTGAAAAAATCCTAAAAAGAATTGGACTTAGTCTGGTCATCGCATTGTCTTCTCTTAAATAGTTTTGTTTGTTTGAAATTTGAAGTTGTCATATGTTGGACCTAGCCAGATCATGTCTGTTCTCTAATGATATTTTGGTTCTAAAAAGTAAAAATGTCCTGTGTAGTCTTTATGGATTCCCACTTCTTTCACTTAGCAACTTGCTTGGCCTGATTCCTGTTGTCTCACCTAAATCTTACTTACTTGATAAAACTTAGCATGTTGCGGTCACAACAATGTATATTGAAACAAAGGTTTTAAAAGTTTATTCTGGGGGGAAGGCTTTTAACTTGACCAAGGTACTTCACTTAGTTCTGCTTCTTGTTTGGTTGTCCTGTTTGTGGTGAATATGGGAATTTGTTAGACTACCTCTGAGTAGAACATGTAGAGTGTGTGGTTGTGATGTGTTTGAGTCTAAAAGGTTTTTTCTAAGGTTGCTATAATAAGCTAGGTTCAGGGCATTTCTAAGATGGCCCATGCCTGATAAAAAGAGGAGGCAAATCCCCTAGTCTAACAGGTTGATTAAGAGGTAATTGTTATGTTTGTTTCTCACCTAGCAAAAAGAATATGGCTATTCTGATGAAAGGGGAAAAAGAAAGATTTTAAGGTTGATAGTTCGGCTAGGAGTGTATGCATATGTGTGTGGCCCATGGGTCATGTCTGTGTGCTGGAAAACCTTTTCTTCTGAGGACTTGCCACCTAGTTACAATAATAGGTAAGTAAAGGATAAAGAAGGAAGGATGATGGGATCTTTGGGATCTTTTTTACAAATATTGGTTAATTTGTCCTTGTGTGGTCTTCTCTAGACACTGTGATGTTTTCTTTTGATATTGAGAGATGAATTCTTTCAAAAAAGAGTGGTGATAAGGCTAAAATGATGGTATGGAAGTCTGTTGATTGTCTTCTTGTATGGTTTGATCCTGATGGAAAAGAAAATGTGTACTCTTTCCTTTAAACTACAGTATGGTAAATAACAAAGACTTTTCTTTGATCTTGGTTTTACGTTTGAAGTATTACGAAAAACTAGTTTGATTGTCATTTGTTATGTCCATGGTGTGTCTATTTTCCAGTACTCACAAGGGAACTTGACAAAAAGACTTTTTGGGTTCATTTTGGAAACTATGTGATATAATTAAGTTGTCCTAGGTCTTCCATGGCCCTTAGTGGAGTCACTAGGGTATGAGAGGGAGGGAATAAAGGAGAAGAAAGAGGTGTTAGGAGAGTAAAGGTGAGCCTGGGCATGAACTGGAGGTAATGACCAGTGGAACCAGGATCCCTTTGCTGAAAGGGAGATTCAGGAGGAGGAGATGGGGAGGTGATGACCCCACCCTATCCTGCTTCCCCTTTCCTTACCCTGAGATCACATCCTTTTCTTTTAGAACTCTTTTTCATGGCCTTGGGACACACAAAGGTACAAGGTGATTTTGGAACGACTTAAACTTTATGTCAAACAATTGAGGGAAAGACACACCTAAAACCAAATAAGCTCTACAAATACTTGTCAAGTCCGAGTGTTATGTGATCCCCCCCCCCCCCCCGCCCCCAAAAATCCTTTTGTCCGAAAGACTGTAGGTTTTCCTGAGCCTTACTTACTTGAAATTGGTTTTGTGTAAAGGGAAAATGGGGCTAATGGTTGTGTTATGTAAACCTGAGTCCATTTATGAGAAACTGAGGGTGAAGTGTGTTATGTGCCATTTACTTTGCTATTGGCCATATGCCTTTGTCTACTTTTTCTAACTTGCTTCATCCATGACTGATGTCTGAGACCTACCACCTGGTTTATTGGTTTAGGTTTATCCCTTATGTGATGTTTGGTTTCTTAGTTTGCCAAAATTATGGTCATGCTATGATTTCATTTCTTACTTTTCTTTTCCTCCCCTTCAGTGCTTTGGGAAAAGGCCTTGGAGTGGTTTAAAATATATTGAAGGAATGCTTTCAGGAACCAAGACTGTTGTAAGGCTGTCTAGTTGAAGTGTACATATGACTTGTCCATTAAGACCTCCCTCCCTTTAAAAAGTTTTCTTTAAGCTCACTTGTCTATTAATCAAGGGTCCTGCTTTATGTACTAGTTTGTGGTGTGTTCAAGTTAATAAAGAGGAATAAGTTTCAAAGGATGCCAATTCTGAATATGTTATTCTAAAAGTTTTAAACATGTTTATAAGCCTTGGCTATATGTGAGGCCCTCCTAGTTTTTGTTTCATTTTATGAGAATACTCTGTTTGTTCTGGACCTGTTTGGGAGCAATCTTGAGTTTGACTGGGATAAGATGAATGCCCTCAATTGAACTAGTGTAACCAAGCTTTGTTTCCTCTGGGCAGTGGTTTTGAAATTTGACAAATAAGTAGGATAGGCTATTTAAATATAGGAATTTGGAACCTCTCCTTTTTATTTATGAGAAGTCCTGGGCTAGATGATTGTTTGAAAATAGACCAGTTTGCACTTGACCCTGAAATCTTCTGAACTTGTTTTGATATAGCTGAAGGGTCCCAGTCTTACTTCTTTTGTTTTTGGTGACTATCTTAACAAGTCCATTTTTTTGATTGATCATTATTTGTGTTCCCTCTAAGAGCAGTCGTGTGTATTATCCTTGTCATCATCCAGTCGTGAAACTGAGTATGCCGCATTACTGCTATGCTTGCTGATTATTTAGTCTCACTTAGGTGCTGATAGTTACCTTGTTTGATATAAATGCCTTCCTTTAGAGTATGGTATTGGGCTATTGTTTGTTTAGGAGTTTACTTGAAACCTGTTACCACCTCCAAGTCCTACACTCTCTTTCCCTCTAGTTTGGAATGCATTGGTTTAGGATAAACTATGGTAGTTCGGGTTCATCCCGGCCTTCTTGGTGTTAGCCATGCCTGGGGTTCTTAGAAGCCCCTTGGAACTTGTGCGACATTATGGATATAAGGCAAGAAATCAGTCCCCATGCCATTACCAAATCCCCAACCAAGGCAAATCCATTCAAGGAGAAATGGGGTAAGTATAGAATAATATGAGTACTTTTCTTGTTTTTATACTATGTATAGTTTTATTATTTTAGTGATAAGTTCAGTGTTTATAAACTAACCGAGTTCCTTTTTTCTTTTCCTCCTCCACTTGCATGACCATTCGGGTCAAGACCAGCCTCCTATTGGGCCAAAAGCCCAATAGGACTTCTATTCAAATTAGGATCGAGTCCGCGAAAGAAATAATAGCGAGGCGCGCAGAAGGCCCAGCCATGGGTGAAAATGGCCAACTAGGCGCTTGGTACACCCCTAGTCTATCTCTCCTCGTCATTTTATATATATATATATATATATATATTCAATGTATTTGTAAAAGTTGTATTAAACTCATATTATAGTGGAACCTTATAGTTTGAACTAGCCGTCTTATGATAACGGTTCTTATGCCATTGAGATGACTTTAGGTCCCCAAGAGAATTTTCAAAACCACAATCAACTCCGACGTTTTAAATAAAGTATAAAATTGGATTCCTAAGACTCTTTCACATAAATAAGTACTAATCCGTCTCTTTCAAAACTAAAAACGGCAAATATTGTTTAGTGTTAACAAAATTCAAACTGGTTATTCAAAATAAATTTGACAACTCTTTTCCTTTTTTTTTTTTTTTGAAAAAAAATGCAAACCCGCTACCTTTAAGTTTGTTTTAAAAGAGGAACTTTATATGAAGGCTTCAAGAAATAGAATTTGGGGCCCAATGCCCATAGATGATTTTGACCCAATACAGTTTGGTTTTTATGTCACTCGTGTAAAATTTCAGAATGCTAAAAAAATTTACGCAACTCTGAACGTGGTTTTCAAAATGAGAGCAAATCAGATTTTGACAAAACTTGAAATGCATTTTTCTTGAAAAAAAAAAAAACTAAAGTTAGACTTGGTTCTTTATTTTATTATAAATTTGGGCCAAATAAAAGACCAAAAGGTGAGTATATACAGTCAGTATATACCACCCTTTAAAAATGGAAAAACGCCTTTTGATAAAAAAAAAATCGTCATAATATAAAGAATTTCGGATAAGACTGAACGTATTAAAATGGATCAAACCGAGATGGAGTATGAGTATAAGCATAAGTCATAACCACTTTCTTTATAAAACTCCAAAATATATATTCCTTATATAAAGGAAGGTTATTTATATTCGGATATTATAAATCCAAAACTACGATACCCTGTATATAAACGGGATATGTTCAAATTTCTTTCCAAGAAATGATATGCAATTTTACAAAAAATAACAGTTCTTTTGCGGGAAGGTAAACACAAAATAGACAGTTTACACAAATGCTCATACTTTCGAATTCGAAGGTCAACCGTATAGTACGGATCCTTAATACTGGGGTGCCTAACACCTTCCCCGGGGGATCACCAGAACTCTTATCTAGAACTCTGGATTACGAAGGATTTTTCACTGTATTCGAATAAACACTTCAAAATCGATTTTCCTAATTTCCTAAAAATTAGGTGGTGACTCTTTTCAAAATAAGTCCGAAGCGCACCAACGAGTTTGTAATAGCCTTTTATGCCCTAAACCCGCGTAAAAAGCAGACCGCAACAGCCATCCCATTGCTTTGTTGTCCTATTTATTCTATGTACTTGTTACGGTTCACTCTTATGCGGGCGCATAAAAGCTACTATGAGGTTGTTGGTGCTCTAATTAGATTTCAATATTTTAGTATCTCCACCTAGTTTATTAAAGGAAAAACTTGAAAAATCGGGTAAAGATTTTTCAAGCAAGAGAGAAATCTTTTTGGTACCAAAGTTCGAGGTAAGGGTTACGTGATCCCCTAGGGAAGGTTTTACGTACCTTAGTATTAAAGATCCGTAGAATACGGTTGACCTACGAGCTTCAATGTGTGATTAATGTATTATCTGCTTAAAAATGTTTAGTCTTTTCCGCAAAATGTCATTCATTTCTTTATCATAAACTCAAGAAAAAATTGACAAAAAGTCCCCTTAGAAAAGGGGGTTTTGGGGTTTAAAAATCCACATAAGTGTTCAACTCACTTTATTTCTAGACTAAGACACACCCGGGATTTCTCCCCAGTAGAGTTGCTACTATTTTAGTCCTAGTAAAATGAGTTTAGCGCTTATGGGTTTTATACATATAATATAAGAAAGCATGGAGTATATCTCCTATTTTGTACATATATATATATATATATATATAAGGAAAAGTGAGAGAGTTTTTACTTAAGTCTTATTTTATTCACTTTGAAGCCCATAAGTCAACTTGTATTCCAACCAAATTCTATCTCATCTCAAACTTGGCCAGAATGTATTCTTCTTGTTTTCAGCCCGTAGATTTCTGGGTTTTCAGCCCAATAGTCTCAAATTTTTCTCAAGTTTCAAAGTTCAAAATCATGATCTTTTGTCTTCTGAATATGTCCAAAATTTGATACCTAAATTTGATACCTCTTTTATTTAACAAATAACCCAAATTTAAAGAATGGTCCTTTCCGTTTATAACTATAAAAATAAAAAATAAAAACACCTTTGAAGTCAACTTATTCCTTATTTCAACTCAATTACGGTCTTAAAATCATTAGGTGATTTATAATCATGCTAATGGGCATAAGGCCCAAAACAGACACTTGTCTGGTTTTGCCAAGAATGGGAGACCCAAAAATGTTTACTTAACAAATTAAGTTGTTTTAGTCTCCTAGCCTTTATACCGTTTAAAAATAAACCAATTTTGAATTAAGAAACCAATTCATGCTTTTTTAAGAGTGGTAAAGTTTGAAAATGTTTGAGGCGACTTTCCTAAAATACTATGTGTTTTTCCTAAGTTCTAGCATGCACAAAAATTTCATTATTTACACATTCAGTACATATACAATATATATACATGCAAGATACATATGAAGTAAAGAAGAGAAGAAAGTAAATCTTTAACTGTTGGGCCTACCCAAGCCCATCAATGCCATTTTCACAACATGACTGGGCCTTAAACATATTAGCTTTCATTTCTCCTCCTTCGGACTCGATCAAGAAAAGGGTTGGGCCTCTGGCCTAACAAGTTTAATGCAAGGGTGGCCCGAATGGCCCTATGTTGAATTCACATGGACCACAAAGGGACAAAGATTAGTATCTACTCTAAGTGCTCAAATAACATGTAATTAGATAAAGTAAAACATATGAAACCAAAGAAATATGTATGTGAATTAGTGACATAAAACAAACAGGATTCTTGTCCCATAAAACATATCGAGGACCAAATAAGTTATCAAAGGCGAAAACAAATAGATTGGCCCAAGCACACATCAGATTTAATGCAAAGGCCCAACAAGTATAAGAGATGAAGCAGGCCTCAAAAATAAGGGAAATACTCAGCAGCAGCCCATACTAAATAAAGTGATACATGTCATGTACACCAAATATACTAATTCATATATACTGGGTGTATAAAGGGTTGAATATTCTATGTATATTCAAGTATATCCCCTTCGTATACCCAGAAACCCAATTATACAAATGAAGAGACTAAGGTATTCAACACTTTGAGAATTTCATGTAGGTATCAGCAAATAGGGTCAGAACAACAGCAAACAATATACAAGCTTAATATGCATGATATTCAGGTTTCTAAATTCAATAGAAGTATAGTTATATGGGATAGTAACTTTAAACCAGAAAGGGAAAGTTCAATACTCAGTGTACCAACTTCATTAGTTCATTTACTTATTTAGGAAGGTTCAATAAGACATGAATTCACATGAGGGAACCCCAGCAACTTAGGGGGAAGGGATTTGAACTGAGTTAGCTAGAAACTCCTAGTTCTCCTCCCTTTCCCTTTAGTCGCAGGTAAGTCACATTCATTATTACACTTTGAAAATTTCGTATCGTTTGCATTATAAGTAAACTAATGCAAGAATAAAGTGGATATAAAGCCCTTACAATTTTAAGGAGGTTATTTAATAATTCTAAGTATGTACCTAAAGGTTTCGGAGTTAAATGAACCAGCGGAAGTAAGTTCGTTGAAGGATTGGAATTTGAGCCATGTTTTGGGAAGATTTCGTATCATTTGTGTTATAAATTGCTTAGAATCACCTTTATAGGAATATATAGGGCTACATATATGGTTAATGAAGTTTTAAGTAAGTGCCAAGAAGGTTTCATAAGGATTAGAGGTCAAACGAATCGAAAAAAATGTATTTTCGCAAAAATCGGAGTTTGTTGACCAGTATGCAGCCGCAAATTGGCCAAAAACTTGCCATTTTGGCTGAGGTTACTTCCCAACACCACCCCCATGTTGTGGAGGGAGTATGAGGCTGCATACTGAGTATGTGGTGCCACATACTCTCCGCAACACGGAGCGGTGAGGCGGTTTCCAACCCTTTTTAAACCCTAAAGGACCCCATTTTTCATATCCACCTCCCACACTTATCTCTCCACATTATAAGAGAGTTATTGAGAGATATTGAAGGTTCTAATACATTCCAAAACCTTCCACACCATTGAAAGAGAAGATCAAACACCAAAAACCTCAAGATAATCCATGGAAGACGATTATTCTTGCTTCTACTCAAGGTTGTAATGATCTTGGCCTTGGGAGAAGTTGAGTAAGGTGAAGTTCTCTTATTGTAAGTTATATTCTTCATACTATTTATATTATTGAGTTGATTTAAAGGCTTATCAAGTCTTGGAGAGGAAAGAACCATTGTAGAGTAGTCATACAGCATTGAATTGAAGTTGATGACTGTGAGGTGAAATTGAAAGGAGATTTTGGATTAATTTGAGATTAAATTGAATATAATTCTTTTTTTTTTATGATATTGTGGATGTTGTTATGGTTGATTGGGATCTTTTTTGGAAATTGGTGGAAGTAGACAAAATAGGAGAAGTGCTGCCCAAATTCTGCTATCTCTTTAGTTACTCTAGTTTGAATTTATGGGTGTTTTCAAGATTTAACTCTAGAACGAATTCTCTTGAATGTAGATTTGTGAGCTTAGGAGGAGAACGTTAAGTAGTTAAGGATACGTAGAGGTATGTTAAGACTAACCCTTTCCTTCTTAAGGCATGATTTCTTTGTTGTGAACCTACGCTTGATATCCATAATGTCTCGATTCCTAAAAATGCTAGAAGCTTATGATTCTCGATGTTCTCATGATATTATTGATCTTGTGCATGGTTGTTGACCTCATCTTATGATAGCTGACCCTTTGATGAGAGATATAGTGATAATGATGATTCTATAATGGTAATTGGAGGTTCACCGACCTTATGTCACTCCGATAGAGTTGTAATGTTTCCTTGGATACTCATGCATGATTTATCTATATATATATTTATATATATATAGCTATTTTCTGACACCAAGCCGCGGTATAGTTGGCCGGGTACGACACTTATTGTGCACACCACTGCAGTTAGGTACGGATAACACCGAGCCTTGTTATGGCCGGGTACGGATGACACCGAGCCTATATGGCGGGGTACGGTAACATTATATATGTATGCGCGAAAATGTTTCTTTAGGGAAAGGTTAGGTATGCATGACATTCGCCTTAAGAGGCATTCCGAGATACAGATTGACCTCTTTATCTTACGCTATCTTCATATCTCTATTGTTTTGTTACTCATGCCTTACATACTCAGTACATTATTCGTACTGATGTCTTTTGTTTGTAGACGCTGCATTCATGCCCGCAGATAGGTAGTGAGATGGATCAGACCCCTAGACTGCTTCATCAGTGATTGCACAGGAGCGCTCCATTTACTACTGAGCTGCGGTTTAGTTCGTAATATTCTTTTGTATACATATATGGGCATGGCGGGGTCCTGCCCCATCTTTATGATGTTATGCACTCCTTGTAGAGGCTCGTAGACAGATGTATATAGTTAGACGTTCTATAACCTCACCGGTTCATATTTGTATAATATTTTTTGCAGCCTCGTCGTCTTGTGCATATTGACATAGTTGATCGTGATTATATTGACATGCTTATATTTGATGAGCTTGTGTCTCTTTCAGTTGGTGATAATTATGACTTAGCCCTGTTGTCATGACCCAATCGGAGGGCCATGACGGGCACCCGGAACTAGCTCACCGAGCACCCCTCATCATACCTACACTGTCATATCTAGGTGAGCCACATGTCCTACTCTAATCTCTATGAATCAATAATACAATTTCCATCGGGCTAAGGCACTTTTATATCAAAATCATCAACTATGCCCATATACATATACACAAGCCGACAAGGCTAACAAAATGATATACAAAAATATGAGCCGACAACGCTAAGAGACATCTAGCTATACACAATTGTCTACAAGCCTCTAGAAAGAGTATGAAACATCATGAAGATGGGACAGGACCGCGCCATGCCTATATATGTGCACAAAAGAATAGTACCAACAGCGGCAGCTCCGAATCAAATGGAGCTCCTCTAAGCAGTCTCTGGATGGTAGCCTAAGGGTCGAGTTTGTCTCCCTCTCCAAATGCGGGAATGATACAGCGTCCACAAACAAAAGGACGTTAGTACGAACAATGTACTGAATATGTAAGGCATAAGTAATAACATTATGAAAGCATAAAGGATAACATGGAGTAGTAGAGCCATTTATACCTCTTAAGACGTTCATCACACTTATTTACTCTTTTTCTAATGAAAACCTTCTATGCATACACATACATATATAGTAGTAGCATACCCGACCATGTAGGTTCAGTGTCATACATACCCGGCCATAACAAGGCTCGGTGTTATCCGTACCCAACTGTAGTGGTGTGCGCGCAATAAATATCATACTCGACCACATAAGCTCGGTGTTACATAATAGCCGTACATATATATATATACATAAGAGTACATAAGTATCATCAACATCAACATCATCATCATCACTATATCTTTCCTTAGAGGGTCAACTATCATAGGATGAGATCAACGATATCATGAAAGTATCAAGACTTATGAGCTTTTAACACTTCTAGAAATGGAGGCGTGATGGAAGACATGGTGAATTTCATGAATAGGTGTACAACAATGGGATCATGCCTTGAGAAGGAAGGGTTAGACTTACATACCTTTATGTCTTCTTAGCTACTTAACGTTCTCCTCTGAAGTCCGAAGGATCTACATTTAAGAGGGTTCATAGCAAGGTTAGGTCTCAAAGACACTCTCAAGTCCAAACTAGTATAATTCGTAAGTTAGCGAAAATTGGGCAGCATTTCCCCTATTTTATCTACTTTAACCAAATTCTAAAACAACTCCCAAACAACAACGACATTATCAACAATACCATAATTGAGAGACTTCATTCAAGTTAGGCTTCATTCAATCCCCAAAACTCCTTTTCAAGATCACTCATAACAATAACTACAACACAACACCATATATACTTACATACAATACTTCCTCAACATCATTAGTACCACCCACAACAAGAATATACTCATAACATGCCAAGAATCATAATTCAAGTTAACTTATAGCTCATAACATCCTAAAGTTCCTACTTGAACTCTATTTTTATTTTTCTTTCTTTAACCATAGGGTACAACAATCAAACAATCTTAACAATATGCAAGAGATGCAAAAGCTTACCTTAATCACACAAGAACAAGTCTTGGATCAACTCAATCCACTAAGGTGAAGTCTCCAACATCAACGCCATAGGAAATCTTAAGTTCCACAAACCCTAGCAAGCTTCTTAGCACTTGAATCTCTTGATTTTCTTGGATTTGGCTTGGATTAGTTTATGGACTTGGAGAGACGGTTTTGGAGAGTTCTAGAATTTGATTTGGGGAAATAATGAGTCCAAATGAGATAAAACGAAATATATAAAGCGTCACGTAAAAACTCGTCAGGCATTTTGACGCCCACATTAACGGACTATCAAAATTCCTACGGTCCGTCAAAATGCACCATTAAACTGCCCAGCCAAGCAGGTCTCACTGTGACTGTTTCACGGTGGAGCTCCACCATTTGACGGGCCGTCAAATGCCCTACGGTCCGTCAAATGGTCCGTCAAATTGCTCCCATCCGATAAGTTGCTCCCTTTGATTCGTTTGACCTCCAATCCTTATAGAACCTTCATGGCACTTGTGTAACACTTCATTAACCATCTAAGGGGTCCTACAACTCCCCCTCAAGACATCACTAAAACAAAGTATAACTCAATCGTTGCAAAATCTTCCCAAACATGACTGACATTCTACTTCCTTTGACGAACTTAATTCCATCGATTCATATGACTTCAAAATCTTATGGTACGCACTTAAAGTTATCAAATACTCTCCTTAATCTCATAAGGACTTCTTGTCCACTTTAGGCTTGCATTAGTCTACTCATGATTCAAACGACTCAAAATTTCCAAGAACTAACACGTGTGGTCCACCTAGATATGATTATGAGATGGATGCTAGGAGGTGCTCGGTAGGTCAGCTCCGGGTGCTCGTCGCGGCCCTCTGGTTGGGTCATGACATTCATTTTTATCCATAGCCTAAGGGACACCTCTTACAACTCTAAGCTTCTCATATTTAAGTAAATATACTGACTTCAGATCATACCTAAGTCCATTTTTCATAATCATAAACAGAGGCAAACAAACACATAAGACCATATATGATGGTATAAGCATACAGAGCCTACATAAAGTCACAGAGTATTGATGAGTTTTCATCATAAAGACTTCGGATACTTTGCAAGATTCTACAGTTCATTAACATAGGTTCACAGACACTGACAACAAGGCTCAAAATCCTTTAAACCCTTAAAAGGGAAGTTTATAAAACTTGTGACAATAAAATAGCAAAACCAAATAGCACAATCCTGATGGTGAAAGAAACAGAGTTATAAAGGGGAAGGGGGGGGGGGGGCATGCATAAGTGTTGGTCATTTATTCAGTCAGGTAGTAAGTCATTTTAGTTCTTAAAGAGGCAATCCTATTATATCAAAATAGGAGTCCAAGTGGCTTTAAACACGTTTGAACACAATACAGACATGCTTTCAAGTATCACATCAGTTTGCTTTGCTAACAAGAATCAAATAGAAAGGTTTAAAGTTATTAGTCATGATGTTACAACAAGGGACTTAGGAACATACTTAATATGTATTTAGGTCAAAGTGAACAAGTTCAACATACATAGATAGGAAATCAGTACCAGCAATCCATAAGATAATCAAGTATAGGGAATTTGAACTCATTAGCACACTCAACAGGTTTTTAAATTAGGAATCAACCTCCACACTTAGAAAAATCAGAGCAGTGACTTATACAGACCATATTCAGGTGTATACAAAGGCTATAAATGCTCAAAATTAGGGCAAATAGACATAGCACTATTCTTGCCAATTAGATGAGCTATAAACTAAATAACAGGGATATCAAACAAGGTTTAGGAAATTCAGAACATAGTCAGGCTCAGCAGGATAAGCAACCAAATCAAAGAGGGCTGAGCACTTGGTATTATCATGTTTTAGACGTTCACAGTGCCATTTTTTTAATCAGACCATTAGGAATGCATCTAATATAGCAAATAGCTAACAAGTGATTGCATCTAAAATAGCAAATAGCTAACAAGTTGTGACTATATCATATGCTTGACAAGAATAGTAGACAAAATTAAGCCAACACATGCTAATAGTCAAACTTGGAACTAACAGTGCATTAAATCATATCATTTACTATCATGCTAACCCATCAGGCCAACTAAACCATAAATGAAATATGCTTAACTAAAATAAGTTAGGCCAAACTATCCTATAAGCATGCTTATTTAAACAGATTAAGCTAAACTTAATACACAAATATACTTAACTAAACAGATTAACTGCTAAACATATAAACATGCTTGACTACATAGACTAAACTAAACTAACACATAAACATGCTTTAACTAACAAACAAATGAACACATAAATAGGCTTAACTACACAGACTAAACTAGGTTAACACATAAACAGCCTTAACTAAGCTAAACTATCCTCAACACATAAACACAGACTAACTAAAAAAGGCAAAAAAATAAGAAGGAGAGGGAATTACCTCTTACTAGTGCCGCCTTTAGTCGAGAACGAACTTGAAGATCTTTTTGCTCCTCCAAATCCCAGAACTCAGCCACCAAACACAAAGAAAAATAATTAAAAGTTTGACTTTTGGTCGATTAATTCAGGATTTTAAGCAAATAATGCTAACCCTAGTTAAATCGAATAGTTTTTTTTAGCTTTATTGCATTTTCAAGTCTCAAAGTCTGCCAAATGTAAAGGGTTGGGTTTCTTTATATAGAACCCCCAAAATCCTTGGAACCCTAGATCCGTTGATGTGGGAGTATAGCATTTTTGCTTCTCTGAACCACATCCAATGGTGGGAATCGCTTAAATTAACTAATTGAGGGCCAGATTTGACTCAATCGGAGTCAATCCACATGGTTCTTGATGAGCCTATCAAATTTCACAGATTCAAACAAGTGCAAACAAAAACCATTAACAAATTTCAAAGCTTTTGACTGTTAATTTTCAAGCAAGAAAAATGATTACTTAAACCTTGTTTGGGTTGAGTTTGGCGAAAAACGGAGGAAGCAATAAATGCTTTGCCTCATTCGGTCACACAAACCAGGCAAAGGCTTTCCCTGCCTAAATCTTTGCCAAAAATAGTGATGATGATGAGGAGAGAGGAAGAAATATGATGCGGTACTTAGGGTTGTACTTTATAAGAGAGAGAGAGAGAGAGAGAGAGAGAGAGAGAGAGAGAGAGAGAGAGAGAGAGAGAGAGAGAGAGAGAGAGAGAGAGAGAGAGAGAGAGAGAGAGAGAAATATGTAGGGGTTGTTTGGCCACTGAAGAAAAATGGCAAATGAAAAGGGGGGTTATCCCCTTTAATCCCGCTTTGGTCAAAATTGAAGTAATGCCCACTAATTGAACATTTCAATTGTGACCCGATAATAACAAATTGACCAATCAAGAGCTAATTTTCAAGAATGACCTTAGCTAAACTTAAGCCATGAATTTGGCCATTTCAATTAAGGTCGTAATTGACATAATCAAACAAATTAAATGCTAAGGACCTTAATTAACTTACACCAATGAATTTGGCTATTTCAATTAAGTCCATAATTGAACTAACAATTACTTATTTTAATTGTAGCCATTATTTTTTATATAGTGAACAATTTATAAAATTAATCACAATTAAATACTCAATTAATTATGATAAAATTCTAATAAATTGAATATGCAAAAATTGAGAATTGAGGAGTAAAATGATTAATTCGTTTAATTAATCAAATTTCTTGGATTAAACATAATAAAATACTTGTTAATTGACAATTTAACAATTTAGACAATTAAATAAATAATTGTTGTAAATTTCTTTTCTGTTGGTTAATTTGGCAAATACATCATAATTGTTGTAACAATATATAAATTAATTTATAAATGATTTATAATATTATAGAAATTATTTTACCAAATGAGAATGGAAAAATATTATCTAAATAATTTTTATAAAATCATTTTGACTTCTAAAAATACGTATTTTACTCTGTTTAATATCCAAGGACTCTGGGTAATTAAAATAAATTGTGAGAGGTCAAAAATTAGGTGTCAAAAATTACCCCTTTGGTGTTCGGGGATGGCAAGGCCATTCCGGAGCAACGAAATTGACTAACCCTGATTTTTGACTAATCCAACCTATTCTACCTCTCATTTTTATGAAAATTTCAAATGTATGGTCGGAGCCTTATTTCTGGGTTTTCTACATATCTCAGGTTGCATGAGAATTCAGGCCACTTATAATTTGACTCAATTATGACTTCTGAATGCAAATTTAAAGAGGTCTCAGATTCCCCGGTTATCAAACTGGGAAGTCCGGTGTGATTGGTCGGAGCGTGACTGACTCTGGTATTGAGTCCGCATACATATCCCTGTTCTTAGGATTCAAGACACTTTTAGTTCGACTCGAACGGAGGAAAAGGATATCCCTTATACGGGAACGCCTTTGTGCGTGTGTCGGTGTGTGTCCGACCAGTCGCGGAATAATTAAAGAAGAAACAAACCAAGCATAAATAAACAAGCATTCTTGTGTGTCTGAGTAGGGAGGAGAGATCTTACAAGTCCTGGCCGGAGAGCTTGACTCTCATAGTCACCCTATCTCGACCGGCTGCGTAAGAAAAAGTTTCACGTTTGCTCTGCATCTGTCTGGATTTGATTTTATCAACCTGCTTCGTTTGGCTGTAAATCTGATTCCACTCGAGTAACACTGGTTGGTTTTGATGACGAATACTGCGGTCATCCGATCGGATTTACCTTGTCTTGATCTTTGGAGTGAATAGTGCGGTCACCCGACTAGTTTTACATCACTTTATCTCTTGGAGCGAATACTGCGGTCACTGGACCAAATTTACATCGCTTTACCATCTTGATTATATCTGGTAGCTTGTATGGGCTCACGGCAGCATTTGTATGAATGTCCCTCACGGCAGATATTTGTATGAATGGCTTTCACAGCAGATGTTTGTATGAATGGCTTTCATGGCATATGTTTGTATGAATGGCCCTCACGGCAATGTTTGTATGAATGGCCCTCACGGCAATGTTTGTATGAAATGGCCCTCACAGCATTGTTTGTATGAATGGCTTTCACGGCAGATGTTTGTATGAATGGACTTCACGACAGTGTTTGTATGAAATGGCCCTCACAGCATTGTTTGTATGAATGGCCCTCACGGCAGATGTTTGTATAAATGGCCTGCAAGGCAGTGTTTGTATGAATGGGCCTCACGGTAGTGTTTGTATGGAATGGACCTCACGCCATTATTTGTATGAAATGGCCCTCACGGCAACAGAAAAAGAAATATGCAGTGGCCTTCACGGTAAATAAGAAAAAGTGAATGGCCCTTACGGTAATAGAAAAGGACATATGCAATGGCCCTCACGGCAAATAAGAAAAAATGAATGGCCTTCACGGCAACAGAAAAAGAAATATGCAATGGCCCTTACGGCAAATAAGAAAAGTGGATGGCCCTCACGATAACAGAAAAGGAAATATACAATAACCGTCAAGACAATAGAAAAAGCGAATGGCCCTTACGGAAACAAGAAAAAGAAATATGCAATGGCCCTTACGGCAAATAAGAAAAAGTGGATGGCCCTCACGGCAACAAAAAAGGAAATATGCAATGGCCCTCACGGCTAATAAGAAAAAGTGAATGCAGATGACAGATATGACCCATTCGGCTAGATCGTCTTTCTTTCGTCCTTTATATCGGTTGTGACCCTCATGATCAGATATGCCTTGTCGTTTTACTATGACCCCGTTGGTCTGATATTTTGTCATTATGGCCTTTTGTTCTTTGTGGGCCCTTATGGCCAGATGTTTGCCCTTGAGGTATTCAAATCCTTTTATAGCCCTCGTGGCTAGATATTTTACCTTTGTGGCATTTAGATCCTTTATAGCCCTCATGGCTAGATATTTTTTCTGAAAGCCAGATCTCAGCAGCGGTCTTGACCTTTTTTTAGCAAACCATTTCCTGCACATGAAATAAAGTTATAAAAAGGATCGTCGTCCCAACTTCCTAGGGACCTGCATCAGAAATGGGTTAGTTTTTTTCTATTTAAAGTTGATTCGTGTTGCCGGCGCTGTCACATCTTCGGCTTTCTGGACTCGAAACCCTTCAACTCCGATATCTAAAAGATGATTTTATTATGCAGAAAATCATTTTTGTAAAAACTGAACACATAGATATTTGTTTGTAGGAAAATAAATGCTTTGTTTTGAAAACTGTAAGCTTAATTGTCATGACATGTGCTTTGGAAGGTGGGAGATCCCTTCGTCAGTGACGGGGGTTCTACGCTTCTTTGTACGAAATTTTTGAGATCTCTCTCAAAAATTATACCCCAATTTCCACTTGGTCGGCGAACTCTCGTGCCGAATCTTTTAAGTCGTGGGAAATTTTGAGGTCTCCTCAAAATTTTTGCTCCAGTTTGAGACTCTGGGTTTCCTGACTCTTTGATGGGCTGGTGGCATGAATTTTTAAGACGTTCTCAAAAATTCTGCCCCAGTTTGGCGTGTGGCAATTATTGCGTCCTTCGTGAAGTCCTATCTCTGAGGCTTCCTAGGGGTTTCTTAGGTTTTCCTTTTGGTGTGATCGAGCTCAAAAAGCGCCTACGTATCCTGTCGCAGCAGGAATCAGGTCCAACGTAGTTCAGAATAAGAGTAAATGAGTTTTTGGTTTTTACTAATAATGCGACCGGGTTCCAAATGGATTGCCTACGTATCCCCACTGTAGGGAAGTAAGGTCATTGCGTAGTTCATATTACAACGTTGTTTTGCTTCTTTATTTTTCTATCTATTATAAAATTATTACAGGCAGAAGGAGATAGCTAATACAAGTAAATAAAATAACGATTACACGTAAAAGTACTATTACAAACTGAAAAACTTCATCTTCATGCATAGTAGCGCTTGATTGCATCTGAATTGATTGGCTTTGGCCACTCTTGTCCGTCCATTTCAGCTAGTACTACCGATCCTCCGGAAAGTACTTTGCGGACTTCATAGGGACCTTGCTAGTTGGGAGAAAATTTTCCTTTATATTCATCTTGGTATGGAAAAAATTTCTTGAGCACCATCTGCGCAATTTGAAAAAGTCGAGACCTGACTCGCTTGTTAAAGGCTCCTGCCATCCTTTGTCTGTATAGTTGACCGTGGTATACGACAACCATCATCTTTTCATTAATTAAGGCCCATTGCTCGTATCGGGCTCGGACCCATTCGACATTGTCCAAATCTGCTTCTTGAATGATCCTTAAAGAAGGTATCTCGACTTCGGTAGTAAAACCGCTTTAGTACCATAGACCAACAAATATGGCGTCGCTCCTGTTGAAGTTCTGGCTGTGGTGCAATATCCCAGTAAAGAATATGGCAACTGTTTGTGCCAACCTTTGTTATAGTTTGTCATCTTTTTCAATAGCCTTTTGATATTCGTGCTGGTTGTTTCTACGGCTCCATTCATTTGGGGCAGGTAAGCTGTTAAGTTTTGGTGAGTGATCTTGAATTGCTCACAGATGTCCTTCATCAACTGGCTATTCAGATTTTCTCCATTATCAGTGATGATGGACTCAGGTATGCCGAATCGGCATATGATGTTGTTTAGTACAAAGTTGGCTAGTACTTTCTTCGTCACTGACTTGTGTGATGTTGCTTCTACCCATTTGGTGAAGTAATCAATGGCGAATAAAATTAATCGATGCCTATTTAAAGCGGTGAGTTCGTGTTGGTGTAGCTCTGGAGAACCTTTCTGAGGTCATATCCAAATTGTACCAAAGTAGACTCGCGAAAAACATTTAGTCCAGCCCCATTATCTATCAGAGCCCGTGTGATTATTTTGTTGCGACACATGACAGTGATGTGCAGCGCCTGTTGGGTAATTCCCTTTCTATGAAGGCAAGTTGATGCTCCTCCATAACATGGGCAACCATTTTCGCCAGATTTTCGCTGCTTGTCCCAGGAAAGACGTGGGCTTCCTCCAATACGTTCATCAAAGCTAAGCGGTGTTGGGGCGAACTTAACAGGAGTGCTAATACTGAGATTTGGGCCGATGCTTTCTTCAAGTACTCCACGATAGAGCATTTGACGCTAAAATTCTTCGGCTGGATTTGACTCCAAAAGTCTTCGGCTTCACCTTCAGTGCTTGCCCTTTTCTGATTTCCCTCTCTTCACGGTGCCCCTTAGGTTAGATCTTCAGGAGTATAACATCTTCCCGATCTTGTGATACCATAGGTGGCTGTAACTTATACCACAAACTCTTTCCGAGGTGGTGCCGTGGTTACCTGGGCCACATGCGCAACAACATGCATAGGGATTAGCACTTTAAATTGTGGGTGTTCTTGTAGGGAAAGTGACGCCACTGTGCGCTCAAGCTCTTTTACAGAACCTCGGATCACAGGCCTGCCTGTGACCCAATCCTCTGCTCTTTCAATCATATGAATCACGTTGTTGCCATGGTTTGGCAGAAGATTAGTGCTAACATTGGGCGGAGCCATTTGGAGAACGATCTCCTCTCTGTCAATCATGTCTTGTATCTTTTACTTTAGATTAATACAAATCCTTATTACTGTGTCCAATGCCATTGGAATGGTAGGCACATGTTTGATCAGCTCGGTAGAACCGGTTCTTTAGATCAACGATCTTTGGAGTGAGCATTTGAATCATTCCAATGGCGCTTAACCTTTTGAACAGGTCGGTTTGTGTTTCCATTAACGGAGTGAACACACGGGCAGGCTTTTATCAAATTTCTGACATGGTGCGTTGTAGGCATTTGGTGGTGGTTGATTTTGGTAGGTATTAGGTTGATTATTTTGTGGAGGTTGGTAGGCAGGTGTGGGAGTTTGATAATTTGGCTATGGAGCTTGGTAATTTGGGGGAGCTGATTGAAAGGTATTTTGTGGGGTTTGGTAATTTAGGGGTGGAGTTTGGAAAATTGGTTGCTCGTAATATACGGGCACCGTGTTGTGAGGAGCAGGTACGTAGGTAGGTGAAGCATAAACTTCCATCGGGAATTCTTCCCTCCTCTTAGGTCTTGGGCTAGGATTGTGGGATATGCTTGCCACGTCTTCCTTCTTCTTCCTTACGAACTCGGTTGAGCTTGATCTGGTGGTCTCCCCGGTTACACTTATAATTCGGCTCGTTTTGAGACCATCTTCTATGGCCTCTCCCATTTTGACGAGTTCAAAAAATGGTATGCCTTCCATTGAAAGCATTCGATCAAAAAAGTCCATTTCTTGCGAACGAATGAAGACCGAAACCAATTCTTCTTCGCCCATTGGTGGTTGTACCCGGTAAGCTTTTGTTCTACACCTACTCGCATACTCACGAAAGTTCTCGGGAGATTTCTGTTTGACTATTTCCAAATAATGCCTGTCTGGTACCGTTTCCATGTTAAAATGAAATTTTTCCATAAATGGTTGTCTTCCCATATGATCCAGCGGCATATGTCCTGCGGCGTGAACCACTTAGAGGCTTCTCCGGTCAAACACCAGCTGAATAGTCTCATGATGAGTGCTTGGTTGTATTGGACGCTGGCCAATTAGTCACGGTAGGCCCGTAAATGTGCTTTCGGATTATCCGTTCCATTAAATAGCTCAAAACGAGGCACTTTGAAGCCTTCGGGTAAATCCAAATTTGGATGCATACATAGATCATCATAGCTTAAGCCCGTGCCAGTGAGGGTGGTTCTCATGGACCGTTCCAACATTGCGGTCATCTTCCGCTCAAGCCTTTCTTCCTGTTTTTCCTGCTTGACCTTCTATGCCTTTTCAATCTCCTCATAGCGATCGATTTCTTAATTGGGTGAGAAGGTGCCTGGGGTGACAGGTGTGTGGAAGGAAACTGTTAGGTGTATGGAGCTATTTTGGTGGATGTGTGTGGCTTTGGCAGTCGGTAGTGAGACAGTACTTGGTTGTATAGTGATGCCGGGATGGGTATTTTATGGCGCTGGGTAAGAGGGGACAGAGTGAGTGGTTTCGAGAATCTGGGTAGTGTTAAGTGGTGGTGGGGTATGGTGCGAGGCACCAATGTGTCCATCAATTGGGGTAAATAGTATGGTGGTTATAGTGGACTGAGTGGGAAAGTGATCGGGTAATGGTGAGTTTAGAGACGAAAAAGGCGGTGGAGGCCTCCTTGTTTCATCAGGCGCCTCTTGGGCAGAATTAGCGGCTCTGTTCCATGCGACCTCTTCTTGAAGGTCGGAAATTTTCTCAAACATCATCTTCATAATGTCCTCAGTAGGTGAGAAATCCGATAATTCTTGAAGAGGTGAATCTCTTATAGCGATGTTAATTGGAGCAGTCTCACTCTCAGAAGTACCAGTCATTTTTTATTTGCCTTTGTCTTGTTGGGATAGGGATGCTATTGCAGCTTTTGATCTTGTGAAGTATGCCAGTGTGACCACGAATCAACTTTCTCTTCTATAAGAAAAGAACAACTCAAAAGCAAAAAAAGTTAGTCTGTTAGGCAATAAAAGATAAGCAGAATATCGCACATAATTGGCAGTTAAAACATGCAAAGACATAAATATTCATATGTTTGACTTAAATACTTGATTGATCTCTTGTTCCAAGTTTCTGTTATTTCGTCTTTGTTAAGTGTGTGGAATATAATATTTATAATATATAGGGACCGAGTCTTACGTAGACTGCCCACGTATCCCTCCGCGGGAAATCAGGCCCATTCATTTCGGTTTACATAAGATAAGGCTCCCTAACTTAAAACTTACCCGTGACCAGGCCCAATAGGGGCTTCCTGTGTATCCTTCCTCAAGACATCTGGTCAGCGCAATTCCTTTTACATATAAATTGGGTGGGGGGGGGAGGTACAGATCTATGTTAAATATAAAAAATGGAATCCCCTAACATTTTACCCAAAAGATGACCTTTCCCTAAGATCAGAACGGGTTGTTTGTCCTTTCAACCCTTCTCTCGGCCCACAGGCCCTAATTTCTAATACTGTGGTGGGAGCACCACCTAGATGCTGCCTGTGTGGACCAAATGCTCCACCTCAAACTTAAAAGTTTCGCACTCCTCTATGTCGTGCCCTAAAGCCCCGGAATTGTAGAGACACATCTTTTGGTGATAGTTCCTTCGGTTTGAGCCCTTCTAGTACTAATTGGAATAGTTTCCCGATACTAACCAATTTCTAGAAGATACTGGCATAGGAGTCCTTGAAAATAGTGAAATCATAATGCTAAATATGGGTATTCAGCGTAATCCCTTCAGTTGGTGGAACGCGGTCGTGGACCAAAAGTGAGTGTGGGCCCCATAGTTTGGTGATGCGCTTCTCATCTATCAGCCCTATCATCCTTTTTCTGAAGGCCAAGCACTGGTTGGTAGTATGACCCGCTTGATTTTGGTGAAAGGGGTCCTTTTATGTGCAAAAACTAGGGCACAGGGTGGCAACCTTTCATGGCTGAAACAGATTATCCCTTTGCTTCTGAGCTTTTCTAATATTTCCTCACTTGTCACGTGTCTTGGTGAGACACGGTAGGGACATCCCAAAGCCTTTAGTGCAATAGCCCACCATTCAGGCAATGCTAGTCGAATGAACTCTACCTGTTCCTCGAGCTCCCCTCTTAGGCTTGGAGGTGCGACATAAGCATCCTCTCTTCTCGGGCTTGTCGGTGTGATGGAAGCGGCCCTACTGGATGGCCAAGTGGGTTCTTGTGGATCAGACTCCACTTCTTCCTCCTCTGATTTCTCGGCTATAGGGATATACTCGGGAAGCATTCCCCTTCCTTTGTCCAAACCATTCTCTTCCTGGTGTTGTGTTTCAGTTGGTTCCTTGGGCGGATTTTTCGCCGAATCCATCAACTCGTTGACCTTCCTGATCTTGGCCTTAATTGCTCGGATTTGCCTCTTGAGATCTCAAATTTTGTGATGGAGTGAGCCCTCATTTTCCTTTTGGTCCTCATGTTCTGGTACGTTATTGGCATCTATCTTCAGATTCTAAGAAGGTCACCAGACTTAGTATGGGTATTGTTTTTCATTGTCTTTCTTTGGGGTAGTGGTTGGTACTTTGAGATCAATTAATCATTTAAGCGAAACGTATGAAAGCAAGTAAATCACATAAGGCAGTTCATACAAGCATAAGTACACTATTCGCGTTCCTAAACCAAGGTGTACTAATCGTTTGAAACATAAATGTGCCATTTGAATCAAACCATTGCCCCATAATCATAAAATAATAATAATAATATTCTTTCCCGAAGGGGTACAAAAGGATAAAGTAAAGACAGTGCATAAAAATAAATTAGCAGAAGTGTCCTCCAGTGGATGATGATGAAGGTCCATCAGTCTTAGCCTTCTTCTCCTTTTGGAGGGCAGTCTGGATATGAAGATGGGTTGATGTCAAAGTGGCTTCCATCAGAAACCCCTTTTGTATAAAAGTCAGTGGAGTAACATCATCTAAATTCTTCTTCATCCGATCATCGAGCTCAACCAAACAGTCATTAGTAAGCTCCAACTCATGTGTCAGACTCTCTATGATGGCTTTGTCATGTTCAATCTTTTCCAGCTACTTGGCATCTCTGTCGTCAGCTCTCCTCTGAACCAAATGGGCTCGAATCTCGGCTTGCGAATCCTTATTTTGTACACAACTATAGAATAGGTCTGGGAGGAAGAGTACCTTGTAAGTCGGCCCTTAACCAATTGTTATACTCTACCACACAACCCGGATGAAACCTATCCTCGGCTAGGGTGTCAGGACCCCAAATCATGTGACCTTTCCATTCTCGTATGCAATCCAAAGCCTTCGGCGGTCTATCGATGTCATAGTCAATGATAAAATCTCCCATGCCTCCGACTTGGGGTATGACTTGGATCCTCCCAAATTGTCTCAAGACCCTAGCAAGCGCGTAACGAAGAATCCCTCGAATCCCCACAAGCTGTAAAAATGGACACTTCCTACCCTTGACCACAACTTTATCGGATACGAAGTCATGGAACATCCATTGAACACTTACTTCTTTCAACCTTGAAAAGGGAAAGGTCCAACTTTTTTTGTTTTGTTCCACAAAGCTTGGGCAAAAGTCAAGAATGTCATCCCTTTCGGCTGGCTTACTTAGGTGTTGTTCACCCCTAACTTTGATTATATGCTTAAGGATCCACCATTATAGTAGTAGGTTACAACTTTGGAAGTATTTGTAATGATTTCGGCAGAGTCTCAAGGCTCGATACAAGTCAGCTAGGATAATTAGGGTTATGTCAAAGTATTTGGTTTCTTCTTGTTGTGTTATGCCGTAGAAGATGGTATGGGTAACTGAAATGACTCGAGTGTCTATGGCTAATGACCAATCTTTGGGAAAAACCATGGTCTCCAGAAAGCAAATGGCGAAGGCTAAAGTTTGGGTGGCCGTCCATTCGGCATAAGTCTTGAACTCCGGGGGCTGTTCCACAAATCCACTTGGGGTCCTAAACCTTTTGTATAACTCTCTAAAGGGCATAGTTGGACCATAGACCCAATTGGTGTAGTTTAAGGAAAGCATTTTACAGATTTGGGAGTAGGTGGGTTTTTCTGGGATTAAGGCATTTTGGTCGGGTTTGTTTTTTCTTTTCAATCCCAAGCCTACGCTAAACAACACATCCCTAAACTCCTCTAAGGTAGGTGTCATCTCGACATTATTCCCAAATCAAAAAACCATCCTATCTCGGTCCCAAAACCCGGTAATTACTTCTATTAATTCCTTGCAACCCGTCATAGTCATAATGGATGTCAAATTTCCTAAATGACATGAAATACCCTTTTTCTCATCCGGGGACATTTGGCCCCACCAAATACGTAGCAACTCTGGTGTAGTCAAAACCATGTCAAAACTCAAGTCGATCGACATCTACAAAATAAAAGCTACGGTAATTCATCCCCCCCCCCCCCCCCAAAATAGGCAATAGTTCAACTCATAGGCACATTACATGGTTCCAAATAACACATAATATGAGATGCGGTGTATTTCGGGTCATAGACCGTACTTGACACAGGGTAGTCTTCCTATTGGATTTGGATACGTCCAAAATATCCAAACCACACAGTCTACTTCATCTTTGGATTTGGCTTAGCTCTAACCTAGGCTTATGCAAGAGTGGCTTTTTGAATTGACCTTGGACCCAAGCGGACTACTCAGGGTGAACCGTCATCGGCCGTTGGGTGACCGCACACTAACTTAACGTCCAATTTATTCCAAAGAAAGGGTGTTTCGGGTTTTTTAGTGAAGGCTAGACCGTGATTCCGCGTGTCCCCTTTGAAACCGTGCTTTTTGCCAGGAGTGGCGGAGTTTATGATATGATATGAATGACAGTTTAAAAATTGCAAAAATCTGAATGCACAAGCAAATAATACAGTTAAAATCACATTATATTGAATCCCTTATGGTTAGAACCTAGAAAATCCCCAAAGAAAGTTGCCATCTCTTACGGTTCACTCTTACACGGGCGCATAAAAGCTACTACGAGGTTGTTAGTGCTCTAAATGCATTTTAGTATTTTAGAGTCGTCACCTAATTTATTAAAGGAAAACCAGGTAAAGATTTTTCAAGCAAGACAGAAATCTTTTTTGGTACCAAAGTTCGAGGTAAGGGATTTGGTGATCCCCTAGGGAAGGTTTTACGCACCCTAATATTAAAGATCCGTGGAATACGGTTGACATACGAGCTTCAATGTATGATTAAAGTATTATATGCTTAAAAATGTTTAGTCTTTTCCACAAAATATCATTCGCTTCTTTATCATAAACTCAAGAAAAATATGGCAAAAAGTCCCCTTAGAAAAGGGGGTTTTGGGGTTCAAAAATCCACATAAGTATTCAACTCACTTTATTCCGGACTAAACACACCCGGGATTTCTCCAGAGTAAAGTCGCTACTATTTTAGTACTAATAAAATGAGTTTAGCGCTTATGGGTTTTATACATATAATATAAGAAAGTATGGAATATATCTCCGGTTTTGTACATATATATATATATATATATATAAGGAAAAGTGAGAGTGTTTTTACTTAAGTCCAATTTTATTCACTTTGAAGCCCATAAGTCAACTTGTATTCCAACCAAATTCCGTCTCATCTCAAACTTGGCCCGAATGTATTTCTTCTTGTTTTCAGCCCGCAGATTTCTAGGCTTTCAACCCAATAGTCTCAAATTTTTCTCAAGTTTCAAAGTTCAAAATCATGATCTTTTGTCTTCTGAAAATGTCCAAAATTTGATGCCTCTTTTATTTAACAAATAACCCAAGTTTAAAGAATGGTCCTTTTTGTTTTAACTACCTCAAAAAAAAAAAAAAAAACCTTTGAAGTCAAATTATTCCTTATTTCAACTCAAATTTGGTCTTAAAATCATTAGGCAATTTATAATCTTGCTAATGGGCTTAAGGCCCAAAACAGACACTTGTTCGGTTTTGCCCAGAATGGGAGACCCAAAAATGTTTACTTAACAAATTAAGTCGTTTTATTCTCCTTAGCCTTTATACCGTTTAAAAATCAACCTGTTTTGAATTAAGAAACCAATTCATGCTTTTTTAAGAGTGGTTAAGTTTGAAAATGTTTGAGGCGACTTTCCTAAAATACTATGTCTTTTTCCTAAGCTCTAGCATGCACAAAGATTTTGTTATTTACACATTCAGTACCTATACAATATATATACATGCAAGATACAAATGAAGTAAAGAAGAGAATAAAGTAAATCTTTAACTGATGGGCCTACCCAAGCCCATCAGTGTCATTTTCACGCATGACTGGCCTTCAACATATTAGCTTCCATTTCTCCTCCTTCGGACTCGGCCAAGAAAGGGGTTGGGCCTCTGGCCCAACAGGTTTAATGCAAGGGTGGCTCGAATGTCCCCAAGTTGAATTCACGTAGACCACAAAGGGACAAAGATTAGTATCTACTCTAAGTGCTCAAAAACATGTAACTAGATAAAGTAAAACATATAAACACAGCAAACATGTATGTGAATAAGTGACATAAAACAAACAGGCTTCTTGTTGCATAGAACGTATCCAGGCCCAAATAAGTTATCAAAGGCGAAAACAAATAGATTGGGCCAAACACACATCAGATTTAATGCAAAGGCCCAACAAGTATAAGAGATGAAGCAGGCCTCAAAAATCAGGGAAATACTACAGTATTACCCATACTAAATAAAGTGATACATGTCATGAACACCAAATATACTAACTCATATATACTGGGTGTATACAGAGTTGAATATACTATGTATATTCGAGTATATCCCCTTCGTATACCCTGAAACCCAATTATACAAATGAAGAGACTAAGGTATTCAACACTTAGAGGATTTCATGTAGGTATCAACAAATAGGGTCAGAGCAACAGCAAACAATATACAAGCTTAATATGCATGATATATAGGTTTCTAAATTCAGTAGAAGTATAGTTATATGGGACAGTAACTTTAAACCAAAAAAGGAAAGTTCATCACTCAATATACCAACTTCATTGGTTCATTTACTTATTTAGGAGGGTCCGATAAGACATGAATTCACATGAGGGAATCCCAGCAACTTAGGGGGAAGGGATTTGAACTAAGTTAGCTAGAAAGTCCAAGTTCTCCTCCGTTTCCCTTTAGTCCCAGGTAAGTCACATTCATGTTTATCCATACCCTAAGTGACACCTCTTACAACTCTAGCTTCTCAATATTCTGGTAAGTCTACTGACTTTAGATTATGCCTAAGTCCATTTTTCACAATCATAAACAGAGGCAAACAAACATATAAGGCCACACATGATGGTATAGGCATACAGAGCCCACATAAAGTCACAGAGTATCGATGAGTTTTCAGCACAAAGACTTCAGATACTTTGCAAGATTCTACAGTTCATTAACATATGTTCACAAACACTAATAACAAGGCTCAAAATCCTTTAAACCCTTAAGAGGGCAATTTATAAAACTTCATGACAATAAAACAAAGAAAAAAAAAAAAGATAATCCTCTGAGGAAAGAAACGGAGAGTTATATGTGTGTGTGGGGCACATAAGTCTTGGTCATTTATTCAGTCAGGTAGTAAGTCATTTTAGTTCTTAAAGAGGCAATCCTGTTATATCAAAATAGGGGCCCTTGATGGCTTTAAACACATTTGAACACAATACAGGCATGCTTTCAAGTATCACATCAGTTTGCTATACTAACAGAAGTCAAATAGGAGGTTTAAAGGTATTAGTCATGTTGTTACAACAAGGGACTTAGGGACATACTTAATATGTATTTAGGTCAACGTGAACAAGTTCAACATACATAGATAAGCAATAAGTACCAGCAATCTATAAGATAATCAAGTATAGGGAATTTGAACTCATTAGCATACTCAACAGGTTCTTAAATTAGGAATCAACCTCCACACTTAGAAAAATCATAGCAGTGACTTATACAGACCATATTCAGGTGTATACAAAGGCTATCAATGCCCAAAATTAGGACAAACAGACATTGCATTATTCTTGCCAATTAGATGAGCTATAAACCAAATAATAGGGATATCAAACAACATTTAGGCAATTCTGAACACAGTCAGGCTCAGCAGGATAAGCAACCAGATCAAAGAGAGCTAAGCACTGGTATTATCATGTTTGAGACATTCACAATGCCATTTTTTAATCAGACCATTAGAATTGCATCTAATATAGCAAATAACTAACAAGTTGTGACCATATCATATGCTTTACAAGAATAGTAGACAGAATTAATCCAACAAATGCTAATAGTCAAACTTGGAACTAACGACATTAAATCATATCATTTACTATCATGCTAACCCATCAAGCCAACTAAACCAAAAATGAAATATGCTTAACTAAAACAAGTTAGGCCGAACTATCCTATAAGCATGCTTATTTAAACAGATTAAGCTAAACTTAATACATAAATATACATAACTAAACAGATTAACCAGCTAAACATATAAACATGCTTGACTACATAGACTAAACTAAACTAACACATAAACATGCTTTAACTAACAAACGAATGAACACATAAATAGGCTTAACTACACAGACTAAACTAAGTTAACACATAAACAGCCTTAACTAAGCTAAACTAACCTCAACACATAAACAAAAATAACTAAAAAAGGCAAAAAAATAAAAAGGAGAGGGAATTACCTCTTACTAGTGCAAAAGGGAGTCAAGAACGAACTTGAAGATCTTTTTGCTCCTCAAAATCCCTGAACTCAACCACCAAACACAAAGAAGAATTATTAAAATTTTGACTTTTACTCGATTAGTTCGGGATTTTAAGTAAATAATGCTAACCCTAGTTAAATCGAATAGTTTTTTAGCTTAATTTGCATTTTCAAGTCTCAAAGTCTACCAAATGTAAAGGGTTGCGGTTCTTTATATAGAACCCCCAAAATCCTTGAAACCTAGATCCGTCAATGTGGAAGTATAGCATTTTTGCTTCTCTCAACCACATCCAACGGTGGGAATCGCTTAAATTAACAAATCAAGGGTATCGATTTGACTCAATCGGAGTCAATCCATATGGTTCTTCACAAACCAATAAAATTTCTCAAATTGAAACAAGTGCAAACAAAAACCATTAAGAAATTTCTGAGCTTTTGACCGTTAGAAAGCAAGAAAAAGGATTACTTACACCTTGTTTGGTTTGAATTTGGTGAAAAATGGAGAAAGCAATAAATGCTTTGCCTCATTTGGTCACACAAACTAGGCAAAGGCTTTTCTCGCCTGAATCTTTGCCAAAAACGGCGATGATGACAAGGAGAAAGGGAAGAAAGATGATGCGGCGCTTAAGAAAGGGAAGAAAAATGATGCGGCGCTTAAGAAAGATGATGTGGAGCTTAGGGTTTTACCCTTATACTAGAGAGAGAGAGAGAGAGAGAGAGAGAGAGAGAGAGAGAGAGAGAGAGAGAGAGAGAGAGAGAAACACGTAGGTTTCGTTTGGCCACTGAAGAAAAATGGCAAATGAAAAGGGGGGTTATCCCCTTTAATCCCGTTTTGGGCCAGGTCTTGTCCTTAACGAATTGGGCCAGGCCATTAAAAAAAATAAGGGGAAGGGGGGCCTTATTCAATATACATATATACATTATATACACGTATATATACACGTGTATATCATGTATACATATGTAGGGGCGCACACACGCAACATTTAACTAGTGGTCAAACTGAAGTAATGCCCACTAATTGAACATTTCAATTATGACCCGCTAATAACCAATTGACCAATTAAGAGCTAATTTGCAAGAATGACCTTAGTTAAGCTTAAGCCATGAATTTGGCTATTTTAATTAAGGTCGTAATTGAAATAATCAAACAAATTAAAGGCTAATGACCTTAATTAACTTACACCAATGAATTTGGCTATTTCAATTAAGGCCATAATTAAACTAGCAATTAGTTATTTCAATTGTTGCCATTATTTTCCATATGGTGAACAATTTATAGAATTAATCACAATTAAATACTCAATTAAATATGATAAAATTCTAATAAATTAAACAT
Organism: Lycium ferocissimum; assembly: GCF_029784015.1. NCBI lineage: Eukaryota > Viridiplantae > Streptophyta > Magnoliopsida > Solanales > Solanaceae > Lycium > Lycium ferocissimum. Next base: position 12,095,953 of record NC_081345.1, on the reverse strand, counting down.
GCAAAAATTGAGAATTGAGGAGTAAAATGATTAATTCATTTAATTAATCAAATTCCTTGAATTAAACAAAATAAAATACTTGCTAATTGACAATTTAACAATTTAAACAATTAAGTAAATGATTGTTGTAAATTGCTTTTCTCTTGGTTAATTTAGCAAATACATCATAATTGTTGTAACAATATATCAATTAATTTCTAAATGATTTATAATATTATAGAAATTATTTTACCAAATGAGAATGATAAAATATTATCTAAATAATTTTTATAAAATCATTTTGACTTCTAAAAATATGTATTTTATCCATTTAATATCCAAGGACTTTGGGTCATTAAAATAAAGTTTGGGAGGTCAAAAATTTTGTGTCAACACTTGTTGGCTTGTCGCCACATTGAGATATTGGATATTGATGATTAGTTATATATCCTGATTATGATATCGTAGTACCTACTTTGTTGTTATTAAGATGAGGATGGTGAATCTGTTGTGGCTTATTGTGTAGCCTTATTGATGATATTAATTGTGTGCCCATGTGCCGTACTGTTTGGGATTGACTTGGTTTGTTGATATTATATTTGCATTGTATTCATACTCATTTCTATGATATATTGATATTCTCTTGATATAGTATTAATGATGGCAATGAGAAGGAAATATAGATACTTGAGACATATTGATACGAGTCATCTCTGGGCTGTGTGCGGAATGACTGGTGCGTGGACTTTGCGGGTCCCCCATGGGTTGTGCTACTGATGATGTGATAGTCCATCATCGGAGTACATATGTACGAGCATATGCATTGCATTCATTCTTCATACATTATTGCATCGGATTGTATCTCTTGGTAATTTGTTTCGTGGATTGTGATTGGATACCAGTGGTTTCGAACCTGGACTTTATGCTATGGTTATGAGATGTTCTCGGATTGTACTCTTGAAACCTGGCACAATTAGATTTAGATGGTATAACCTAGGCTGGGACTCGCGTCATTGATACTTGGACATTGGTAACCTGTACTCTATTGTTTATTTGCTTTCTTGCTTTATTGCCTTTATATACGTCAACTAATCTTAGTCCACCTATGATACCTACCAGTACTTGTTGTTTGTATTGACCTACACTTGCTGCATTCTTTAATGGATGTAGAGTATTTGACAGGTTCTACCTCTTCTCCTCATGGATGATCTTCTCGAGGGCCGAGCACTCGAGCTTTGTGTGGCGCGCACCCGGCGAGCACGCTCGAAGACTCTTCATTACTTAGTTGTCTTACTTTCATTCTGAGACATTATTGTATTATTCAGACTCATAGATTGAAGTAGTGCTCTTATGTGACCAGACCATGAGACTGGGGGTGTATTTTGCTATTCCGCACATTTATCGTATTATTATCATTTGAGACTCCTATTATTACAGTTCTTATGCTTTTACTTATTGTATGACATGTTTGGGATAAGGGTTCACCTATCGAGGTAGAAAAGATAGGTGCCCACGCGACTTAACTAAAATGGGTCGTGATAAGTTGGTATCAGAGCCCTAGGCTACCCGGTCTATAATATAAGAGTGTGTCTATTAAAGTCTCGTAGATCGGTATGATGAGCTCCGTACTTATCTGCGAGAGGCTATTGGACATTTAAAAACTTCACATTCTTTCATGATATGTTATTCTAATTGGTATCTGGAACAATCCAAGTGGTATTTGACTCATATCTCTTCTCTCACAGATGGTGAGGACTCGAGCCACGATAGCCAGAGATCAGGCACTGGAGCCCGCAGTTGCGGCTGGCACCAGTGGATGAGCGACAGTTAGAGGGGGCAGTCGAGCTTGAGGTAGCGGGGCTGCACCAACCAGGGGCAGGGCTCCTGGGGTTGGGCAGCGACGTGCGAGATCTCCATCTCCAAAGCCTAAGCCTGAGGTTCAGCCAGTTCGAGAATAGGCCATCGGGGATGATGTGACACCTGCACGGGCACATCCCAAGGCCACTTCAGATCAAACGGTTCAGGACACTATGGCTTGCTTCTAGTTATTTGGATGCCCAGCAGGCTGCCGCTGGTATTACTTCTCTGAGTGGAGGATCGCAAAATAGAGTTGGGGCACAGACCCCCGAGCGCAGGCACGCCGAGCCGCACCGCGCGCCAGCTCCTCACGATCGACGGTGTTGGACCCAGAAACTCATTTGTTGCAGACCAGAGAGTTCTCTTCCACTTACTTGGACACAGTTTTATCAGGCCTTCCTTGAGAACTATATGCATATGTGACTTGCTTCTTACTTATGGCCCGTTATTTAGCACCCCTGATTCGTACTGAGCCCGACAGGATTTGACAATTTATTGGTGGGCTTGTAGAGAGACACGTAGAGATGAGTTCCTCCACTTGCAACAGAGGGGATTATCTATTGATGCTTATGTGACTCGCTTCTTACTTATGGCCCGTTATTTAGCACCCCTGATTCGTACTGAGCCCGACAGGATTCGACAATTTGTTGGTGGGCTCGCTACTTCCCTTCAGATTCCATGCCTTCAGCTTGAGGCCATGGGTGCTTCCTTTCAATCCATTGTTGAGCATATGTCATTAGTTAAGGCAGCCAAGGCCCGCTCTCTTGCAGGGCTTAGTGAGAAAAAGGCAATGGATGGGGAGGTTATAGTGGTTCCGGCTCGAGGGCACCGGGTAAGGTTCTGTGCGCATCGGTCCCTATTTTGGCCCCCCGTGCACCGCATTGCATACTTATTCTAGTGGGGTCATCTGTGCGCAGAGCTTCGAGAGCTCATTTTCGACCAACGCGGACGAGTTGTTCCAAATGGGTCTTCTCGTTCACCACCAAGCCACCTTAGACCTTACTATGCCGCGTGGAGTGCCTGGTCATATTTCTGTGAGAGTGTCCCGAACCCGGGCGAGTTATCGGGCTCGAGGACTCGCATCTTGGTGGCGGGGGTGATGCTTCTCCCGAGGTATGCGGTCGGGCAACGCGACGGTTTCACGACTTCTAGGGATGGGTCTCCATCTGGTAGAAATGGGTCCCAGAGTTGGAGAGGTGGATCACGATGAGCCCGATCAGTCATGGTGGGTCTTAGTGTTATTCATTCCCAGGGAGACCCGAGGCGGAGGCCTTAGATGCGATCATTTCAGGTACTGTTTCTGTCCGACATAGAGCAACTTCTATATTATTTGATCCTGGATCCAGTTATTCATATGCGTCTGCATATCATGCTGTTGGTTGGGACTTGACTTATGAGCCGTACCTATTCATGTGTCTACTCCAGTTGCAGATTCTGTTGTAGTTGTTTAAGTCTATCGGTCATGCTTGGTTACTTTTATGGGTTACCATACGTGGGTAGACTTGATGATACTTGATATGGTGGATTTTAACATTATTTTGGGTATGACCTAGCTTTCTCCTTATCATGCGATCTTGGACTGTCATGCCATGACAGTCACTTTAGCCATGCCGGGCATTTCTAGACTTAAGTGGAGGGGTACTCCAAGTCCCGCTCCGAAGAAGATTATTTCCTTTCTTCAGGCAAAGAAATTAGTCAACAAGGGGTGTTTACCTTATCTGGCTCATCTGTGTGACACTACTATTACATCTCCACCCTTTGAGTCCTATCCCATTTTGAGCGAGTTCATGGAGGTATTCCCGTTCGATCTACAGGGTATACTACCCGATCGCAATATTGACTTGGAGCCGGGCACCCGCCCTATTTTGATTCTGCCATATCGGATGGCACCCGTTGAGTTGAGAGAGCTGAAAGAGCAATTGCAAGATTTGTTGAGTAAGGGGTTCATTAGGCCGAGTGTCTCCCCTTGGTGCGTTCCTGTGTTGTTCGTAAAGAAAAAAGATGGGTCTATGAGGATGTGCATCGATTATCGTTACCTGAACAAGGCTACTATTCGTAACAAGTATCCTATGCCTCGTATCGATGGTTTATTTGACCAAACTTCGAAGGTCTTCGTTGTTCTCGAAGATTGACTTGCGTTCAGGCTACCATCAGCTAAAGATCAGGGCCGAGGATATTCTGAAGACAACTTTTCAAACGAGATATGGGCATTATGAGTTTTTGGTTATGTCATTTGGGCTTACCGATGCCCTGTACCGCATTCATGACTTTGATGACTGCCATCTTTAGGGCATTCCTTGACTTATTTGTGATTGTGTTTATTAATGATATCTTAGTGTATTCCAAGAGTAGAGAAGAGCATGAGGTCCATCTTCGCACGGTGCTTGGGTTGTTGAAGAAGAATAGATTATTGGCTAAGTTTTCGAAGTGTGAGTTTTGGTTAGAGTCTGTGGCATTCTTGGGCCACGTTGTGTCTAAGAATGGGATCATAGTGGATCCTAAGAAGATTAAGGCTGTGAGGGATTGGGCGAGGCCCACTACTGTGACCGAGATCCGTAGTTTCGTGGGTTTGGCCAGTTACTACTGTCGATTTGTGAAGGGTTTCGCTTTTATTGCTTCGTCGTTGACCGCATTGACCTAGAAGGATGTTCCTTCCAACGGTCCGATGATTGTGAGGAGAACTTTCAAAAGCTCAAGACCCTTTTGACTTCAGCCCTGATTCTCGCATTACCCGTGGAGGGCAAGGATTTCTCAGTCAATTATGATGCATCCCGTGTGGGTTTGGGTGATGTTTTAATACAAGAGGGTAGTGTCATAGCCTATGCCTCCCGTCGGTTGAAGATCCAAGAGAGCAATTACCCTACCCATAATTTGGAGTTGCTAGCTGTGGTCTTCTCTTTGAAGATCTGGAGTCATTACTTGTATGCCGCCCATTGTGAGGTTTTCACCGATCACCGTAGCTATCAGCACGTGTTTACCCAGAGAGATCTTAATTCTAGGCAGCACCGATGGATGGAGCTCCTCAAGGATTATGACATCTCTATTCTTTATCATCGAGGGAAAGCTAATATTTTTGCTGATGCCTTGAGTCGCAAGTCCATAAGTATAGGGAGTTTAGCTCGTTAGGTTGTTTTCGAGCGTCTGTTGGCCATGGAGGTTCAGACTCCCAACAGCTTCGTTTGTCTTGATATTTCGATCTCAGGCAAAGTCTTAGCTTATGTTGAGGCGAGATCATCCTTGTTAGAGTAGATCAGGACTCATCAGTTTGAGGATGCTCAGTTGAGAAAGATTCGAGATAGGGTTTTGAAGGGTGAGGCCAAGGAGGCCATGATTAATTCTGAGGGTACTTTGAGAATTAAAGGACGTGTGTGTTCCTTGTGTTGGTGACTTGATTCATTTGATTTTGACTAAGGCCCATAGCCTCGATATTCCATTCATCCGGGGGCGACTAATATGTATCGTGATTTGAGGCAGCATTATTGGTAGCGTAGAATGAAGAGGGATATAATCGATTTTATGGCTAAGTGTGGGAATTTCCAAAGAAGTTAAGTATGAGAACCAGCGACCCGGTGGTGTGCTTCAGAGGTTACCCATTCGCAAGTGGAAGTGGGAGAGGATTGCCATGGATTTTATTGTGGGTCTTCTGTACACCCTGGGTAAGTTTGGATTTTGTTGTGGGTCTTCTGTACACCCTGGGTAAGTTTGATTCGATTTGGGTGATAGTTGATCGATTGACTAAGTCCGCTCATTTCTTTCCAGTTTAGGTTTCTTATACCGTGGAGAAGTTAGACAAGCTGTACATTCATGACATTATGAGATTACATGGGGTTCCCATTCCTATCATATCTAATCGGGGTTCTATCTTCACTTCCCATTTTTGGAGAGCTTTTCAGGCTGAGTTAGGTACCCGAGTGGATCTTAGTACCCCTTTCCACCCTGAGACCGATGGGAAGTCCGCGCAGACCATTCAGGTGCTCGAGGATATGTTGAGAGCTTATGTTATGGACTTTGGTGGTTATTGAAACCAGTACTTACCATTGGCAGAGTTTGCGTATAACAACAGTTATCACTTGAGTATCGACATGGCGCCTTTTGAGGCTTTATATGATAGAAGGTGTAGATCTTCGGTTAGTTGATTTGATGCATTTGAGGTTCGACCTTGAGGTACGGATCTGTTGAGAGAGTCTCTTGAGAAGGCGAAGGTTATTCAGGCCAAACTTTTGGCAGCTCAGAGTCGTCAGAAGATGTATGAAGATCGGAAGGTCCGAGATTTAGAGTTTGCGGTGGGTGATCAGGTTCTGCTGAAAATTTTACCCACGAACGGTGTTATGAGATTTGGGAAGAGAGGTAAGTTGAGTTCGAGGTATATTGGGCCGTTTGAGATCCTTAATTATGTAGGCGATGTTGCTGATGAGTTGGCCTTACCACCAGGCTTGGCAGGTGTTCATCTAGTTTTCCATGTGTCTATCCTGAAGAAGTATCATGCCGATGGTACTTATGTTGTTCGTTGGGACTCAGTATTGCTTGATGAGAATCGGACTTACGAGGAGGAGGCTATTGCAATTTTGGATAGACAGGTTCGAAAGTTGAGGTCTAAGGAGATAGCTTCTGTGAAGGTGCAATGGAAGCATTGTCCTGTTGAGGAGGCTACTTGGCAAACTGAGTCCGACATGCGTAGCCGCTATCCTCAGTTATTTGTCAATTCAGGTACTTTTCCCGTTCTCTTTCCCTTGTCGCTCAAGGACAAGCGAATTTTTTAATTGGTATCTGATGTAATGATCTGTTTGGTCGTTATTACTTTTTCGATGCTTTTGACCCTTTCCTGAGCTTGATAAGCTCACATTTGACCCGAGGGGACCGTTGACACGCTTTTCGAGGTCTTTGAATACGATTTGGATGATTTTGTTGGAAATTTAGACTTAAAGCGAAAAATAGTTGACTCAAAGTTGACTTTTGGGTAAACAGACCTTTTTTAAGAATTTATGGATTCCGAGAGGCCCGAATGGTCTTTTAGAACTTGTGTGTATATTCAGTTCAGTTCCTAATACACTCAGGTGCATTTTGGGACTTGAGTTAGGAAGTTAATTTTGAGGTATCGGGGTTTGACTCAGTCAATGAGACTTCCGTTGGGAATTTTAAGGCCACGAGTGTATTCGTAGCGCATTTTTATATATAGATACATATCTGGTTTGTGAGCAGATGTTCTCGGGTGATAGTCGAGATTTTGGGTTGAGGTTATGAAAGTTGAGTTACTTTTCTGGTTTGTGGTGTCTGCTTCTGCGACACTAGGGCCACGACAGCAGTACCGTAGAAACGGTGGTCCTGCCGCTATAGCTGCCCTATGTATTTTTAGGTGGACCGCAGAAACGGTCAAGGGACTGCTGAAGCGGGACCGCTATAGCGGTCTATCAATCGCTATAGCGGGTGACGGGCAGTAGCTGACATTAAATGAGTGTTAAAATCCCAAGTCCATCATTCATTTCATATTCCGAAACTAGAGCCATTTGGGAGCATTTCAAGGTATTTATTGGAGGAACATCATTGTGTTAAGCCATTCCGTCTTTATTACTATTCCATTATCCTTTAATCATCAAAGAAATCCCCTAATTGATGTTAGAATCCCAAAGAACTTGAGGATTAAAAGAGGGTTTAATGGGTTCTTTCCTAAATGATTTCTAAACTATACCACCTTGAATTATGGATTGGGTTAGTTTCATTTAGCATGGAAATGATGATTAGAAGCCATTGTAACATGTTTCCTTCATTATTAGTGGCTAATTTATGAATTGGGAATTAGGGTTTACACCTAAATTTGGGGGTTTCTTCTAGAATCCGAATTTCCCTATTCTATGAGTTTAATTGGCTAATTGTTGATGGGAATTGATCACCTAAAGTACTAATTCCATGTTGAGGCCTATAGATTCTTAATATCATCTTGTTAGTTCATAAACCCTATTCCATGGGTTGAGATTTGGGAGTTAAATAGGAGTTTGGTTTTTTTGGATACTTTCTTCTCGATTCTAATTCCATATTCGGATATGACTAGACTTTCATTACTTTGAGGCGCAACGAAAGGGCAAGGCTCACGATTGACATTCGAATTTGTTGTTCGGCCTTCCAGGTAGGTTACGATTTACCTTATGGTGAGACCTCGATTAGCGAAGCGTATGTTTAGATGATATTGTCGAAGAATGTATGTAAGCATTCGGGTATGAAGTTGGGATGGATATTAACTTAGGTTGGGTCCTGTTGTATGATTTAGGTCTAGCCACCCTGTTGCTTTGTTGACCTATTTGTTCTATGTACTTGTTGGCTCATCGCCACACTGAGATATTGGATATTGGTGATTTAGTTATATATCCTGATTATGATATTGTGGTACCTTACTTTGTTGTTATTGAGATAAGGATAATAAATCTGTTGTGACTTATTGTGTAGCCTTATTGATGATATTACTCATGTGCCCATGTGTGGTACTGTTTGGGATTGACTTGGTTTATTGATATTACATTTGCATTATCTTCATATGATATATTGATATTGCCTTGATATGGTACTGATGATGGGAAATGAGAAGGTAATACAAATGCTTGAAACATATTGATACGAGTCATCTCTGGGCTGTATGCGGAGTGACCAGTATTCCTCTTAGACATATTGGGTATTGAGTCATCTCTGGGCTGTGTGCGGAGTGACTGATATGGAACACTTATCTTCTGAGACATGTTGGATATTGAGTCATCTCTGGTCTGTGTGCAGAGTGACTTGTGCATAGACTTCGCGGGTCCCCCATTGGTTGTGCTGCTGATGATGAGATGTTCCATCGTCGGAGTACATATGTACGAGCATATACATTGCATTCATACTTCATATACTATTGCATCGGATTGTATCTCTTGGTTAGTTGTTTCGTGGATTGTGATTGGATACTTGTATTGGCTAAATTGGGACTTTATGCTATGGTTATGAGATGTTCTCGGATTGTACTCTTGAAACTTGGCACAATTGGTTTTAGATGCTATAACCTAGGCTGGGACTCGCTTCGTTGATACTTGGACATTGGTGACCTGTACTCTATTGTTTATTTGCTTTCTTGCTTTATTGTCTTTATATACGTCAACTAATCTTAGTCGGCCTATGATACCTACCAGTACTTGTTGTCTGTACTGACCTACACTTGCTGCATTCTTTTATGCATGCAGAGTATTTGACAGGTTCCACCTTTTCTCCTCGTGGCTGATCTTCCCATGGCTGAGCACTTGGGTTTCTAGGTTGAGCACCTAGTGAGCCGCTGCCCGAAGACTTTTCATTACTTACTTGTCTTACTTTCATTCTAAGACACTATTTGAGACATTATTGTATTATTAAGACTCATAGATTGTATCAGAGCTCTTGTATGACCAGACCATGAGACTGGGGGTGTATTTTGCTATTCCACACATTTATCGTATTATTATCGTTTGAGACTCCTATTAGTACTGTTCTTTCGCTTTTACTTATTGTATGACATGTTTGGGATAAGGGTTCGCCTATCGAGGTGGGAAAGATAGGTGCCCGCGTGATTTAACTAAAATGGGTCATGACACTTTTCCAATTCTTATACAATCTTACCAAATGAACAAGTCATAGTTCTTAACAAAATTAATACGCTACTAGAAAGCCTTTCTAAAAAATACAACATCAATTGATCAAACTTTAGTTCAATAAAAAAGAAAATTTAATATGAATGGTAATGTAACTATGACTTGGTAGAAGTTTGAACATAAATAAAGGTTGGTAGAAGTTAATGAGGTTGGTAAATAGTTGGTGGGAGTAATTGTTAAAAATATCTATCAACTTATGGGTCTTTTTTGCAAAATAAAAACTTATGGGTCAAGTTTTACATTTAAAAATTTTAAAATCCTAATTTGAATCCCATATCATGCCTTTTTGGATGATTTGGGATTTCATCTCATGACATGAAACCATGGCATGAAATCGCATGTCCAAATGCTGATTTCATCTCATGACATGAAACCATGATATGAAATCGCATGTCCAAACGTCTACTTAGTTGTGTTAGTGTTAGGATGAAGTTGAAGTGAGTTGCACGGAGTATAAAGTCCTTAAGTTGTCTTTTTATCATTACCATAATGTAACAAACCAACTGCCCTTCAAGGGTTCAACGTTGGATACTTTTTTTTCTCTCTGTAAAATTTACTAAAATCTCTCAATCTCATTTTTAACTAGTCAATCTGCCCGCCCATCACGTGGTCATAAAATGTTCTTTTATTTATTTATAATATAGTCTTCTACTTATGTATGAAATGGTCATTTTATAATTCTTAATCTTAAATATCCAAAAGATTGATTTTTTACTTTTTTGTTACAATTATGTTCGAATTTTTGTTTGAGAAGATAGTCTAAGCAATTAAGAATTTTTAAAATTCATGTGAAAGATATTTTGCAAAACTTAAAATTTCAATCATGGATAAATCTATCTTTTGTTTGGTTGAGTTAAAAATTTGGATAAAAATTATTCTATAATCGTGGGAGTATTTATCCCGTATAGGATAACCCTATTTTGAACAAAATGGCCTAAGGAGATGGAATTTGGAAATAAATAAAAAGTTGCCACGAAAAAAGAAAAGCCTAAATAAAAAGTGTCAAAATCATTTCATATATATATATATAAATTAAACAAACGTTCTCACATAAAGTCATGCTTTATCATCTTCTATGGATACTTCATTCTCCAGGCATGACGTCACGGTCTTGGGAGATGGAATTCACCAACAGCAAGAAGTTGGTCCGTATTAAAAATATTATAATATAATGTATACATCTCTTAAGAAAGTTAATAGGCTTACGGAAGTAGTAGTGGTTTTTGCGAAAAACAACCTCATAATGGAAATTTTTCAAGAAAAAACTGCCACGAAAAAAGAAAAGCCTAAAGAAAAAGTGTCAAAATCATTTCATATATATATATATATATATATATATATATATATATATATATGATTTTGACACTCAATATGTTAGCATTGTTCTCTATTTCTATTTCACTAAAATACCCTTTATATTTTTGCCATCTCATTAAAAATAGGTGCCTTTTTGCCATTTCAGTACAAATTCCCCCCAGATCATCCCCCCAACCCCTTCTGCATCACCCCATAATGCCATTCTCGGCTCGTCTTTGATATTTCAAGGTTTTTTGTTTAATCTTCTTTCAACATCTGCAGTGCATTATTGGAAGGAAATTAATATCTTACCTCTTACTGGAGAACCCTTGTAGCGGGATAGAGAGCAGAAAAATTATATTTACTTTTTACAGATTACTTTATGTAGACATTATCCAATTTACTTTTCACAATACAGAAGCAAAAATAGAACTGGAAAAGAGCTTTGATATCTATCTTGTCTGTCAAAATCAGACAAATGAATGAAAAAAAAAAAAGACATAATGGAGTTAAGAGCTTTTATTTGTTTCCAACGCATATCAATTGACACCACATTGCAAAAGGAAAGAAATGATTTAACCAAATTTTCAAAACGTAGAAGTGATATAAGAAAAAACCCACACTTAGCAATGGGGAAAAAGCTTTGATTTTTGGTTGTTTGTCTTTGATTTATTTAAGTTTTGACGTTTGTTGCTGATGATGCGGGAGAGAAGCAAAGAAGAGGGGAAATGGCATTTTGGATGACGCAGGGGCGGGAGAATTGAATTTTGGGAATTTGTGTTGAATGACAAAAAGGCCTCTATTTCTAATGATATGGCAAAAATAGAAAGGGTATTTTAGTGAAATAAAAATAGGGGACAATGCTAACATACTACCTTCATGTAGTATGTTAGCAAGATCCTATATAACATATATATATATATGTTATAATAATTAAACTATAAAGAAAAATTAAACAAACGTTCTCACATAAAGTCATGCTTTATCATCTTCTACGGATACTTCATTCTCTAGGCACGACCTCACAGTCTTGAGAGATGGAATTCGCCAACCGCAAGAAGTTGGTCCATATTAAAAATATTATAATATAATGTATACATCTCTTAAGAAAGTTAATAGGCTTATGAAAATAGTAGTGGTTTTTGCGAAACACAACCTCAGAATGGAAAATTTTAAAAATGTCGTGCCATGATAACTGCCAATACTATTGTCAACGTGAAAGCCAAAACCTTCTCAGATTTTGTCACTTTATGCATTTCAGCAAGCTTTGTTCCTAATGTAGTCTGAAAAGTAGTAAATGGTCAAATATATGAATATAAAGGATATGAAGAAAACACTTTATGGGAAAGGAGTCTCTAAAATATGTCACCTATATTAGTAACCATTAATATAACTTTGAAGTTATTAATCTGGCAAAGCAACTGTATAAATTGGTTATGATAAATCTAAAAAATCACCCCCTAAACTTAATCATGATAGACCCAAATCAACAAATCTTAAAAAGGAAATAACATGATAATACTTTTCAGCATAAATACGTACAAATCCAATGAAATAATTAGTACAGTCAAAAGAATGATTACCTACAATATTAACAAATAGGTAATTCCTTGAAGATGAAAGCATGCACACTCTTATTCATTTTTGCTGGTGCATGAAAATTCAAAAACCGATTCAATTTAAGTATTCTATAGTAATATGGGGGAGTTGGCCAAAAGGCCACTTTGAAAACTTTTTTTTGTCAAAAGGCCACAAGTCTCAAAAAATTGGAGGAACAGCCACCATTTATTACGTCATCATGTTAGACGCGTTTTGTGTCAAACCGTAGCCCCAAAGTTTTAAAAACTACAATTTGGTCCCCATAACTACAATATTTTAACTACCAGAAGTATAAATAAAAAAATAAATATTTCCCTCCAAAAGTTCCCAATTTCTCCACTTCACAAATTCCATTTCCGTAAGTCCGGCGAAAATTCTATTTTTCATCGAAAAATCAGTCCCCAACGACTTAGTAGGGCGTCGGTTGCAGTCATAAACCATAGCCATAGTCTATTATAGATTTATTATAGAGTCAATTTCAGGATATATTATAGTATGTGATGATTACATAGTTGAATGGGAGGAGACCTCAAAATGTTGGAATTGGATTTCTATAAGCAAGGTGACGGGATGATCTTGATAGTGATGATGAAGAGTGCAACGAAAAAAAAAAAAAAAAAAAAACCACCAACCCCAAACCCTAAATGGCACAAATCTAAGGGATCGTGGATAGGTATAACATAAACCGACCATCGTCAATAGCTAACAGTTATCATTTAGGCTCGACTTGTCAATAATTTTTCACATGTTATATATATACCAAGGACAATATTTATCTAAAAAGCCATAAATAAACAAAATAAAAGGACATGCCACTATTTAAACATTATAATAACACTTTAGTACAACATATGAGAGTCCTCATCCATTGAACTTATGATCAAAAGAGTTTTAGGACAAGTAATGGTACTTAAAAGGCCAATATTTGTCTAAAAATCATAAAAAAATAAAAAAAATAAAAAAGGACATACCGCTATTTAAACATTATAATAATACTTTAATACATCATATGAGAGTCCCCATCCATTAAACACATGATCAAAAGAGTTTTAGGACAAGTAATGGTACTTGGCAGGTTGTCACAAGTTAGAGGTGCCATTTAAGAAAATTGTACACAAGAAATTAAAACAAGAATTCTTTGTTTCATTATATGTAACACATTTTTTTTTAGTTTGTCAAGATAAAATTATATATTTTTCATTATATTAACACATAATTTAACTTTAAACTTTCAAGTTTTTTCTAATAACATAATTTTATAACCACAAAAAATATTATGGTATATTTTAAGACCACGAATTTTTTTTTTAAAAATAATTTATAACTATGTGCACACATGACTACTAGAAAATAGATGGTTTTCCCTCTGACTTTCAGTGGAAAATTATGCTATAAAACATAATTTTTCTACCTCATTACCACCGAACCAGGTCACCGGGAAAATACATGGTGGGAGACCGGTTTCTATTGAAATGATGTGGAACTTCCTAACTTTTCTGTGTGAAAGTACTAGTACTATTTAAGATTTTCCCACCGACATTCAGTGGGAAATAGCCACTGAACATTTTTCAGTGGGAAATCAATGAGAACATAGAGATTTTTTAGTAGTGTCAATCAAACACCTTCACATAAAACAAGGCGGGTGAAGCAATAAAAAAGTAAAGTAGGGATACCCATCAGTATATATTATAAAGCTAGGCATAGACAAGGTGATGTGGCACCTCTCTATGACCACCATTCCTATTTATCTTTTTTTCTCCTTTTCTTTTGACATTCTTGCACTATTCTTTTCAATTTAATTTGATAAAACAATAATAAAAAAAATGTTATAATTAAAAGAAAAACAAAAGATACACCCATTTATCCTTCACCGTTAATAATTAACTCCTATTCAATGTTAATAATAGCTATAGTGAATGTTAAATAGTCGTGCCTGTTCTTCCAAAGTGGGTCATTAATTATAAGTTGTCTTCATAAGAAACGTTTTTTTTTTTTTTTTTTTTTTTTTGGTAAACCTAAGTCTTTCGTTTCTAAGTTTTAATATTGCTCTTTTATCTTCCTACCATATAGCCTTTTGGTATCCTTTCTGTCACTTTGTAATATGCACAAGTTTAGAATATTTGATCATTCATTGATTCCATTATCTTTTCCTTTAAAAAAAATCATAGGTTTCTGGGACTGCTCATCTGCATATGTTACAGGTAAGTAAAATATTCCTCCCATAACTCTCATACTATTTGAGTTTGTTTTTTTTTAAAATCCTCCTTTTTAGATTTCTTTTCATTTTCCGTCATGTATTTCTAACATTATTTGACAATTGTAGATTAAATAGGTTAATTTATAATGATATAAAAAAATTAGATTATTACTATGGATCCGAAATAACTTAAACATAATAGCATAATACTAGAGAAGATTTGTGAAGGAGGCCACTTTCTTAATTGGGAATAAGGCCACTGATTTTCTTTTTCATTTATTTTTTAGGATTAGGGTTTAGAAAAAGGAGCATGGGGTACATTTCATAATTTTTAAAAGTTTGGGTGTTTCAACTTATACACTTAAGTCCCCTTACACTTGTATTAAAATATACAAAAACCCCTCTCTCTTTCTCCTAAAATATGCATAAGTCCCCTTCTCTCTCTTCAGTGACTGCACATATTCTCACTCTCTTCTCTATCAAGACCTCAATCTCTCCAGTCGATTTTTCTTCCCTCCAGAGTCCAGAAGCTCTCCAATCGTCCTCCTCAGGCATGTTAATTAATTTTGCATTAGTGGCAAAACATTTTAAAATCCATATTGCCTATTTAAAATTTCTTCTTTTTTTTTTTTTCAAATTTGATAAACCCTAATGTTCATAAAGTTCTGGTTTTTTTTTTTCAAATTTTTGGAACTTTAGCCTTTTTTTTGTTGAAATATGTGTTATTTCTACTTATTTTGCTTGTTTCGATCGTGCTTTTTTCTGTTTTTGTTTTTGCAAATTCATCTTGTCTATTACTAGACTTGAAACTTAAGCCTTTTTATTGGTCGAAAAATGTGTTATTTCTACTTATTTTGCTTGTTTCGGTATTGCTTTTTATGTTTCTTCAAATTTACCATGGTCAATTACTTGGCTTGTCGTCGATTATTATTATTTTTATATAGTGATTGGTCAACACCACTCTATTGTTTGCATGTAGATCAAAATAAATGGTAAGAATGAGAGGAGGAAAGTCTTTAACGATAATGACCAACCATGCCACTCAACAGAAGAAAATGATGAGAAGGATTCAGGCTCGACCACGACACAATCAGTACCACCGCCGTCAATGCCTTTTACGCGACATACTCCTCTTGAAAAATGATATGGAGAGTCTCTTCATGGGACTCGGAGATGACATAGAGCTGATGGAAATGCGCATTCTCTGCGTGTAATCTTTGAAAGGCTCGGGGAAGAGCCTGACGATTTGACCATCATCTTCCTACCCCCTAGTAGAATATTGTTTTTATGTAATTTTTTGTAAGACTTCTATTTATGAAAAAAGGATGGAGGAGTTTGATCAAGAAAGATAATGGAGGAGTTTGATCAAGAAAAGAGACAATGGAGGAATTTGTTCAAGAAAAAAGACAATGGAGGGGTTTGAACTTTGGGTCGGTTTTGTCACGACCCAGCCCCGTGGGCCGTGACTGGTGCCCTACTTAGGCACCAAACAAACTTACGAAACGGATTGTCATATTAGGGCATATCCAGATTTAACAGAAATTACTCGTGCAGAATCGATAGCGAACATCACACAAATGCGAACGAATGCTATCTGACGGTCGCCGTGCGAGTAATCATCATACAAAATCAAAACTCGCGAATGCACATCGCCCCGTACATACACATACATACAAACATGTGGGCCGTATCGGCCATAGAAACAACGGGGCCGCTTAAGGACGCAAATTAGAATCATGCGAACAAACCGGACCCGCGACCCACAAATATGACTACGGAGCCTCTACAAAAACGAACGAACATACGAACATATGACGGGACGAGGGCCCGCCGTACCCGAACGATCACAAATGTACGAAATATACATAGCAAAAGACATATACCAAAATATGGGCTCCCGGATCGGGGAGCACTCCCAAAGTAGCAGACCGGGTAGCCTAAAACGGAGGATCGCCCAACCGACGTCCGTACCTCGCGGGCATGAAACGCGCGCTCCCGTAAAAAGGGGGTCGGTTTAAAGAAATGCCGAGTATGTAAAGCGAGAGGTACGATAATCCAAATCATGACCGGAGTCGGAAGATACAAAACAAATACGATAACGGATCAAACTGTGCGGAATGCAAATGTACGAATGCAAATAAAAGTCATGCATAAGGCTCAAGAACGTGGTCACCCCGACGCCGGTGCCCAACACATCATACTCCCGAAGTTTTCAAATCTCCGTACATCTCCGAACACATCATAACATCACACACGTCACATCATCGGAATATATCGGATGCCGTATCACATCATAACACCATAAACGGTAACCGGCCCTATGGCGAGGTCTCGGAAACCGTAACACGTCATCTTCGCCGAATATGTCATAATGCGCGCGATCACGTAACCGGCCCGGTACACTGCGAACGAAATCATAATCATTGGCACGAGCGAGTAGTGCAGAAACCATATGCAGATCAAAAGTAAGTTCCAGGACTCGACACATAATTTTATATACGAACACATTAGGATCGGAAGGCTCAAAATGAGTATCGAGTTAATCGGAATTAATATACAAAAGTCACGGACTTTTAAGTTATCAATTATTCGAAAAAAATACGTCGTAGGTCATTCTCGGGAAATTTAGTATCATTCATAGTGAAGAACGTTCAAATATCATTACAGGGCATTTCAAACGGACCTTAGAGTCATAGGCAAACGTTTCCTTTTCATATCATACGAAAATGAGTCAAACGAATCAAATAAAGGAAGTCTCAGGACTTGCGGGCCCACCTCGGGTCAGGTCGAGGCGGCGGACATAAATTACAAACATTAGGCTCCCTAAGATTGTTCATAAGAGTTTCGGAGCGATTCAAATGTATTTGCGAAAGTTACAAAGGTTTAAGCCTTCCTTTAACCAAATATAAGGATTATAGTTCAATTGCGCTGAATGAATAGTATACCTAATCAAACTCGGATTTCTAAGAGCAGAATTATCCCCAAGGTTCCGATCTTAACCTAGTAGGACTAGGACATGCCAAAAGAAGGAAAGATAGGCTTTACATACCTTAAATTTACGTTCGCTCAAATTCAATTCCCGTTTGCTCCAAAATCTACAAATGGTCACAATTACCAAATGTGAATTCAAGCTTTAGAATTCAATCTCAAACCCATACTTGTCTACCGAAATTTCGGCGTAAGCCTCTATAAATACAACATCCCCGAGAACATGACTCGGCTCAGAATATCAACAACCATACCAATAACAACACTAACAACATCAACATTCAATACTAAACACATTATAACATAAATAGTCCTTCTTTCTACATAATACAACAACTTCGACTCCAACTTCACACTTTCAAACTAATATCAACATTTTCATATTCATTCTCTAATTCAAGGCTTCAAACGCAATTCGGAAGCATTTCATATTATTTCACAAATCATACAAAAGTTTCACCGAAACCATAATTCATCCAAAGCTTCCAACTTTCAACATAAACTTCCATAACACGTTTTTGTCTTCCAATTTCATTAACACCAACCATACTTTGCATCTTAACGACTTCATTCTTATATTCACATAAACTACCACAAAGTTGCATATTTTCCTACAACAACCTTATAACATATTTTTCATAACAACAAGAACCATTAACCTTCCATTTACTTCACAAGGCCGTAACAACACAACTAACATATTAAACAAAATTAATTCATTTTCATTTCTACCTCCAACCCACACGGCCATAATCCCCTCTTCCAACCTCAACCAAATTCATTCAACTTTCATTTCCAATATAAAGTTCACCACAACTACAACTAGAATACAACATAAAATTCAACTCACCTTATTTATACAACATTACACACACACGGCCAAACACACCCTTCACACACACACACACGCCATGCACACACACACCACACTTTCATAGTTCTCATCTAATTCTAATCATTATAACATGCATACTTATTCCATAACACAAAAGAATAGAATTCTTACCTCTTTCTTGAAATTTCAACTTGCCGCAAACGTGGTTCTTTCGCCAAACTAATTATACCACGTCGGAGAGCGTCTTGAGCTTGTTACTAATTCAAGAAGAACAAGATTTTTGGATTGAAGTAGAAGGCTAGGAAAATTTCTCTCTCTTCTTTTTTTTTTCTCTCTTAGAGCCGAAGGCTCTTCCTTTTTTTCCTTCTTGATTTTTCCTTGGTTTTCTTGAATATTCCAAAGGATGAACATATATATACATGTCATCCTTTCTAGTTAAGTGTCACATGGTCCTCACATGACATGGCTTGGGCCATTTCTCATGGCCTTGGCCGGCCACTTATGGTTTTGGGCCATTTTTTTTTTGTTTTCTTTGGCCCAACAATTTGGCTAACTTTGTAATTTCATGAAACAAATTTCCAAAATTCCGATTTTGTCCTTAACCTTTCTCGATAATTCCACACCACTGTTTCCATAGCCGACATATTCATACTAGTAAAATCCAAATATGGCCTTATTTCTTACAAGCAAAGATTATTCCGAACTTTCCAAATATGCAAAAATGCCGGATATAACAGGTTTAATATAGGGAATGATGTATTGTTAAGGTTGTAAATTTAAGGTTTTTTTAAAAATTATATTACCGTTGTAAAAAATTTGTGATCTGTCAATCGAAATACTTATAAATACTTTTTTTTTTTTGAAGATGGTGGGGTGGTGAGGTCGCGTGGTGGGGCAGGAGGTGGGATGGTGTAAAAAACTTTTGTTTAAATATTTTTTTGGAAGGGGGTGGGTTAGGTGTTGGGGGGAGGATTCCTGAGGGGGTGGTGGGGTGAGAGGGGAAGGGGTTAGGTTTTTGGGTGTATGTGTGTGTGTGGGGGGGGGGGGGAGGGGGTTGGTTGTAATAAACCAAAAAAAAAAAAAACTTATAAAAACTTTCTAAAAAACTCAAATATTTTGGAGGGTGGTGGGGGTGGGGGTGTTGTTGTAATAAACCAAAAAACAAATACTTGTAAAAAAGTTTTTTAAAAAAATTAATTTTTTGGAAGGTGGAGGTGTACAAAACCGAAAATAAAACTTCTAAAAATTTTATTTAAATATTTTTTTGGAGGGGGGTAAGTTGGGTGTTGAGGGGGAGGAGCCCCGAGGGGGTGGTGGGGTGTGAGGGGAAGGGGGGTTGGGTTTACGGGTGTGTGTGTTTGGGGGGGGGGGGTTGGTTGCAATAAACCAGAAAAACAAAACCTTATAAAAACTTTCTAAAAAAATCAAATATTTTGGAGGGTGGTGGGGTGGGGGGTGTTGGTGTAATAAACCAAAAAACAAATACTTGTAAAAAAAATTAATTTTGGGGGGTGGGGTCGGGGGGTTCGAGGATGGTGTACAAAACCAAAAATAAAACTTTTAAAAACTTTTGTTTTAATATTTTTTTTTGAAGGGGGTAGGAGGAGTCCTAAGGGACTGGTGGGGTGGGGTGTGGGGAAAAAGGGGTTAGGTTTCTAGGTGTGGGGGTTTGGGGCGTGCGGGGGGAATAGGTGGGGGAGGGGGTGGGTTGATTGTAATAAACAAAAAAATAAAATAAAAACTTTCTAAAACAATCAAATTTTTGGAGGGTGGTGGGGGTGGGTTGGTGTAATAAACCAAAAAAAAAATACTTGTAAAAACTTTTTAAAAAAAATTAGTTTTTTTAGGGTGGTGGTTTGGTTGGGGGGGGGGGGGGGGAGTAATAAACCAAAATAAAATACTTATAAATACTTTTTGTTGGAAGATGGTGGGTGGTGAGGTCGCGTGGCGGGGGAGGGGGTGGGACGGTGTAAAAAACTTTTGTTTAAATATTTTTTGGAGGGGGAGTGGGTTGGGTGTTGGTGGGGGGAGGAGTCCCAAAGTGGTGGTGGGGTGTGAGGGGAAGAGGGGTTGGGTTTCTTGGTGTGTGTGTGTTGGGTTGAGGGGGGGTGGGGTGGGGGTTGGTTGTAATAAACCCAAAATAAAAAAAACTTATAAAAACTTTCTAAAAAAGTCAACTATTTTGGAGGGTGGGGGGGGGGCGTGTAGGGGGAATAGGTTGGGGTGGGGGGGGTTTGATTGTAATAAACCAAAAAAAAAAAAAAAACTTATAAAAACTTTCTAAAAAAATCAAATTTTTGGAGGGTGGTGGGGGGCGTGAGTCGGGGGTGGGGTTGGTGTAATAAACCAAAAAACAAATACTTGTAAACTTTAAAAAAAAAAAATTAATTTTTTTTTGGATGGTGGTGTGGGGGTGGGGGGACGGGGGGGGGGGTCTGGGGAATGGTGTACAAAACCAAAAATAAAACTTTTAAAAACTTTTTTTAAATTGTTTTTTGGAGGGGGTGGGTTGGGTGTTGTGGGGGGAATGGGTGGGGTGGGGTTAGGCTTGTGGGTGTGGAGGTAGGGGTTTGGGGCATGCTGGGGGTGGGTTGGGGAATGCATTGATGTGTTTTTATTAATCCAAAAAATGTTTTCCCTCAAATTTTTATGGAAAACATTTTCTCTTATTTGGAGGAAAACATTTTCCAAGATCTTAAGTGTAACCAAACAAGAGAAAATAGAAAAACATTTTCCGTCATACCAAACACACTTAAAGTTGTGAAAGAAAAAATTATTTAAACAATTTAGGAGAACGAAAAAATAAAATTCACAAGATAAGAAGTTCTATTTTAGTTATCCTGAATTTGACGATTGACAAACTTCCACAACGTGATGCAATTGTCTGCAAATTTACCTTATTTATTCTTTGAAATACTTGAAAATATTTTATTTTTTAACCAATAGTAATTCGATGTTTAAGTGAAACTTATCGTTAATATACCTCAACCAATCAGTAGTGACAGCCCATGGCTTATGGTGATTGCACTATAACGTCCTTTATTTTCTAAAAGCTGGATAAAGCAATGTGTGATTGATCTCGATCACCCAACATATCACCTTCATCTTACGTTAGCTTGGCATAGTAAACAATTAGAAAAATGAGTATATATGTAAAGTACTTGACTTCAGAGCGGGAAATCTTTCTACAAGTGAGCACCATGTCAAATGTATTAAAACAAGGCTATACCTATGCCCAGACAAAGAGGACTTTAAGACAGCCTCGTAGGAGACATTGGAGTAAATTTCTTAACTGGACATATCCCCTTCACCATACCATTGTTTGTAACTTTGTTTTACATTTGACGTATCAACTTTCTCTTTCTAAGATCATCAATATAAATTTTAATGCTTAATTTACTTTTATTTTATGTTTATTGTTCTTTGTTTCTACCATTTTCATGTTTTATGCTTAATTTACTTTTATTTCATGTTATTAGTGTCTTTTTACGTAATTGTTGAATTTTGGATATGCAATAATTAATTATCTCACTAACATATTTGAATGAATAGGGGAAAATATTCCAAAGAATATAAATTTAAAGATAAGTTTGAAAGAAAAAATTTCATCTATAAAGTCACCACTAAAAAAACCACAAGTACTTCCCTAGGTAGTTTGCAGGTAACTCTCCAAGAAATAATACCTCAGGTCACATAATTCATTGGTAAATCCAAAAAAAAAAAATAGAAAAAAAAATTCACAACTAAAGAAATCCTCAGGTAATTTTCCAAGTCGCAAAACCCTTACGTAAATTCTCAAGATTTTTTTTTTAAAATTCATAGCAACAAAACTTGCAGGTAATTCCCCAAGTTCACAAAATCCCTAGGTAAATTTCCAGCTAATACCGAAACAATATAATTCCTAAGTATTTTCCCATGTAAAATTGTCAAGTAAATCCCTAGCTAAAATCGCACCAAAGCAATCCCCAAATATTTCCCCAAGTAATATAATTCCTAGGTAAATCCCCAGCTAAAATCGCACCAAGGGAATCCCCAGATATTTCCCCATGTAATAAAATTTTTAGGTATATCCCCACAAAAGTATCCCTAGGTAAATCCGTAGGGTGGATTTCCTGGGGATTTTCCTACGGATTGAGAAAGGAAAAAAAAATAATCAATTTTGCATTCATGTACCTGTGGATACTGTACTTGGCGAAAAATATCCACTAGGTAATTTCCCAGGTAAAGTTTTGCGCAAAATCGCGCCAACCATACCTGCAGATTTTACTGTGAATATATTTTTCGTAGGTAATATATTCTAAAATTTTGAAATTTATGAATTTCGCAGGAAAATCCGCATCTATTTACTGCGAAAAAATTCCCTAGGTAATATCCCCATGTAATTCACAGTTTTCTTGTAGTGCTTATTTTAGTACATGTCGTATACTGTTTTTTTACTAGTTTTCTTGGAACAATAACTTAGGTTCAAGTATGCGAACAACCGCCATCTATAAAATTTTCAATAGAAAAGAGTTACATGAAAAATACTCCATTACATGGAGCCTAAAAAGGTGAAGAGTGCATTGTGCTTTGAGTGATTCAAACTGATCAACGAGAGGACCCGTTCTTAAGGTGCTGCTGCTTAATTCTTGAGTTGGTAGGTTTGAATTTTTGTTCTTTAAATCTAGGATTTTTGCAACATGGGTTCACCACAAAAAAAAAGAAGGAAAAAATATATTAAGTGGGGCTTGATCTCTAAACCTCTAGGTATATAACTCAACTTTCAACCAAGTGCGCTATTTAGCTTTTTTGTAACACGTGTTCCAACAGTTAGTATTATACTAATTTTAGAAAATATATATACATAAAATACCTAATTTTACGGAGAAACTATGTGTTCACGTGCTCCTTTTTTTTTACCCCTAAAATCGCTCCTGCCTATTGACTCTTTAGAAGTGTTGTAATAGTAGGTGCTTATCGTTGATTTTTTTTTTTTTTTTAAGAGTAAGAATTTAGTCTAGAAAGTATTAGGTACAATTGGGTTGATCATATATAGGGGAGAAAGGTACTAAGTTTATGGTCCTTTTGGTTATTGAGTTATAACCTAAAACTGATGTTTAGAGGTTATTCTAACGAGAATAGGTCGTGATTTTTTACTCTCTTGAGCGAGAAGTTTCTCATGGTAAATTGCTTGAGTACTTTAATTTTCGCACTTCACTTTCAGTTTGTGTTTAGTTTATTGACATTGAACAACACGATTCTTTAACGACAAAAATCGGGAAGACATAATTCACTCAAATAACACTTACGTTAATTGATTATGCCTGAAAGGATAGCGATGTGGTCAAACCGGTGAATAAAAAATGTTTGATTCATATTTTAATGTTGTGTGGATAAGCAAGGCTCAATAACTATTGGTTTGTGATGGTTAGACACTTTCTATAAATAGCTAGAGACTAACCCCCTTTTCCTCGTTATCTAAAAAAATAAATCTAGCATATTTTGTTCTTGAATATGTGATAAATGTTGACATCCTAAGCCGAGTTTTCTGATGAGTTCTCTGGGCTAAGAGATCGTCGTATAGAAGATCGTGAAAATTGCTCTCATCAACCGCCAACTGTTGCTATATATTGGATCGATGAAATTTAACGATACGCTTGTTTAACCCTAATTAGCTATCATATTTATATTATTTCTTAATCTCCACTATAATAGGAGTATATAAATTTCTTACAGGTGTGTCATGTGTACAATTGCATTAATATGTTAATTTATTCAGTCCTATAGTATTTTACTTGTTATATGCATTGTAATGTAGTTCTGATATTAGAATGTTGAACCACTTCGCTCTAACGAAGAGTACTGAGCCCATTAAATGTCAGTCACCACTCAGTGGTCACCACTCCTTAGTTGGATCAACATTTACAACTGTTAAAAAAAAAAAAAAAAAAATTTACATAAGTAGTCAGCTGCATTTATTGTTTGCTAATTTTTTAGCCGGTAATACATAATATATATATAGATATATATTGATTATATATGATTACTTACAGGTTATACGTATATTATATCTGCCGGGTATGTTTAGCTTAAGCGATTAGGTGGGGTTATTCTTCTGGGAAAAATAGTTTCCAACTTGTAGCTTTTCTCCGGTATTTTTTAAGTTGTAGAATATATACTGGTAATAGTTATCTCAAAAGATTATACGTCTGACCAATAAGTAGATTAATGTCAAACATAATTAGTGTTTACCGGGAAAACGGTTTAGTTGAATTTGTGTTCGTGGTCAAGGATACGTGGATCAAAATGATCAGCAAACCAATAAAATATGCAAGTAAAATGTAAACGAAATAAAGCAAAGTAAAGTTGAGAATAACCTGAGCTTCGATCGAGCCCGGTGCAAGCTCCTCCGGCCAAGCTCTTAAGAAATGAAGCGATTGTGCATAAGTGGAGTGTATCCCTCTTGAATTTCATGTGTTTACAATGGGAATGATAATCTCTATTTATACTAGGAGCTAGGGGCGCACATTCCATGTATGACGCCCCTGCTCGTATTGATTATTAATTGAGTAATAATAATGAGCAATAAAGAGGACCATTAAGCCTAACAACACCGGCATTTAATGTTCAACTTGATCTGTAATGGCAGCCCATTAAGCTCTCTTCCGGAGCTATTCCAACAGTCTACCAGACCAAATGGTTCCTCTGGTGCAAAGGCATTTCCTCCGGTGCCACTCAATGCTGACCCATCTTTGACTTATTCCTTAAGCCACGTGGCCTAACAATACAGGTCCAGCAGTGTTGCACGAATTTAGCCCAATACAGATAGTCATCCCACTTTTCGAGATTCAAACAGTTGGGCCCGAGAAGTGGAAAATATTTTGGGGATGGCGTGCGTGGGACTTCTGTGACGATTGATTAGACACCCTATATCGCGTTCTGACTCCTCCAGAACACACGTCCTTCTTTGAACGAGTACCGATTCGCGTTCCTCTTAGCGGGGTCCCGAGGCTCATGATGACCCCCAACAGGTCATGATGACCCTTGGCATTATCCGTGCCTATAAATACATCCAAACAAGGCCGTATTACTTCCCATTCTTTCCTTTGAACAAAAATCTCCTTTTTTGCAAAGAACATCAGCCATGAACTTCGATAATCGGAAAAAAACACTTCTCTGACTTCCGCCTCTTCTCCTTTAATGATAAAACCATGGCTACTTCTGACACCCCCAGGACCACCCTCTCTTCTACGGCCGCCGCCTCGCCGTCCTCTGCCGCCGCGAAAGAGCACACCCACGGTGGGGGAAGGAGGAATCTGGCGGCCAAGTCCATAGTGCCTAAGAACTGGCACTGACAGAGCGATTTTACTCCTAAGTCTGCTATCATGGCTCAGCTCAGAGTTCTTGACTCTTACGTTGGTAATTACCGCACTCGAGTTACCGTCGAAATACTTCCTAAGGTCAAGGATGACTGCCGGTGGAGAGACATCGAGGTCCTCTTTCTCGGCCCGAGAGAAAATGTGACTTCCCACCGGCCAGGGTACTCATTTGTTTACACCTACCCGTTCTCGATGAAAATCGAGGACGGAGTTGATGAGGTGATCCTGGAGAGGTTTCGGTGCTATAAGGTCTGTATAGCCCAAATAGGACCTTCGGTTTGGAGGGCAGTGATAAGTATTAGATACTTCTCGGAACTAGCCCATGTTGACTTTACTCTGGCCCACTTGATTTGGGTTTCTTCTCCACATATTTTTTGGGGAGGCGTGAATAAAGCTTGCAAAAAGAGGCGGGAAATCTTTGCTCACCGACCTCGACGCTGACCACGACAGGGGGTAGCCAGAGTGCTTTGTGGTTATCACGACTTCTGACCACCTCCCACATGGCTGAAGAACCATCTCGGAGAAGTGGAACCCTACGCGTAAGTTTGTGAACCTTTCACCGAATGACATAGTCCAGCTTTTTAATTCTGAGAACCTTATTATTTTCTTCTCATCATCATTTTCTTTAGCCACGGTCTGGAAGCCCCCGAAATTGACAACCTTGAAGGTTGGGTCCAGAGTATCCAGGATGTTTCCACCCCCGGGACCCGCACATGAAAGATTTTATCGGAGGATCGATAATGGATTTCGAGCCACCATGGTAAGATCGGCATCCACACGATTTCCCTAGACTATATGCTTGAACTTCAAACACACTTACAGCTTTTTCGTTATTTCAGATCTGCCAAAATCAACTCCACTTGTTCCACTTACTGAAGGCCCAGGGACGCCGATGTTGCTCTCTAGATGCTTGAACTAATCCAGGAGCACATGCGTACCCGGAAGAATTCTTCTTCAAGCCCCCGTTCTGGGATTAAACGGACAAGAAAAAAACAAAACACCGGCCCTGAAGGAGATACTCAAATCTTTCCTCAACAAAATATCGAGCCAGCTGGTAATATCGGTATTTCACTGATCGTATACCTGGACGATCCGGATGATAACGAGGACGTCCAACCCCTCTCTAGGAGTGTCCCTGGGACAGGGGTCCCGGACGCTGTCATTATGAGCGAGCCTACCCTATGGGCGGAAATAGAAGTTGCCGATAGAGGAGTTTCGACGACTCAAGCCTCTTTTGCCCTAGTCGGGTCTGGGGCTGCCAATATGTAAATGTCGCCATCGAGCTTCACTACACTAGCTTCTCATGCTCCATCGGTACATGCTCCCGCTGCTGCTGCCTCTAAAGAAGGACCTTTTGACTGGGAACACCCTCCGTTAGCAAACCAGGAAGATCTAGCACATGAGTACCTTGCCCCGGCTAATGAGCCGAATGAGTTTAGGAAGGTTATCTTCCAAATTCCAACTGAATGCCACCTTCAGTCCCAACCTGTAGGTGTTGCCAACTATATGAAATATGTGGCTTCAGAGAGGGACCGGGTAAAGACATGGGATGCCTCAGCGGAGTGCTTGATAAATGCTAGCAATCATGCTGTAGCCCAGGTAATGTGATCTCTGTTTACTATTTACTTTTATCCCTTGCTTGGTCAGAATTTAACTTTATCTATGTTGTCCAGTACAGGCTAACTTTCTCTGCAATGAGGGGCTCCAAAAGATAAATGGGGAGAAGGCTGCCCTTGATCTAGAAAGGGATTCAGCCATAGAGAGGATGTCCACTGTTGAGGAGAAGTTGGCTCGTGTATCAGATTTGGAAGCCCAACTCAGCCAGCCCGAAGCCAACGAGGAGGTTTTCTGCTAACAGGCCACCATCCTGCAGAATAATGCTGAGGATTGGGAAAAGAGGTTGGGCATAGCCAATACAGCCGTGTCAGATCTGACAGCTTAGGTGTCAGGCCTTGAGATGGATTTATGCTCTCTGGACGAGCTGCTAAAGGCGAAGGATGCCGAAATTGTTGACGCTCGCCGTGAAAATGAGGACCTGAGGGGCCGGATGGCCGTGCCCTCAAATCAAAATCTAAAACATCGGGATGCCAATCTTGAGCTCTCGAGCTTCATGGCCTCACTCCAAAGTGAGAATGCTGAGCTGGTTCTGGCTGCTGAGATGGTTGAGGCCAAATACCAATCCACCGTTGACAACCATAATCTCGCCTTGATCCGAAGTACTTATCAGATGAGGAGTACAACTCTTGAAGTGATCTGAGATGAAAGTATTGGTGATATTGGAGCTGATATTGAGAAAGCCCGATTGCTTGAACAGCGCTCGGTCTCCGAAAGGGGAGCACCTGAATGAGGGAAATAGAGATGATGCCTTAGATGGTGAAGAAGACATCGAGGAACACGTAGCTAGTTCTTCCCTCAGAGGTGAATCATGACCTTCAGCAGCTGGTTCGGATGCACCCGGATCCCCCTAACTCCCAACTTCAGCCCCGTAAGACCTTTTGTTATAGTTCTTGACTTTTTGTGGAGCTTGTTTTGTAAAGCCCTGGCGGATCATAGAATCAGACATGCTGGTTCATTCGAGGGCTTGTAATTTTCTCTATTTTGCTTCCGGGCCTTTCAAGCCCGGAAAGTGATTAATGAAATGCTTATATATTATCTCTTTAATGACTTGGGTTTTACTTTGCACCCCCCTTTTTTTTTCCTTTTACTTAACTCTTACAACTCATGAAATCCTTCTCCAAAGACATAATGACTGCCTTATGATTTTAAGTTCTCGGAGCTTCGGCTTTAGTCTCAAGACCTCAGATTATTGGTTTGTCTTTTTACCTATTACCAAGTTACCCATTCCACGTGAGGCTTATAATCACTATTCCTGGTTATCGTGCCGGACTAATTTCGTTCAGTGGATATTATGCCCGATCTTTGACCTTTTCTCCTATAAATTTCGAAAAAGGTTTTGCTAATAAGAGAGGGCCCTTATTTTTTGGTGCTGTAGAAAAGGACGTCTCCAATTCGTTTTGGCACTAGTTTTCGGTATTTTTAAATTTGTGTCCGCTTAATGAGTTCGTTTCTGATGGCAAATATTTTTCAAAGAAGGGAAAATTTTATTAATTCCATCAACTTTCTGACATAAGCATGGATGCCATCTAGCGTGGCCAGTACGGTTACACATCGCCATATTCCCTACCATCTAGCAGGCTCAAACGCTTGACACTTGGGCCAAGTCTAAATATCGTGGCAACGGTACACATATAGCCCCCCAGTGGTTAGGAGTAACGGATGAAGTTCCAAGCACTTGAAAATGCCTTTCGAGAAAGCATTTGAACAACCGAAAGACGTTGACTCATTAAAAACCTTATCGGAAAAGCCTAATGGGGACAAAAACTAGACAAAGGAAAAAAGAGTGCAACACCGTCGATAACTGTTTCTCCGGTCCAACCTAATATCTTTAAGGAAGATAAGGTTCCGATTGCTTGGGAACTCGTTTTCGTTTCCATCTTCTAGCATGTAGGAATCCTTGCCTGTAATGTCAATTACCTTCGACTTGCCTGTAATGTCAATTACCTTCGAGGGACCTTCCCACCCGCTCAAGCTTCAAAGATTGGCATCTCGAATATCAGGTTACCTTTCGAAGTACCAAGTCCCCTACCTTGCGCATCTTGGGAGATCGTCCGACAGCATAGCCGACGTTCCACCCGCTGCTTTTGGGCTATCATATGGACGTACGCCAAATCCCCGTGCTCTTCTAGAAAATCTAATTGCACCACCGTTGTTCCCAAATTGGGTTGCTTTTGTGGCCCATCATTTCTTTATTCCAACAGACTCGACATGCTCTGCACTTGATGGTCCCTGTTTCGAACCTCAGCAACATTTCTTTAGCGAACTAGTGGGGAGCTAAAGTCTAGCACGAGGCTGGGGGTTGCCACATCCAATGGTATACCTATCATGTCCTTATGGGACCAGGCAAAACAATCACTATTATCTCTGAAATAACCAAGTATTACCTCTCTGAGCTCCGGGGTCAACCCCATGCCTAGATACACCTTTTGTTCGGATTGATCCGGATGCAAGGCGATTTGCTCGAACTCCTCAGCAGTAGACTTGGTGGCATCTGAGTCATCGGGAGGTTGAAAGTATCTTAAAATTTCGTACTTGTCTTCGACCTCTTCCAGTCCCACATCCTTCCTGCATTCTGATGGAACCTGTTGAGTTGCAATCGATGCAGGCTCTGAAATCTGTAATTGCTATTCGTCAGTCACAACTGGACTTTGACCTATTACAGGCTACTCAATTGCAAAAATCTCTCTCGACACTAGCTTCTCTCCCCGGATCTGCCTGATCCCATCTAGGGTAGGAAAATTAAGCAGTAAATGCAATGTTGAGGGGACTGCTTTCATGTCGTGGAGCCATGGCCTCTGCTTTCGTGTCGTGGAGCCATGGCCTCCCAAAGATTGCATTGTATTGCATGTTTCCATCGATTAAATAAAACTTTGTTACCTTGGTGACTCCTCCGGCTTCTACGAGCAAGTCTATCTTGCCTTTAGTTGTTTGGCTGGACATATTGAAGCCAGCAAGAGTTCTTGCTGGCGGCATGATTTTCTCCAGGAGAACCATCTCGTCTACTACTTTCCAGTGGAGAATATTAGCTGAGCTCCCCTGATCAACCATCACACGTTTCACTCGACAATTTCCAATGAGCAGGTGATGACCAAGGCGTCATTATGAGGTAAAGTGATGCCCACTGCGTCCTCGTCAGATAAAGTAACCAGGTCTTCCTCCGGGAAATTCGGAGTTCTTTTTTTCGTGTTACCGAGATCTTCAAAGCGGTGAAGCTAGTCCCAGCGATCATAGATCCACCAAAAATCATGTTAATGACGTGTGGTGGATAGCCTGGTGCACCCTTCCCTTCGTCCGCTTTGGCTCTAGCATAGTTACTTTTCGCCCTTTCACCGAGATATTCCTACAGATGACCCTTGGTGAGTATGTTGGTTACTTTCTCCCGAAGGTGTCTGCAATATGTGGTCTTATGTCCTGGGGCCCTATGGAACTCACACTAAACCATCTGATCTCTCGTGCTAGAATCTAACCGTAACGGCCTAGGGGGGCGTGACGCTAGATAGGACTTTAGCACATACACCATTTGAGCCGCCGGCGTTAAGGTGCTTATAACCGATAGCTTTTCGGATACTCGACCCCTTCGCGCGACCCGTGAAGGATTATTCTCGGGGGTCACAGCATCGCGCCGTCTTTTCGGTTCTCGCTTCGTTTATGATGGTAACTCCACCGATCGATAGCCTGACCCACCACCAGAAGCTTCTGGAGGAGGATACGGTTGGAATCGATTCTTTGATGAATTTCGATCTGGCCAGAAACCTTTGTCCGTCTTGGCAGGGGGGTTTAACGAGGAAGCCCCCAACAAGTCATCTTCAACTCGGATCTTCGATTCATATCTATAGTGCACATTCTCCCAGGTAGTAGGATGGAACTCCCGGAGATTCTCTTTGAGTTTTCGGGAAGCATCCTAATCCTGCGGGGTTTAACCCTTAAGGAAGTGGCTCAAGGCTCACTCATTCTACAAGACAAGACAAAAGCATATGTTCCTTCTGGAACCGTGTAACAAAGTCAGGGAGGCTCTCAAATTCTCCCTGTACGATGCGAAAGATGTCCGCCTTCCTGGTTTTCACCTTTCTAGCACCGACATGAGCCTTGATGAATGCATCGGCCAGCATGGTGAAAGAAGTAATTGAATGCTCCGGCAGTTAGCACTGAATGCTCCAGAATACCACGTGCGTCTCCCCGAGCGAGAGTTCTCCAAATTTTTTGACGAATCCGACTCGATCTCCTTCTCCTTTAGGTCGTTGCCCTTCACCGCCATTGTGTAAGCTATGTTATGTTCCAGCGGATCCGTCAATCCGTCATACTTAGGGATATCGGGGGTTTTGAATCTTTTCGGGATCAACTCCGGGCAGCTTCAGGTTTGTACACCCGTGTAACGTATTTCCTTGCATCGGGGCCTTGTATAACCGAGGGAGCCATCGGGATTTGACTCAACCGCCTTTGGAACTCCTTAGTATTTGATCTATCTTCCCAGTGATTTCTGTCATGAACCGCTTGACTTAGTCCCGGAAAGTGTCGTCGGAAGCAAAATGATAGCCAGAGGCATCGCCGTTCCTCTTTGTGCTTTGTCTGTTTCCATTGGTGGCAGCATCTCCCCTAGTAGGGGTGGCAGGGGTTCCTATAGGAGCCGCCACTCTGTTCTGCATACCGATCACAAAGGACGTGACGGTCTGCCTAAACTGACTCATCTCTTCCCTCATCGAGAAATATTGTTCCCGCATGACCACCATTGCCTCTATGTCAATCTCCTCTGTAGGAATGCCATCATGGGCGGTACCCCAATTTCGCTCCACTCCTACTGCATCGGCATTAGGATCTCGAGGATGCTCACCGTTCAATGGTGCCTGGATGGGCGAGCTATCCGGACCTAGCGGAATGTTGTCCGTATTATGTGCAGTACTTGTGTTGTCATTTGGTCCTATCATACCTGAAATGGATACTTAGGATAACACGAGAACTAAAGGAAAATTAGTAAGATAAACGATGGTCACGATGACAACCACAACTGTCGAGGCCCCACGGTGGGCGCCAAACTGTTTACCGTGAAAATAGTTCAGTTGAATTTGTGTTCGTAGTCAAGGACACGTGGATCAAAATGACCAATAAACCAATATAATAAGCAAGTAAATCGAATGTAAATGACATACAAAGAAAGTAAAGTTGAGAATAGCTAGAGCTTCGATCGAGCCTGGTGCAAGCTCCTCCGGCCAAGCTTATGACCAAACACTTAGTAAAATAATAAAGAACTTAAGAAAAGAAGCGATTGTGTATAAGTGGAGTGTATTCCTCTTGAATTTCGTGTGTTTACAATGGGAATGATAATCTCTATTTATACTAGGAGCTAGGGGCACACACCTATGTATGACGCCCCTGCTCGTAATGATTATTAATTGAGTAATAATAATGAGCAATAAAGAGGACCATTAAGCCTAATAACACCGGCATATAACGTTCAACTTGATCCGTAACGGCAGCCCGTTGAGCTCTCTTCCGGAGCTACTCCAACAGTCTACTGGACCAAATGGTTCCTTCGGTGCAAAGGCATTTCCTTTGGTGCCACTCAATGTTGACTCATCTTTGACTTATTCCTTAAGTCACGTGGCCTAATGATACAGGTTCAGCTGTGTTGCACGAATTTAGCCCAATACAATTAGTCAGGCATGATACACAACAATGTGAATTCCTATTATATTCCTTGCCTTGCAAGTGCTCTTTCATTTGAGATCTCTGTTACTTCCAGTGTTAGAAAATTCTACATAAGAGCAAAAGCATTAATTCACTCTCCTTTAATCGAGTATAGAGCATCTGCTTCTTTTCTTCTTTTTGTTTTCTCACTTGCCCAATGTGTTAGAAAGGAACATGTTGTGTGTGTCATATTTTAGTCTAATTGAAATATTAGTGTAAGAATTTAGCCAATCTTCTAATGTTTCGCATCTCAATTTTTGCTGGTACGTACTTAAGGAAGCAATTATTTGTGTCACCATAATTAATGAGAGTTCATTTTGTGATGTTAAAGATTAGATAAAAGTTACTGGAATTAGCTTTATATCCTATTTTTGGGGTAAATGAAATAATGTATGTAGCTATTGTTCATTAGCAGGTTAACCTTATAATAAAGAACTGCTTCATTTTTCCACGTGATTCAGAGAAGCTGGAAAGAATCGTTATTTACTCAAGACGACAAGAGGAATGGGATCAGAATTGGACGATTAAAAAAAGAGAGTTTTTTAGTACATTATATTTCTTCTTTTTTGAAATGTCCTTGTAGTCCAGATTTTAGGTCTAAATGACATTCATTGAGCGTACAAATTTGGCCAAGAATCTAACTTTAAAGCGGCTAGTGTGAAAAATACCCTGGAGATAGTAATTACAAGATGTACTTACTTAATTAAGGGAACACTAGTTCTATATGTCGCTAGTACAAGTTATCTTTGTATCCCTACAGCTAGATTATTTTACTAATGCAACAAATCATCTCTCAGTTGCAGATTATTAGTCAAATATTAAACTAACGAGATTACGATTTGCTGAAAAAGAGATCCCGATTTGCTATACTCATTAATTTGGTCAGATGAAAAATGGAAAATTGTGATTCTAATTAAAGTAATATGTGTGTATATATATATATATATATATATATATATCTTTATTTCCTTGTGAAGCAACTTTAAAAGTTATTCTTTACTATGGATCCAAGGCTTAAAATATTCCATTCTTCATAACCTTTTAAATATGGCTATATATATCCTTGAACTATTGTCAAACACCTCAACAGAAGAGCATCCCAAGCGCTAGTGTACACAGGTATGTAATGTGTTCTACCATAAAAATATCTTTTTTAGTCTTCACGGTATGCCTCTTATATAAAGCATCAATAATTCTTTTCACTTTTGTCTCTTTTAAATTTGTGTAATCTAAGTAACAGTTGTCAAGTAAAATCAAATTTAGGAATACTTGAAGATTAATTCTTAGAATGATCACGAATGTCGATTTGTCATAACTCATAATCATGAATTCTAAATTTGCTAATAGAACTAAAATTTGAAACTAAAAAGTATTATAATTACACAAGCTTGTACCTTTTTTTTTTTTTTTTTTTTTTGGTGGTTATATAATCTTGCATGGAAAAAGATCTCGGGTAATGTATCTAATTGAAGGGGAGAAAACGCTCCTTTGTAAAGTTCTTCTTTCTTTTTTTAGGCTTCCATATTAAAAAAATATAGCTAAATGTGTACTTATCAAAGTGTGTTCTTCTAATATATAGTGTTTTAATGGATGATATACATTTTAACATGGTTTTCTTAAAGCAAGTATTCTCTTCAAATATCACTGTAACCTAAAAAGCAAAAAAATATTCAACGTGTTTGGCCAATGAAAAAGAATCAAGCCAAACATGTAAAAGCATAATGAGATATAATATAATTACCTAATGAAAAGTTGTTCTTTCTAACAACTTAAATTTCTAGATGTAATAGTCACACACTTCAATAATTAGGATATCGAAAAGTTTTCATATGATATACTCCCTCCATCCCAATTTATGTGACACTCTCTCCTTTTTAGTCAGTCATAAAAAGAATGACAAATTTCTGTATTTAGTACTGATAATTTTATTTTGAACTTCTCATTTTATCTTAATGAGATGATTTATAGCCACACAAAAATCTATTTAGTCTTCATGGTATGCCTCTTGTATGAACACCAATAATTCTTTTCATTTTTGTCTCCTTTAAATGTGTGTAATCTAAGAAACAATTGTTCCACAAAACAAGTAAAATTAAATTTAGGAACACTTGAGGTTTATTCTTAGAATGATCACGAACGTCAATTTGTCAAAATGATGAATTCTAAACTTTTAAACAGAAGAAGACTAAAATTTGAAACTAGTTACACAAATAAAAAATATTATAATGATACAAGCTTGTATCCTTTTCTATTTGTGGTTCTATAATCTTGCATGGAAAAGTATATCGAGTAATGTAACAATTTAATTTAAGGGGAGAAATAGGTATTACAAAAGGGCTACTTTTAAAAATTCTTTCTTTCTTCATTTTGACTTCCATATTAGTTTCCATAGATGACATAATTAAATACTAATCAAAAGTGCGTTCTCTCTAATATATTTACCCTTTTTAGATGGATAGTCTTTTTAATTGATTGTATTAAAAATTAAGAACAAGTTCAAATCTCACCATCACCCAAAAAAAAATAAAATATTCAACGTGTTTGGCCAATGGAAAAGAATCAAGTCAAACACGTAAAGCGGCATATTGAGATATAATATAATTAATTAATTCAAAGCTGTTAGCTAACAACTTAAACATAAGGGCAAAAGTGCCAATGATGCCGGAAAAAAAAATCATACCAAAAACGTAAAGAGGCGTATTGAGTAAGCAATCGAAAAGTTATCATATGATATATGATTTCGCCTGCTTTCAGGAAATTTATTTATTCTATATGCGTGAATAAAGTATATAATATTGATCAAGTAATTAGTCATGGATTGGATACACTAATTAATTTATTCTATATGTGTGAACAGAGTACATTATACTGATCAAGTAGGAGCAATTAGTCATGGATTGGATGCATTATATTAATTTATTGTTTGATATTTGATCTCCCCACTTTCTTTCAACGTAAAATCGAAATTGAACTACTTTTTCTTGAAATAGAGGAGGAGCCAACTAGAGTGGAACATCCAATGCAAATGGTTCCATTACTGATGAGAGAAGATAATAAGGAAAGCGACGATTGGATTTCATGAGTTCAATCAAATCGGACGTGGTATCGTATTTAATAGAAATGACGACTATGATCCAAAAGTGGTATCACTGGGGCCTTATCACCATGGAAAGAAGAAGCTCAAGTTTGTGGAGGACTACAAGCCCAAGGCCGTCAAAATGTTCATTGATGGCAGTCCTAAAATCGAAGATGAGTACTTCAATGCGATTCTAGCGAACATTGGGTATGTGAGAAGTTGTTACCTAGAAGAATTCATTCCCAGTAAGTATAGTACTGACGATAATGAATTTGCTCTAATGATGCTTCAAGATGCATGTGTCATTCTAAATTATCTCGAATCGAAGGAGAAGTCATTTAAAAAAGACGCGATGATTGAGCATCTTGGTATTGCTGTTTATAACAGCATTAGACGTGACATGTATTTGCTAGAAAATCAGGTACCTTTCCGGATTCTCGAGATCTTGGTTGGCTTTCTTTAGAATGTTCTTCGATGATTGGGCGGCAGAACTACCTGAAGTCAATAAGCTCGGGATGGAACCCCTTCACCTTCTTGAAATTTTCCGAAG
Organism: Lycium ferocissimum; assembly: GCF_029784015.1. Classification (NCBI taxonomy): domain Eukaryota; kingdom Viridiplantae; phylum Streptophyta; class Magnoliopsida; order Solanales; family Solanaceae; genus Lycium; species Lycium ferocissimum. The sequence continues at coordinate 12,059,276 of NC_081345.1, read as the reverse complement.
GGTAATTGTCACAGGCTACGATCGAGAACCCAAATCTGAAACTGATGAACATTGGTGCGATATCAACAACCTGGTATCATGCCTCGAAAAAAACTGTTTGGGTGAAGATGAAATTAAAGTACGTAACAAGCACGTGTTCCGTTCTGTGACGGATCTGAAATCAAAGGGCATGAATTTCAGTGCTAGTGAGATTAAATCTCTCATGGGGGTAAGGTTTAGTCCATATAAATTATGTAAGTATGCTGAACTGAAGCTCCCACTTTTGTATGTCACAAAGGACACAAGAGTGTTTTTCAAGAACTTGATCGCTTACGAGTTCTCTCCCTATGTTCCTGCTCGTTATAATAAAGCCGTGACTGATTACGTGAATTTCATGAGACTAATTGTGATTTCACAAACAAGATGTGAAGGAACTACGAGAGAAGCAAATTATAATCAACGGTTTAGGGAAGGACGAAGAAGTGGTGGAAGTGTACAAAGCTTTGGATACTTTTGGTGCAGAAGAAAAATCTTTTTTGTGGGGTGTAAAGAGGGATATTGAAGAGCACTATCACAGCAAAGCCAAGACTTGGATGGCTGATTTGTGGACCACTTACTTTAACAGTCCCTGGTCTATAATTGCTTTGTTTGTTGCTTTTTTCGTCCTGTGCTTAGATATTGTCCAGACATACTATGCAGTCAATCAGGATTCTAGTAATGGTACTGGTGGTGGTTCTGCCGGTGCTCATCATTAATCTTCTTCAACACGAGGATTTTGATTTTACTTTTATGAATATTTCTCTCATATTTATGTGTTGATGATTGAATCATATGGCCTTCCATACAGTCAGTCTTGTATTATGTGTTAGGTTGTTGCTTTTTAATTTGTGTGCTTGTAAACAATACTACATTATTTATTGTACTACTCCCTATATGTTTCATTTTACTCATATGATCTTAAAAGTGCTATATGAGATGTTGGCTATATTTTATTTTAAACAGACTAATATTTCTTCTTATACCAAGTTGACATTCTATTTCTTAATACTTATTTGTACTTAGCTGACCAGAAGTTTACTTCATATATAAATAATTTTAAAATTCCGTCTAATTAATATAATAGTACCATATTTCTTGGTAAATGTTAGCATAAAAACATTTTGACTTATTTGTGTTCAAAATTTATCAAGACTTAAATACCTAAACATAGTTAGATTCTTGAATTATAGAAAATTTGATACATTGAAAATATAATAGTTCTAGATTTGTCCTATTTTATGAGATAGATTTTTTTTTGCAACCTGTTCAAGAAAGAAAAACACATTTCTATATTTAGATATATCTAACTTTATACATCCTATTTTACCCTTAATGATATTATTTATATCCACAGAAATGTCTACTTCTTGTTTTAGACTATATATTTCAATTTTTTTTCTTAAACTTCGAGCATAATCAAACACCAACACATATGTCATGACCCAAATCACTCAAGCCGTGATTGTCACCCAACGTTCTCCGTGTCGAATGAACCCTATAATTAAAACATTCGTATTCCCAATACTAGATAAAATTAGTCTAAACAAAATAACAAATATAATGAAAATGAGAAAAGGACATGGTGCGGCTGGCAGCAAAAGAAATGGACCAAAAATTGCATCTTTTTGCTGTCTTTCCTCTCAAACGGCAAAAAATCCAAGAACTACATACATATATAACTAAGCTTTAAAGATGGCCTCTTATTCTTCTGTATTACGGGGGAAAGAAGATAAAGGTTTTGTTCCACCTCACAAGTTGTTCACAAGTCATAGTTTTGTCATGGAAGAACAAAAGAAGGAAATATAAGATTTCAACTTGACAGGCTCTGAAGAACAAAGCACTAATGGGGCCAAGAAAGCTAACTGGGGGAATGATTTGATATTTGGTTCATATGGATGGTCAGAACACTCGTCTACCTCTGGTTTAAGCAACCTTTTTGGGTCTGAACTTGACTCGCCCAATGGCTGATTATAATCCTAAAAACATGTATAATATATGTATAACATGTATATAATTAGTGTATATAAATTATACACCGAGTATGCGCTGATTATACATTTATTATACACAAATCATACACTACAATGTATATAATATGTATATATATTGTATGAAAGTGTATATATAAAGTTTATTATTGTGTATAATATATATTTTGGCTACAATATGTCTTTGATTTTATGCGGTCATCCAATTATCAAAAGTTTCACCGGATGACTACTTATGTCCTTGGTCCAACGAAAATTTGGTCAACTTTAGAACTACTCTCAAATTGCATTGTGTCAAACTTAGTGGGTTAAAACGTAATAAATCAATAAATGAGTCATGATTCAATTTTACTTGGGTTAAGTAATGTATCTAATTCAACTCATCCAACATGACTCAAACTCTCCTTCTTTATTTTTCTAAACAGTAAAAGCTAATGTATTTTATTGTGGTCAAATGTACTTCGCTCGAGGAAAATTTCATGTTTGTACTTTTCTTTGGTAGCTTTTGTTACTGTATCTAACTTTTTTATTTGAATTTAGCAAAACAATTCGTTTGGTGTTATAACTCTTTTATGTATATCTTCACTATGTATAAAAGTGCTTTACTTTTTCTTTCTATTTAGGGAAAAGGATTCAAACACACTCTAACTTTGGAAATTGTGCATGTGAACACTCGACTTTACGGGGGTCCTGTGACCCCATGGACTATTTTTTTGTGTGTTATTAATGGTATTATCGGGTGACGTGGACAACGAAGTGAGCGCGTAAGAAGGATTATTTGGAATTCAGCTATGTGAAATAGAGACAGGGTCTTTTTTTTAGTTTTAAGTCCACTCTTGCGCGCTCAACCAACATGTACTCACTTTCTTGTCCGTATCACCCCCGATAATACCATCAATAATGTCAAAAACAATAGTCCAGGGGGGTCATAGACTTCCGTGAGGATGTGAGTGTTTATAGAAATTTCGGCCAAAGTTGGAGTGTCTTTTGTAACCTTTTCCTTTCTATTTATAACGACCAATTTTTGGTTCTAATGACGGATCGAATGTATAGAATTATTGGTACAAAGATTTCATATGATAGTATCTCGCCTAATACTTACCTATAGGTATACTATATTGTTGGTGTATGTCAAGTATAGCTTTTCAATTGCTTTGTCATAAACCACACTCAACTTAAAAAAAAATCCGATAGTTTTTATTTTTAACTTAGTACAAATAATTTAATCAGTAAGTAGTAATTTTATGTGATATTTAATTATGTACTATAGTATTTATGTGACCAGAGAGAGTTAGTTAAGCTTTCATATTTGAGTTGTTAATAGATACATGCTACAAAAGTACCATAACGGCGTCTTCAAAACATTTGTTTTGTTCGGAGTGCCCTTCAAATAAACTAGTCTTTAATTTTTCCCCCTCAAATTGGTGGTCTTTAATTTTTGGCCTTTTCGCCTAATATAATGAGGTTTGGGGTTCGAATCTCATTCAGTAAAAAAAAAAAAAAAAAATTCGCAAGGCGAATTTTTGTGTGAAAATGGTACTGTTCGGGCCAAAGCCGACTTAGGCGATTTTGCGCCCGGTATAAAAATGACGCCTTGCCTTAAAATAGATTTATGGCATGCTTGCAGGCAAAACTCTGATCAGCGAGTTTGACTCAAACTCTGCGAACTCTACCCGAAGGTAGTAAAATTCTGCCTAAAGCAAAGTTTTACATGCAAATCTCTGCCTTGCGAATTCAAACTCAACCTTGCGATTTTTTTTTTAAAATTTTTTGAGCGGGAGTTTGAACCCGAATCCAAGGAGTTCTAACGAAGGGAAAAAATTAAAGACCACCAATTTAATGGGCAAAAATTAAAGAACACCTCAAAATAAGGGCATTCCTGCGAATTGCCCTCTTCAAAATGCAATTCGTGCCTCATCCCTTGTACTAGTGAGAAGAAACCCGTGCTGTGCCTGTGTTGTCCACGGGCCCAATAGGTATTCTTAAGTTAAATTTTAATGAATGTTGATTAAATAACTTTTAGCTTATGATCTAAAATAAGTTATATATTTGTTTGTGTGTAGTAAATCATCTCATGAAAGGTAAAATGAATAGCTAATAAATATTCCTAACATTAGTAAAATATTATTAGGGACAACAATATTTATTATCAATGCAAATTATGTTGTGCATATATACGAATTCATGCATTAACTCTTTTTGAATGATGTGCTTGTCTATAAATCAAATCACAAAAATTTAAAAATTTAATTTTGATTTTTTTTAAACAATTTAAATTGTAAGCTCTTTGTTATCCTCGACATTTAACTTCACAAATTCTTTGAGAAAAATTGCGAAGTAACTTTTTGGAGCCACCAAAGTGTCAATTCATGAGATAATGGATTAAAAGGCTAACGGCATATTTGAGTTTCAGAAAAGAGAAATCAAAAGCGGTCTTTATACTTCGTAGCGTTAAACTGTAAGATTAATTAAGAGAAAAACAAGGGTAAAATTAATTGGGAGTTGATATTACTATTTCTATAATGAGAATGTATCCAATTTGGAAGAACAAGAAAATTAGAAAGAGAATGGGATTAGGGCATTTGTGCAGGGCCACCTCTTATACACGTGTCTCGTCAAGTAGGCCTTTTTAGGCACTGTTATTTCTGAAAAGGTGCAGCCAGAAAGTGACAGGTGCAATGAAGCTCAAGCGGGGCCCGCATTATTAAAGCAAAAGTAGCAGACTTATTTTGTTCAAAAGGGAAAAGTACAAGCACCACAACATCAGGTACAACTAACTTAATGCACAAAGTCATCTAAATACCGAAAATACCTTCAAAAGCTAAGCAGGGATGTCAACGAAGACATGCATGCTTCAGCTGTGCAACTCTTCCTTCTTATGTAGGAGAAAGAAATAATTCCCAAAATAAATGTACAACAATAAAACTCATCTAACACATATACATATTATATGTCTGGTGCATGTAATATGTACATGTATTCATATATATTACAAATTTAAAAAACTATCAAAATAAGCATTAAAAAATATGTATCGAAGTAAATTTTAATTGTTCATCTTTGTAAATTCAGATGATTTTCAGTTACTCTGACATGGATAAATAAAACAAGCCACCCTGCGATGAACTGCCCCGTCCGATCCCGGGTTTGTACCAGTCATTCCCCATAAAAATGCCGATGCTGAATGAAGAGGAAGCTCATGAAAGTGTCAAATCACTGTTTCAAGAAGAGGGATGCTACGCGGTCGCTGAAGAAAGTCAGGAGACACCCAACATACGTAGTCTGAGGCCAGAAGAACGCCTGAACAATTGGACATCCACTCCCCTCTTGGCTCCTCGGTAGAGAGACAGACTTTCCTTGAAATAAAATCTTTTGCTAAAAACGGTGACATCGGCCGAGGCCCGAAAGATCGCCCCTTTTCCTAAAAAAGTATTTTGGCGGTGTTTTAAAGCGGAAATGGCCCGACATTGTTCCGGACCAGGAGCACAGTTGTAATCAGCTGCCTTTTGAATTAATGAAAGCCTCGTAAATCACTGCCTTTTACTGATTAATAATAACTATTTTTCTTACTAACTAGGTAATAACAACCGACAATAAGCCTAATTTTACTTCGCCTCGCTTTTTCAGTAATAATCATAATAAAATAACAAAAAATGTCATGACATGTCACGAAACGAACGAAGAAAGTAACCAGCAGGAGTACGAGGAGTATGATGAATCTACAATGATGCTAGAAGGACTGGTAGAAGAGTTGGAAGAAAAGAAGAAGCCGAATGTGGATGAAACTGAGGTAATCGACCTCGGTGACGGAGAAGACGTCAAAGAGACGCGCGAATCGACGCTCGGCTTAGGAGCCCCACAAAAGGAAGAGCTCACAGCTCTACTAAAGGAATATGTGGACGTCTTCACTTGGTCATACGCGGATATGCCAGGGCTAAACACTAAAATAGTAGCCCACATATTGCCTATCAAGGAGGGTTTTGCCTCGGTCAAACAAAGGACGCGAACATTCAAACCAGACATGAGTATTAGGATAAAGGATAAAGTCAAAAAACATATCGAGTGAGGAATAGTGGAAGTAACGGCATGCCCACTTGGGTGGCTTACATAGTGTCAGTGCCCAAGAAGGACGGAAAGATCCGAATCTGTGTAGACTACCGAGATATTAACTGGGCCAGTCCAAAGGATAACTTTCCTCACCCAAACATCTACATCCTGATAGATAACTACGCCAAGCACGAGCTACAGTCGTTTGTAGACTCTTTCGCCGGGTACCACCAAATACTTATGAGTGGGGAGAAATGACGCTGAAAAGACCGGCCTTTATTACCCGCGGAGTCTATCATTACGGGGTGTGCGGTTCGGCCTCAAAAACGCCGGCGCCACATACATGAGAGCCATGACTACCCTATTCCATGATATGATGCATCGAGAGATCGAAGTCTATGTGGACGATGTCATTATAAAGTCAAAAGAAAGCTCGGAACACACCATACACTTGCGCAAATTCTTCGACGGTGCTCGCCAAATTCAATCCGAAGGAACCCTCGCTAAGTGCGCATTTGGAGTGCCCGCCGGAAAGTTGTTGGGATTCATAGTCAGCTGCAGGGGCATTGAATTGGATCCTACCAAAATCAAAGCGATTCCGTAATTACTGTCGTCCAAAACCAAGAAGGAGGTCCGGAGTTTCTTGGGAAGGTTGAACTACATTGGGCGGTTCATAGCAGTCACAACCCGGCTAGGGGGCCATGACGGGTACCCGGAGCTGACTACTGAGCACCTCTCATTAGGCGAATCATCATACTCACCCTGAACATATATAATCTCTAAAGCAACACACGTCTATATACATAAGCCCTCACGACTATAAAATTAATATACAAAAGTATAGTATAGTCATCATGGGACATCTACTACCCACACATACGCATCTACGAGCCTCTACTAGAGTACTAGACATAGGACGGGACAGGACCCCGTCGTGCCCAAATATGTACACAAAAATAATATCTCAAAATGGCACCTTCGGAATAATGGAGTGCTCTGTCGTAAATCTGCTGATAGCTCCTACGAATCTGCACCGTCTCCCTGTCACTTGTGGGCATGAATACAGTGTCCAAAAAGAAAGGACGTTAGTACGAACATTGTACTGAGTATGTAAGACATGAATAATACTAACATAATAGAGAAATAATGGAACATGAGGTAAAGATACAACCTGCTTAACCTTTAAGAGAGAACACATGTTATACATATCACATATACCAATATATCACATATACCATCATCGTTAACTCGCGTCCGGGTAACCATCATACGCCGCCTATTAGTGGTGTCATGTTCGGCCTTCTAGGCACGGTGTAATCATAAGTAGCCCGCATTAGAGGTGACATATCCGGCCATCTAGGCACAGTGGAATCGGATACAGCCCGCCTTCGCGGTGACATGTCTGGCTATTTAGGCACGGTGTAATCTCATCATCATATACATCTCATAAAGCATGCATAAGAACGTAAAGGCGAACTATAACTCTGTCGGGGTGACGTAAGGTCGAGAACCCCTGATTCCATTATGGAGTAATCATAATCATCATACCTCACCTTGAAGGAACTAGCATCATAAGGTGGGTCTAGCAATAATGAATAACATCAAAGGATTGTATAAGAATCATTAGCTTCATAGAAATATCATGTCATGAGCTTTAGAATCTTTAGGCTTAGACTCATCATCATCATTATCATATTCATAACGTATCTCTCATCTTTGTCTCATGTGAAGCTCTTTATAAACATAGATTCATAGTTTTCGGAACGTAAGAAAGTCATAGAGAATAGAGAAAGCCATATCATGAGAATCATGCCTTAGAAAGAAGGGACTAGCCTTAAATACCTTGATGTCACTCTAACTTATCAATTTAAGCGCTTTCCTCCAATGTTCGTGATTCTACATTCAAGAGAATTCGTACTAAGATTAGACATTCGGATGCATACTTAAGCTTAGGCTAAAGCTAACGAAAATCGGGCAGCATTTCCTTTGTTTCTACTACTTTCTCCATGTAATATAACAACTCCCAAACGTCAATAATGATGTTCATAATATCATAATCAACAATCTTCATCAACCATACATTATTCGATTCTCCTACTTCCATTTCAAGGGCACCCATAATCATGGTCATAATACAACATTACATTCATCCTCATATAATGTTTCTCCTATGTTCTTAATATCATTTATAACATAATTATAATTGTAACATGTCAAGAATCATGATTCATATGAAGTTACTACTAAAAAATGCTACCATTCTCATTTTTGCAACCCATCTTCTACTTCCTTCCATAATCCAAGTCTTTCAACCTCTCAATATTCTAAATAACATACAATGATCATAAAAATCACCTTTGATTGTGTAGGAGTAAGTTTTGGATGAAAATACTTCACTTGAAGAAAAACCTTAGCTTCAATCCAAAGAGTTTTCTTGACCCTAAGCAACCCTAGGGGGCTTCTTGCACTTGATTCCCTTGGTTTGATGAAGTTGGTCTTTGATTTATCTTGGATTCTTGTAAATAAAGGGTGTGGAAAGTTCTAGAGGTGTGGAAAGTGTTGGAGAGGAAATGGGAAATGAATTAAATGAACTTGGGGTCTCCTTTATAAAACTTAAAATCTATCCCGACCATTTTATATGAACACATACACGGTCCGTATAATTTATACGGTCCGTATATGTGATCGTATATTGCTTCCATTAGAGACTCTTATCTGGACAGGTTATACGGTCCCTTATACCGACCGTATAAATTATAAAGGCCGTATAAGTTGGCCGTATAACTTCCAGTTTTTTTCGAAGTTGCTCTCGTCATTTCGTTTGATCTCCAATCCTTATGGAACCTTCTTAACACTTGTTTAACACTTCATGAACAATCTAAGGGGCATTATAACTCTTCTCTAAGACATCATTAGGTCATCATTAAATCGGTATTTCGCAAATCCTTTTCGATACACAACGTATACCTCGCCTTTCTTGACGAACTTTCTTCTCTTGCGTCAAACGTCTTTGAAATCTTAATTAGAACCATTAAATACTACTTCTTACTTGTAGAAGCATCATGTACTTCTTTTCTTGCATTAGTCTATTCACTGTGCAACGACATGAAATTTTTCGAGGTGTAACAATAGCTCAGTCCACCGTGATCATGGAGCCAATCCTTAAATTGCTCAAGAAAGACGCTCCCAAAAACTGGACGGAGGAATGCCAAGGGGCATTCGACAAAATCAAGAGATATCTCTCCAATCCCCCCATTTTGGTGCCACCCAGGAAAGGGAGTCCTCTCTTATTGTACCGATCAGTTTCAGAAAATGCTTTCGACTGTATAGTGGCCCAGCACGACGAAGAAGGCAAATAGGAACATGTCATCTACTATCTAAGCAAGAAGTTTACATCCTGCGAGGTGCGGTACATGCTCATAGAAAAGACCTGTTGCGCTCTGAATTTGATCGCTCAGAAGCTGAAGAACTACCTATCGATGTTCACCACCCACCTCATATCCCAAATGGATCCATTGAGATACATTTTCAGGCAACCAATGCCCGTGGGAAAGTTGGCTAAATGGCAGATGTTGTTAAGTGAATTCGACATCATATACGTAGCATAAAAGGCAATCAAACACTATAAAAAAGTTGATAATTTGTGGAGGTTGAAAGTTACAATTCGCGGGGATTTTAGTCTCCTTAAGAAATTAGCGGAGGCTAAAACCCCTGCGAATTGCAACTTTCAATCTTCGTAAATTACCCCTTTTATGTAGTGAAAGGACAAGCCATGGCCGACCTATTGGCAGAAAGCCCCGTCGACGACGAGCTTGAGCCTTTACAGACTTTCTTCCCAGATGAGGAGGTACTAGCTATGGAGGAAGAATGACGGAACCATACACAGGGTGGAAGCTGTTCTTTGACGGGGCGGTCAATTATAAAGGATCAGGCATCAGAGCGGTGTTGATATCGAAAATACGACAACACTAACTGATGGCCGCGAAGCTCAACTTTAGGTGTACTAACAACATGTTAGAGTACGAAGCATGCGTCCCCGGCCTCAGGATGGCGCTAGACATGAACATACTAGAGTTGTAGGTAATCGGAGATTCTGACTTACTCATAAATCAGGTAAAAGAAAGTTGGGCGACCAAAAATAATAAGATACTCCCGTATGCGAATTTGGTGCAAAGACTATGTGGGAGATTCAAGAACATCGACTTCAGGCATACCCCGAGAGCCCAAAATTAGTTTACGGATGCGTTAGATATGATAGCCTCCATGATCCAGCACCCCGAAAATGCTCACATCGACCCTCTAGAGATCACAATAAGGGAATAACAGGCTCACTGTACCCACGTCGAGGCTGAGCCAGATGGCCAACCGTGGTACGCCGATATTAAGACATACATGGAGAAGGGAGAATACCCCCCTGAGAGTTCAGCAAATCATAGAAAGACTATCAGAAGGCTAGCCAACAATTTCTCTCTGAACAAAGAAGTGTTGTACAAAAGGACACTCGACCTCCGCTTACTCAGGTGTGTGGACGGCGGCTACAAAAGCTGCTAAGGGAGGCGCACGCGAGTGGTATCTTTGTCCTCACATGAACGGATTCATCCTTGCAAAGAAAATCCTAAGGACGAGATACTCTTTGGATGACCATGGAGCACTGACTCGTGCAAATTCGTGTAGAGATGCCATCAATGCTAGATACACGGGGATTTAATCAAGGTTCCTCCTACCGAGTTGCACGTGATGAGCTCGCCGTGGCCCTTCATAGCATGGGGGATGGACGTCATCGGACCCATTGAGCCCTGGCCTCCAATGGACACTGTTTCATTTTAGTCTCCATTGACTACTTTACCAAGTGGGTGGAAGCCACTTCCCATAAGTCAGTGACCAAGAAAGTCGTAGCTGTCTTTGTCAAAAACAATGACGATATGCCGCTTTGGTGTACCGGAGTCCGTCATAACAGACAATGGTGACAATTTAAATAGTCATTTGATGAAGGACATTTGAGAACAATTCAAGATAACCCACACGAACTCTTCCGCCTATCGACCACAGATGAATGGGGCTGTAGAAGCCGCCAATAAAAACATCAAGAGAATCCTCAGGAAGATGTTTGACTACTATAGGGATTGGCACGAACAACTGCCTTATGCCTTGTTGGGATACCGAACTACCACCCACACTTCCATCGGGGTAACCCCATATCTCCTTATCTACGGTACAGAAGCGGTCATACCTGCAGAAGTGGAAATCCCCTCGCTTCGGATCATCCAAGAGGCGGAGCTGCAAGATACAGAATGGGTTAAAAATCATTATGAACAACTGGCTATGATAGAGGAGAAGAGAATGGTAGCAATATGCCACAAATAGCTATACAGACAAAGGATGTCTCGAGCTTTCAACAAATGGGTCAGAGCTCGACTTTTCCAGATCGGACAACTCGTGCTCAAACGAGTCTTCCCCCACCAAGAAGAATATAAGGGTAAATTCGCGCTGAACTGGCAAGGGCCATACATGGTCAGGAAAGTACTCTCGGGAGGAGCCGTAATCATAGCCGAGATGGACGAACAAGAGTGGCCCAAGGCCATCAACAGAGATGCGCTCAAGAGATACTACATTTAGGATTCCATTTGCTTGTAATCGCATTGTTATTTCCTTGTAATCGTACCTTCTGCTTGTATTCGCACTAGAATAGGAGAAAAACAAATCATCTATGTAATGAACTACGCAATGACCTGACTTCCCTACGGTGGGATACGTAGGTAGACCATATCGGACCCAGTGGCTTTATTAGAAAAAACCAAAACTCAATTACTTTATCCCGAACTATGTTCGACCTAAATTCCTGCTGCGACAGGATATGTAGTTGCTTTCGAGCTCGACCGTCACAAAAAAAAAACCAAAAAAACCATTAAGAAAACCCATAGGCAATGAAGCGGGATGGAATTAGCGAGATCAAACTATGAAGATCGAGACATAAGGACCGACCAGTGTCAACCCTACACTGGGGCAGAATTTTTGAGAGGATCTTACAGATTCCTATCAAGAACGATCAACAGGCAGATAGCAAAATAAGACCCTACACTGGGACAGAATTTTCGAGAAAGGTCTTGAGATTCTTCCACCAATTTCGAGAATCAGCAGTCGTACCTCCCCGGGGATCCGGAAGACCGCACTCAAAGTCACATATCATGACAAAAGATTTTTCAAAAAAATATATATGTATAATAATAATAACGAACATGCATATGTAGAACAATGTGCTTTGCTAATTTATACTGCAGATTTCAAGAAAATATATACACTCATTAGTATAAACGCGCTCCAAAACTGTCTCTAGGAATACCGAGGCCAAGAGGATTCAGAAGGACATCCAGAGAAGCCGCCAGACGGGAGGATAACAACGCTGATCACCCTTTTAGGAAACTCACAATTTTTCTGTGGATGCAGGTCTTAACAGGAAAGGGGCAGAGCTGCAAAGGCTAGCCCAGCAAGAATAAACCATTTAACCGTCAGCAAAGCGACAGAACTGAAGGCCAAGTCCGGCGAGAATAACACCACGAGTGAATGAGAAAGAATACGTCCTTCCAAAGTGTAAGAAATGAATGAGCCTCGAGGCATGTTCGACCAAAAAGGCCGCACAAAGAGCGAAAAAAATAAAGACATATCAGGCCGAAAGGTTTGAAGCGAATGACAAAGACATATTCAACCAAAAGGGTCATGACAAAAACAAAGGGGCATATCTAGCCGTGAGGGTCACAACCCACACTACGGACGAAAGGAAGATCATCCAGCCACAACAGCCATAACTGTATCTTTTAATTCCTTTCAGTTCTTCCATTCTTTAAATTCCTTTAAATTCTTTACTTTCCTGTTATCGAGAGGGCCATTGCACGTTTATTTTCTCTTTGTCGAGAGGCCATTGCACGTTTATTTTCTGCGCTGTGGGCCATGCCAGTGGGCCATTGCACGTTTATTTTTCTCGCTTTAGGGCCATTGAACCTTTATTTCCTACTGTCGAGAGGGCCATTGCACGTTTATTTTCTGTTGGCGAGAGGGCCATCCATTCATTCATACTGCAGAGAGGGCCATTCATTTATTCACTCATATTGCCGAGAGGGCCATTCATTCATTCACTCATACTGCTGAGAGGGCTATTAATTGATTCATTCATACTGCCAAGAGGGCCATTCATTTATTCATTCATTCATACTGCCAAGAGGGCTATTCATTTTATTACATACTGCCATTGCATGTTTGCTTTTCTTTATGAGATGGGACCATTCATACGAATATCATGCAGATATCTGCGACGTTATTGAAATTCAAAAGTAGGTGCATAATCTCCGAGAGAGAGCCTACCTACTAAATCGGATCCAGACAAATTGCAGAGCAAATGTGGAACTTTTCTTATGCAGCCGATCAAAAGAGGGTGCCCATGAGAGTCAAGCTCTCCGTCCAAGACTTGAAAGCTACCCACTCCCAAGCTCAGCCTAATTTGTTCGCTTTTGATTTATTTTACTAAAAATCGTGACCAGTCAGGTACATACCGGGAAACCTGAAGGTATTCCCATATAAAGGACATACTCTTCTCCAGCGGGTCAAACTACATGTGGCCTGATTCCCAGAGGCTAGGGATATGTAGGCAGTCTCAAGACTAGAGAGTCGGTCGTACTCCAATAAAATGTCAGAGAAAAAAAATCGGGCACAACACCGGTGATCTCAGGACTCTTCTGCTATGCACCTAAAAGTCTTTAATAGAGTCGAACTACAAGTGGCCTGAAGCCTCGTATAGCCTGAGATTTGTAGGAAACCCATCTCGGGTACCATTTATGTCCGTCATAGAGCAGCATTTGTGTTATTTGATCTTGGATCCACTTATTCGTATGTATCTGCATTTCATGCTGTTGGTTGGGATTTGCCTTGTGATAGAATAGATATACCTTTTCACGTATCTACTCCGATAGAAGATTCTGTGGTTGTTGATCGAGTCTACCGGTCTTGTTTGGTTACTTTTATAGGGTATGACACTTGGGTAGATTTGATGATTCTTGATATGGTAGACTTTGTTATTATATTGGGTATGTCCTAGCTTTCCCCCTATCATGCGATCTTGCACTGTCATGCCAAGATAGTCATCTTAGCCACGCCGGGCATTCCTAGGCTTGAGTGGAGAGGTACTCCTAGTCCCGCTCCGAAGAAGATTATTTCCTTCCTTCGGGCGAAGAAGTTAGTAAGTAAGGAGTGCTTAGCGTATTTGGCGCATGTTCGTGATATGACTGTCACATCTCCACCCATTGAGTCTATCCCTATTGTGAGCGAGTTCGCAGAGGTATTTTCGTTGGATTTGCCGGATATGCCACCCGATCACGACATTGATTTCTGTATCAACGTGGACTTGGACACTCGTCTTATTTCCATCCCACCATATCGGATGGCACCTACCGAGTTGAGAGATCTTAAGAAACAATTGCAGGATTTATTGAGCAAGGGGTTCATTAGACCTAGCGTCTCCCCTTGGGGTACTCCAATGTTATTCATGAAGAAGAAAGATGGGACCATGGGGATGTGTATTAATTACCGCTAGTTAAACAAGGTCACTATTCGAAACAATTATCCTATGCCGCGTATTGATGATCTGTTTGACTAGCCTCAGGGTGCTTCGGTGTTTTCGAAGATTGATTTGCGTTTCGGCTATCACCAATTGAAGATTAGGGTGGAGGATATCTCGAAGACAACCTTTCGGACGGGATATGGCCACTATGAGTTTTTAGTGATGTCTTTCGGACTTACCAGTGCCATGGCTGCATTTATGACTTTGATAAGTGGCATCTTTAGGCCGTTCCTTGATTCCTTTGCGATTGTGTTTGTTGATGATATCTTGGTGTATTCCAAAAGTAGAGAGGAGCATGAGAGCCATCTTCGTACCATTCTTGGGTTGTTGAAGAAACATAGCTTGTTTGCTAATTTTTCTAAGTGTGAGTTACGGATTTGGGTACGCCCAGTGCTTGGGCCATATGGTGTCCAAAGAGGGGATTATGGTTGATCCACAGAATATTGAGGCCCTGAAGGGTTGGGCGTGGCCCACTACGGTTATTGAGATTCGTAATATTGTGGGTTTGACTAGTTACCACCGTCGCTTTTTGAAGGGTTTTACTGCCATTGCTTCATCCTTAACCGAATTGACCCAGAAATATGTTCCCTTCCAGTGGACGGATGATTGTGAGGAGAGCTTCCAAAAGCTCAAGCTTCTTTTGACCACAACCTCGATCCTAGCCTTACCCGTGGAAGGTAAGGACTTCACTATCTATTATGATGCCTCCCATATGGGTTTGGGTGCGGTGTTGATGTAGAAGGGTAGAGTGATAGCTTATGCTTCTCGTCGGTTAAAAGTTCACGAGAAGAATTACCCTACCCATGATTTGGAGTTGTTAGCCGTAGTTTTCACTTTGAAGCTTTGCAGGCATTGTTTGTATGGTGTCCATTGTGAGGTTTTCACCGATCACCATAGCCTTCAGCATGTGTTTACCCAGAGGGATCTTAATTTCAGGAAGCGCCGATGGATGGAGCTCCTGAAGGACTATGACATCTCTATTTTGTATCACCCTGGTAAAGTCAATGTGGTAGCCGATGCCTTGAGTCACAAGGCAGTGAGTATGGGGAGTTTAGCTTGATTGATTATTTCCCAGCGTCCGTTGGCCATGGAGGTTCGGACTCTAGCCAACGGGTTTCGTCGTCTTGATATTTCGACGGCCCGAGGAGATTTTGCTTATATAGAGGCGAGGTCGTCTTTATAGGATCGGATCAGAGCTCAGATACTTAGTTGAGCAAGATCCGAGATAGAGTTTCGAGAGGTGAGGCCAAGGAGGCCGTGATTGATTCTGAAGGCATTCTGAGGATTAAAAGATGCGTGTGCATTTCTCGTGTTGGTGATTTAATTCAGTTGGTCTTATCTGAGGCTCATAGGTCTCGCTATTCCATTCACCCAAGAGCGACTAAGATGTACCGTGACTTGAGGCAGCACTATTAGTGGCGTTGCATGAAGAGAGATATAGTTGATTTTATGGCTAAGTGTGGAAATTGTCAGCAGGTAAAGTATGAGCACTGGCGACCCGGTGGGGTGCTTCAGAGGATGCCCATTCCTGAGTGGAAGTGGGAGAGGATTACCATAGATTTTGTCACGGTCTTCCGAGGACCCTTGGCAAGTTTGATTCTATTTGGGTAATGTGGATCAGTAACTAAGTCCACTCACTTTTTTCTGGTTCAGGTTTCCTACACCGCGGAGAAGTTAGCTAAGATGTATATTCGGGATATTGTAGCTAAGATATATATTCGGGATATTGTGAGATTATATGGAATCACTATTTCTGTTGTATCTGATCGGGGTACTATCTTCACTTCCCGATTCCGGAGGGAATTTCATGAGGAGTTGGGTACTCGATTGGACTTTAGTATAGCTTTTCATCCCCGGATCGATGGCCGGTGCGAGCCGGACCATTCGGTGCTTCGAGGACACAAGCTTTAGAAAGTACGTGTTATTGATTTTGGTGATCATTGGGATCAACACTTGCCCTTGGTAGATTTTGCGTACAATAACAGTTATCATTCCAGCATTGGCATGGCGCCTTTTGAGACCTTATATGGTAGGAGATGCAGATCTCTGATTGGTTGGTTTAATGGGTTCGAGGCTCGACCTTGGAGCACGGATCTTTTGAAAGAGTCCCTTGATAGGGTGAGAGCTATTCAGGCCAAGCTTTTGGCAGCTCAGAGTCGGCAAAAGATGTATGTGGACCGGAAGGTTCGGAATTTGAAGTTTGCTATTGGCGACTAGGTTCTATTGAAGTTTTCACCCATGAAGGGTGTTATAAGGTTTGGTAAGAAGGGCAAGTTGAGCCCCAGGTACATTGGTCCGTTCGAGATTGTGGACTATATCAGTGATGTAGCTTATGAGTTAGCATTGCCTCCAGGCTTGGCGGAAGTTTATCCGGTCTTTCATGTTTCGATGCTGAAGAAGTACCATGGTGATGGTACCTGCATTTTTCGTTAGGATTCTATATTGCTTGATGAGAATTTGACTTATGAGGAGGAGCCTATCGCGATCTTGGATAGGCAGGTTCAGAAGTTGAGGTAAAAGGAAATTGCTTATGTGAAGGTGCACTGGAAGCATTGCCCTATGGAAGAGGCTACTTGGGAGACCGAGTCCAACATGCGTAGCCGATATCCCCAGTTGTTCACTGATTTAGGTATTTCCCCTACTTTCCTTCCTTTTTTTCGCTCGTGGACGAGCGACGGTTCATTTGATATATGATATAACAATCGTTTGGTCATTATAGTCCTTTCGGCATTTTCACCCATTCTTGAGCATTGATTAGCTCACTTTTGACCGGAGGGGACCGTTGACACACTTCCCGAGGTGTCTGGACCGGATTCGGGCAACTTTTGTGAAAATATAGGCTTAAAGTAAAAAATGGTTGACCACGAACCTTTTTTGAAATTTCGTCGATTCTGAGAGGTCCGGATGGTCGTTTAGAACTTGTGTGTGTGTTTGGTTCGGTTCCTAATGCACTCGATCAACGAGAGCTTCGTTGGGAATTCCGAGGCCAGGGGCTCGTTCGCAGCGCGTTTTTATGTGTGTCTATGTGTATGATATGTGAAAAGATGGCCTCGGGAACTAGTCAAAAAATCGAATCGAATTATGAAATTTGGGAAGTTTCTGGTGCCCACTTTTGGGGCACCAGCACCGCAGCAGCGGTACCACTGGGGCGGTATCCCTGCCGCTTGAGCGGTCCAAGGCCTTTTGCCTTGATCGCTGAAGCGACGCCGCTGGGGCGGTCCTAGTGCCGCTAAAGCGGGTGACGGACAGTTTGTAAAATTAATGAAGTGTTAAAAGCCCTTAGACCCTCATTATGTACCATTTCAATATTTGAGCTTGAGGGACCCGTTCTTAGGGATATTTGGAGGAGAATCTTAGAGGTAAATCTTGCTTATTTCTTCATTCTCCCTTTAACCATTATCATGTTAGATTTCCCTTTTCCCTTAATAAACCCATGGTGATGGGAGTTAAAAGAGGGTTTTGGAAAAACATTGTCTCTAGTATTATTAATGATAAATTGGTGATGTTTATACTAGATATTGACTAATCTAAGCTCATTAATCATATATCTTTCACTTTTAGCGCTGAATTTTGGAATTAGAGACTTAGGGTTTGTACCCAATTTGGGGTTTTTGGTTGAAATAAAAAATTAGGCTAAGCCTTGAGTTAAATCAACAATTAGTGGTTGGATTATAATTACCTAGTACTTAATTTGGTATTTTGTTCCCGAATTTCCCGTTTTGCCCTTGTGGGCCCGTTTCCCTAATTTATAGGGTTAGAATTGACCTAATTGAAATAATAGCAATATTAGTATCATTCTTCATGATTTCTAATATAGAATTCGATTATGCTTAGACTACTTTGGTTGTGAGGTTCAGCGGAAGGGCAAGGCAAAGGAGTGAGTTGTTAGTGTTACGGTTCGACCATCCAGGTAGGTTATGGCTTACCTTTGGTGAGACTTCATATAGTGAAGCACATAATTAGATTATAATGTCGGAGACAACATGTGAACCTTCGGGTATGAAGTCGGGTTGGATATTGCCTTAGGTTGGGCCCTAATGTGTGTTGGGACTAGCTACCCCGTTATGTGTACTTTAATTGTTCTATTGTGCTGGCTTGATGCCATGAGTAGTTGGTAGATATTGAATTCTGTTTTATCGTCTTGATTGGGATAGAATTGACATACTTGTTGTTGGTACTTGTACTTGGATATATTGTTGGCGTACCCACTGTTGGTACTTGAGTTATTGATATATTATTGGCATACCCACTGTTGGTATTGTGATATGATATGTTGTTGGCGTACCCCATTGTTGGTACTTGAGATATTGAACTTGATTGATTGATGTTGATACACGCATTTCACGCATTTTCATTCATTCATGATACATGGCCGATACCCGGTGATGATCCGGTATCGTTGATTGAGTAGACTGATATTTCACAAACTCTTTTACTTGAGTGATTGTGAGATGGCCGATGTCCGAGGTTCAATTTCGGAATCGTTGATTGTGTGAAACTAATTTTTGACAAACTCTTTTACTTGAGTGATTGTGAGA
Source organism: Lycium ferocissimum (assembly GCF_029784015.1). Lineage (NCBI taxonomy): Eukaryota > Viridiplantae > Streptophyta > Magnoliopsida > Solanales > Solanaceae > Lycium > Lycium ferocissimum. Next base: position 12,040,077 of record NC_081345.1, on the reverse strand, counting down.
TGGCCGATATTTGAGGTTCAATTCCGGAATTCTTGATTATGTGAAATTGATATTTGACAAACTCTTTTACTGGAGTGATTGTGATATGGCCGATGTCCGATGATCTATTCCGGCATCATTGTTGCATGGCCGATGTCGATGATATTCCGAAATCATTTTTAGTGCATGGACTCCACGGGTCCCCTAGGGTGGTGCCGATGAGAACCCCCCGTGGGCAAAGATCCGAGGTCCCGTCTGTCTATTGGGCAAAGATCCGGGATGGGTGGAACTTAGAATTCGCGAGTCACTGTGGGTTGTGCTACCGAGATGTCGATATTTCCGTCCGGAGTACATGTGTACATCGCACTTGCATGGCATTGCATTGCACTCATACCATTATTGCATTGCATTGTATTATGACTTTATGGTGATGTTTGGTGTTCTACTGTGATATTGGATTGGATACCTTTAGACTTGGCATATTTGGGATTAGATGCTCTACGTAGGTGATGACGGATAATTGGAGTTGATTGCACTGTTTTATACTTGCTAGTTTCCTTGCTCATCTTCTTTATTTTCTGAATTGTGTTAACTATGCTTTGTCGGCCAATGATGCCTACCAGTACCGTTGTTTGTACTAACCTGCACTTGCTGCATTCTTTTATGAATGCAGATATCAAGTCAGACCCACTTCCTTGACTCGTGGCTGATAGTCGCATTCAGCTTCCTCTCGAGTTTCCAGGCTGAGCATGGCCGTCCGCTGACCTTGAAGACTTTCTTATCATATGTCCTACTTATTTCAGAGACATAGACATTTTATGTATTAGTATTCCAGATTATATTATTCTCCCTAGACCTTAGGGGTGTTTATTGTCTTCCGCATTTTTTACCATATATATAATTCATTATTGGGTGAGGGTTCGCTTACCGAGGTGGGAAGGTAAGTGCCCGCACGGCCTAGGAAAAATGGGTCGTGACATTATAATTTGCCAGCAATAGGACAATTTTAAACAATTGTTCATTTAATCCAGCAAAATCAGAGAAAATTATATAGAAAGCAATTTATTTTATTTTTATCCAAGGAATTTGAATAATTAAAAGAATATACAATTTTACCCGTCAAGCTCTAAATTATAACTCTTGAACGAAGGAGCGGACAGAGACATTGTGTTGGGAGATTTGGAGCACTCTGATAGGCGTCGCGACTTTGGTTATTGTAGGAGTATAAAGGTTGAGGAGGTTAAGGGAGGTTCGTAGGTTGCGCGGGGGAAGAGCGACCAGGACCCTCGGCGAGATTCTGGAGAATTTTGGAAGAATGTAGGCGGGGTAGGCTTGGAGTGGGCCTGATTGTTTAATGTCATTTTCAAAACGGCGAAGATGCGGAAGAATGGAGATGGAGTACAATGATTCCCGTGTACAAGAACAAGGAGACATTCAAAGCCGCAACAACTATAGAGGTATCAAGTTGCTAAGTCACACTATGAAAGTGTGGGAAAGGGTGGTGGAAATGAGGGTGAGGAGAGGTGTGTCTATTTCGCAGAACCGAGCCTTGGATTCATGCCGGGCGCTCGACTACGAAGCCATCCATATTGTAAGGAGATTGGTGGAGCGAGATAGGGAGCGGAAGAGGGACTTGCACATGGTATTCATTGACCTAGAAAAGGCTACGACAAGGTGCCAGAGAGGTCCTATGGAGATACTTGGAGGCTAAAGGTGTACCTATGGTGTACATTAGAGCGATAAAGGACATGTATGATGGAGCTAAGACCCGAGGTAAGGAAGGTAGGAGGAGACTCGGGAGCCCTTCCCCGTTCGGCGGGGTTGCGTCGAGATCGACTCTTGCCCGTTTCTATTCGCCTTGGTGATGGATGAATTGACGCGACAAATACAAGGTGAGGTGCCTTGGTGTATGTTGTTCGCAGATGACATAGTCCTGATTGACGAGACTCGCAACGGAGTTAACGATAAGTTTTGGAGGGGCCGGGAGACGACGTTGGAGTCAAAGGATTTAAACCGAGTAGGACCGAGACGAGAATACGTGAGTGCGGGTTCGATGGCCTACCGTGTGAGGTTGATGAGGAGAGAGGCTTGGTACCCGGCCATTCAAAAGAAAGGAAGTTTCAAGTATCTTGGGTCTATTATACGAGGAGAGGGGGATATCGACGACGATGTTTCATATCGTATTGGTGCGGGGTGGATGAAATGGAGACTCGCCTCCGAGTCTTTGTGTGATAAGAAAGTGCTCTCCAAAACTTAAAGGCAAGTTCTACAAAGTGGTGGTTAGGACCGACTTTATTGTACGGAGCGAGTGTTGGCCGGTCAAGAAATGTCACATTCGGAAGATGAAAGTCGCGGAAATGCGAATGCTTTGCGGTGGATGTGTGGACACACTAGGAGGGATAGGAATTAGGAATGAAGATATCCGAGACAAGGTGGGAGTGGCATCGGTGGAGGACAAGATGCGGGAAGCGAGGCCGAGATGGTTTGGGCATGTGAAGAGAGAGACACGGATGCTCCGGGGTGCGGAGGTGTGAGAGGCGGCTATGAATGGTTTCAGGAGAGGTAAAGGGAGGCCGAAGAAGAATTGGGGAGAGGTGATTAGGAAGGATATGGCACAGTTTCAGCTCACCGAGAACATGACCTTAGATAGGAGGTTGTGGAGGACTCAGATTAGGATAGAAGGCTAGGTGGCGTACCCTTTCACCATAGTAATTGCAGTTTTGCTCACTTGTCTATTGCCTTTTGGTTTATGCATTTGATTGCTGCTTATATTTGTTGGGACGTTGAACTTTGATTATTTTATTTATTTTTATTTTTTTGAAACTGGTAACTTTTCTTTGATTATTTTATTTATCTTTAATATTCAATGCTTCTTACTTTCTGGATGGTTCTACCATGACTTTCTAGCTTTTGGTATTCGTGTTATCATATTGCTTTCGATATGCTTGGCCCTATCTGACCTTTTGTCTTGTTTTCCTCTTGTCTTCCTCTCTTCTCTCTCTCTTCCGAGGGTCTCTCGGAAAACTGACCGCCTACCTTTCAAGGTGGGGGTTAGGTCTGCGTACACTCTACCCTCCCCAGACCCCACATGGTGGGACTATACTGGGCTTGTTGTTGTTGTAAGCTCTAAATTATTACTACGTGTGTATATTTGTGCCAATTTTGGCGAAGTTGTTTTAAAATTGTGATTCTTGCATAAATGACCACCTCATAATTAGCCAATTCATGGTTCAATATAGTCAACAATTTTGCAAATCTTTAATTGTAAATGGCCTTAATTGAAATGTCCAAGCCATCGGCAAATTAATTAAGGACATTAATGCAAAATAACTTTAATTGGTTAAATTAATTATCAAAATAAGGCTATATTTGCAAATGGTTAATTGCAAGGATATTTCTGCAATTGATTACAAAAGTTGGTCATAATTGCAACTCTCATTCAATTAAGGGTCAATTTAAGGCTATTTCTATAAAATGAGTTTCAAAACCGCTTGTTAATTTAATTACGTCTTTGTTTGACCTTGTTTTCATTATGGTAAACTTACATGAATAGCTACCCTTTAGTAGGTCCTTACCTTTAGTAGCTACCTTTTCAATATTACCAACCATAACTACTATTTAATGAACATATGTATTTTAACGGGTGTATTTGTTTGTTTTCAAATACATATTGATTCTGTAGCTACATTATGAGTTTTTGTTGTATTTGATGCCATTTCAACAAAATTTCAAATACATTGTGTACATTCAAACTACATATGAAACCAAATACATTCAAAAATCCGTGTATTTGAAAACACTGTTCATATATTCAATGTATTTGAATGGATTTCTACAAAATGTCAAATACATTGTGTACATTCAAACTACATATGAAGCCACATACATTTAAATTTCCGTGTATTTGAAAACACTGTTCATATATTCAGCCAAATACATATGTTCATATATTCAACAAAATACACTATTAACAAAAATATTCAGAAAATACAAAAAAACACTCAAATTCGCGGATACGAGCCGCACTAGATACGAGCCATTTTCCGGCCATATCTGAGATATACATTGTTCATATATTCAGCCAAATACACTCAAAAAATACAAAAAAGGCTCAAATCCACAGATCTGAGACAGCTACATAAAGAAAAGAAGATTAATGATGAGGTATAATATGTGGAAGATCAGTTGGTCAGCGAGTGAATTAGTTGTATTTGGATGCGCTGGAAATTGACCAGATCTGGAAGCAGATCTGATTCTCTTCGCCGTTTCACGCTGCCATCTACGGCGACGCTGAGGTTCGTCTTCAAATGTTCAAAGCCGGTCCAGATGAGAGAAGGGGAGAGAGAGAGAGAGAGGCGGTTGTTTTGGTTGGGATCCGCTAGAGTCGTCGCCGGAGCTCCGGGACTGTGGCGGCGGCGGCGGCGGTTGTAGTAAGGAAGTTTTTTAGAGTTTTGAAAGGATGGAAAATCTGAAATGGATAGTGAGTAGGAATAGAGAAAGATATATGTATTTGGGTATATATTTTGATATAGCTACCAATTGTAATTTAGAAAAGTGAATTAGCTACTAATTATAATTAAATAAAAGGGTAGTTATTATTAATAATTAGATCTTAAAAGAAGCTACAACTAGTAAAAATTCCTTTCATTATTTCTTGTTACTACTACGTACTTTAAATAATGACCTATTTTACTAAAATTCCTATTCTGCCCCACGAATATATATACATTCGATATACGCATATATACGCTTCTAATATACAAAACGTTTTTGAATTGAAAAAAAATAAAGGGCCAGTTCCAACCCATTTAGGGCTAACCCGAACCACGTCCGTTATAATACTCCCTCCTGAATAAACAAAGGAACGGAGGGGCTTCATTTGCAAAATTCCAAGAGGGGCTAGAGGTAAACCCTAGCCGCCTCTCTATCTTGCCCTGCCACTGCTCCACCCTTTTTGGTGATAAATGGTGTGTATGAGGCGTGGTTGTGACAAAGGAAGAGGACGGAGCATTTATTGCTGCGTCCTTTTCATGATTTTTATCACAAATTCACATCTAAATGAACCCTTAAAGTACAATCCTTGTTTTCTTTTATTATTATTATTATTATTATTATTATTATTATTATTATTATTATTATTATTATTATTATTATTATTATTATTATTCATTTTTATAGCTTTTAGAAGTAGTTGCAGCCGTTGATTGTTGCTATCTTTGAATCTTAGCCCTTTATTGATAGATCTGAATGTAAAACTAGTTAAAACTATGTTGTACCATATCGGTGGTGAGGGATTAAGTGTGGTTTCTGGGGTTCTATAAATAGAACCCCATATAGAGTTTCAAGGACAAGTTTTCACAAGCGGAAACAAGCTTAAATGGGTGAAAATCCAAAAATAATAGCTTTACACTTGAAAATATTCAAGTTTAAGAGCTCTTTGAGTATAAATTTTCAGTATTTTTGAGGTTTTTAAATCTCCTCTGAGTCAAAAGTTTATTTTTGCTTTTTTTTTACGCTGCTTTGGTGTTGGTGGCTGAGTTCTGGAAGAGGGAAGAAGCTCCTCAAGTCCATTTTTGATTCGAAGGCTCGCAAAAGGTAATTCTTATTTTGTTTATTGCTTTTTCCCTTTAATTTCTGTTAATATTTTGTTTATTCTATGTTTTTAGTTAGTATTTTAGCTTTAGTTTTGGTTGCTATGATGTTAATTGTTGATTCATTGATGTTTGGGATTGTTAGATTAGTGTAAATGGTTAATGTTATTGTGTTTTGGGATTGATGTTTGGGATTGTTAGATTGGTTAATGTTATTGTGTTTTGGTTTTGAAATTGAAGGTTGTGAAGAAGGATATTAGATCCCCTTTAGAATATTCAGAATGTTTGATTAATGTCAAATGGGTTAGCTAGTTGTATTGATTGTTTGTGAGTAAAGTAAGTTGATAGGTTTAATCATGCTATAAGGTAGTTCCAGTTTGGCTCTTTGATGGTTCAAGTCATTTTGTTCACAATGTCCTATTCAGTGCTATCTTGTGCTATTTGTATCTTAATTACGAGTTTAAATGAGGCATGCTGGGCTAAAATTGTTGTGTGAATCTAAATACTAAATGATCTAGTCTTGCTTTGACATATCCTTTTTGTGTTTTTTATTTTTATTTTTTATGTACTGTGTGAATTCTTCCTATTTTGGTAATAGAGGGATCAGTTGGCTTGAAACAACTCTAAAAATGTAAAGGATGGTTTGCCTCTGGTTGATTCTGGCTCTTAAAGATTGTATGAGGCTTCTCCTCTAAAACTCTGATCACCTTGCCTCCTATACTAGTCTATTATTGAGGGGTTATGACCTATTTGGATGACTTACTCTCATTATGTATGCCATATTGTTTGTTTAGCCTCTTGTAGGGTCCTTGGTCTATATTATAAGATGTACTAAGGCTGTCATGGTGCATTTCTATGAGTATACAACCCTGTGTCACTTAGTGATCTCCTAAGTCAGCTGCTTTTCCGCATTCTTATATGTTTAGACAACCTGCCTAGTCTTCATGCTTTGAAAATGTTTGGTGGTTTGACTTGGAATTTGGACCATGCTCTGTGTTGCTTCTTATATTCATTTGCTTAAACATGATATCTTGATTTGCCAGCTTGCATGCTTAAAATAAGCTTGATACCTTAGTTTTTCTGTCCTAAGCTAAAATGGCTCCTGCTCAAGTAAAATAGATGTTAGTTCTGTGCCATTTAGCTTACCCTTTGCCTTGATTGTTTTACCCTCCTATGCCTAAGTATCACTTAAATCCAGTTCTTTGTCCTATGAAAGGGTTCCTATTATGCCTCCTCTGTGTTCATGCATGAAGTCATGCTTGCTTTAGAAATCAGAAAATATTGTACCTTAGTTTGTTTACTTTGCAGTCCTGAAACCTGAATATCTAGGGTCCTGTTCTGCTCCTGTTTGCTTCATCACTATCTAAATCATCACCTGCGCATGTTAAATTGATCACTTTATGCTTGCTTTCACTAAAATGTTGTACTGTTACACTTTTTCTACTTGCTTTTGCCATTGAAGGAAGATCTATGTGATTGTCATATGTGCTGTGTGCCCTCTTCTTATCATGTTTGTCCTTCTCTGAGAGTTTCAAGTGCTGTAAGGGTGATTTACCTATGTTGTATGCATACAATGTTTACTTAAGTGTCCAACATCAATAATATTTCCATCAACCATTATTGGGGCCTTGCATCAGGGCATTTGTCTCATCTTGCCTTACCTACCATGCTAGTTGTTAACTTGAACCATGTTGATCATCTATGCCTTCTGTGCTCCCCCCCCCCCCCTTCCCGGAGTGATTCATGACCTTTAGATACTGCCTGCATACTTGACTACTGCTCTCAGTTAGTTCTCATATAGGATCACTGTCTCAAAATGGCATATTGTGTGGATTTTGGTTCAAGAGTCATGACATAGTTTTGGTATTTGTTGTTTGCCTTTCCTGTTTGTTTGCATCACTTTTGCTGCACCTATCTCATGCATGTCCTTGCCCCTTTTCTTAAGCATGTGTAGTCTGCCTAAACAGAAATAGAGTTAGCATGAGATGTTGTCTTCCTTTCTTTGGTAACAAATCCTGTATGCCCCTCCCATCTTCCTTCTTTGACCCATGGCTTGTCTATTAAAATGTGCTCTCTAAACTCATGTGAATAGAATTGAATGCTTTTGCTAGTATCTGCTCACTGAACTTGATCACACATACACATATAGCCTATTGAGTCCTTGGATTATTACCTTGACTTTGCCTTTGCCTATCTATTTGAAATGATGCCTCATAAGGTTAAAACTTGATTTGAATGATTATTTTTTCTCACTGTAAGCTTGAAGTGTGAATTCTCTAAAACGTGTAAAATCACTCTTGCTCCTTTGATAATCTTTCCATGCCAACTGAATCGAAGATTACTCGGTCGATAGTTCCCTTTTCCCCATCTGTATGCCATGTCTCAATTCTTAGCCTTAGTGACTGTGTTCTCTCCCTTTTTTTAAAGATTAATGTTGCTTGTGTTGCTTCCCCAGTTTGTAACTGACCTGTATTTCATCTTGTGATCCATGCTTAGCTTACAGCCTTTTATGCATCATAGTTCACATTGCCTCAACTTTCTATCACATTCAAATTACCATCTAGGTTGTGCTTCATACTAAAAGTGATTGTTTCCATTCTGCTACTACTTCTTTGAACCGCCCGACTCATTTATTTACCTCCTATGTGTTAATATGAACATGCCATTCCTTGATTGATAAAGGAGCTTCCTGATTGTTGTGTGCTGGACAATTGATCATTCTCAGTTGTAGAATATTGTGACTTGCTATGAGTGCTAATGATAAAATGCACTGCCAGCGCCCTATGCTCTCTTAGTTTCTTTATTAGTTTTGTTAATCCAAGACAAGTGTGGTAGTTCAGGGTTGTCCTAATCCTCTCGGTGTTAACTATGCCTGGGGTTCACAGAAGCCCCTTGGAACTTATGCGAAATCGGGGACACAGGTTTAGGACCCAGTCCTCATATCATTCTAAATCTCGAATTAAAATGAACACTATTTTAGAAGCAAAAGGGGTAAATATAGGTCACATATAATCATTAAATATGTGTATGTTTATGAATATGTGTTTGATAAGTTCAGTGTTTATAAACTAACCGGTTCCCTTTTCTTTTTCTCCCCCCCTTTACTCTCATGACCAATCAAGTCCAGTCAAGCCCACCTATTAGGCCTAAGGCCCAATAGGAAATTTGTCACGCCCCGAATCTGGGCCTGGACGTAACAGGACCCCCGGTGCCTGACTGCATGTGACCGAGAGAACCAACTGGCTGGCTGAATCAACATGTGATACCAAAACATAACTGATTTATAAAATAAAACTAACACATGCTGATTTACTAATAGTCTGACTGAAATATCATAATGCGGAAATACTTAGACAATCTAAACATATCTGAAAGTAGCCAATATGGACAAACCAAAACAACTGAACAGCTGAATATAACTATCTACAAGGCTAACATAACAAATATCTGACTGTCTGGACTGTGTCTATGAAGCCTCTAATGAATACCGAAAGGTAAATCGTTAGAAAGTTGTAAGAATCGCTTGACTTATATCTCCCGAAGAAATCGGGCCTCACCAGTAGGCGATACGAACACTCCAAGGAGTCGTATCGTCAACTCAGATCGTTACTGCGTCGCGAGAGACGGTGCCCCCAAGCAATAAAAAGGGACATCAACACATTTGAAATGTACTGGTATGTAAAGCAACTGAAGCAATAAAATACTGGAATTGATAAATGTAACTGTAATAGCAAGGAAGTAGAGATATGAATACTCCCTGCTCTGTATCTGAATCATCTGTATTATCTACGTTTGTATATGTGGGGCCTCGGCCCAATAATAAATGCACGCTATGGCCTCGGCCTAGTAGTGCGTCAGTCAATGGCCTCGGCCATGTATACGTATACACAAGACTGTGCTGTGCCCTTGGGCAAAATCACATATGTATAATTATGGTTAATTAATAAGGACTGAGACCACAATAACAATCTGAACTTAAATAGACATGCTGGACTGAATTGAAAACACTGACTGTTTCTGAGCATACTGAATTTGTAGACTGAGACTCATGTGGTAACAATACATAAGTCCATAAAGATTACGTGCTGAGTTCATGATATTCAAATTGACAACCATGAACGAATTCTGTAATGCAACCCTAGAAGATAACAGTTCCACAACATATCATGAAACTAAGGCTAAACTGTATTTTGAGTCAAATTACTGACAAGCATGAAGAATGAGGCGTAAGGAGAATCATGAACATTCCCTAACATAGATAGTTAGCCTCACATACCTTAATTCCGGCCTTTGAGCATAATACAACGTTTGTCAATCCTTTCAACTTTGATCTATATCAATACAAGTCAAAAGGATTCTATATTAGCAATAATATCTATGCTTTGGTCATCTAAGCATTTTATCAAACACTTGGTGGGCATAAAGCTACACAATCTCCATTAATGGTGTTTCTTCACCCAATTCCCCTTCTATTACTTCTAGGTGATTCTACAATCTCAATTTGATAAAAGTAACATCATTCTTCATCACCTATATGACTACAACAATCCTAAGTTAATAATCCAAAACCCTAGCATAGTTCATATGATACTCTCTATCAAACTCATTTACGATTCTCCCAAGAACTCATCAATTCACAACTATAAGTGATTAGAGAGTAGAAGTATTACCTTCTTGAAGTTCAATCCTCTTGAATTCGGATTCTAGGGTTCCTTTGTCCAAGACGAAGATTCAATCGATAATCTATGGAATAGATTGGGATTCTAGCGTTAATCTTTGTTAGATTGATGTAATAATCAATGGGGTTTGAGTAGGAACTCACCTTGTATGCTTTGTGGAAGCCCTATAGTGTTTTCTCTCCAAAAAGACGGTTTCGAAAGAAGTGAGAAAAGTTTTTCAGAGTTGGGTACATATAAAATTCGAAAAGGACGTTTCAGGCATAATTTGGCCTGCTGCGTCGCCCAAGGCGGGGCACTAGGCCTATATTACAGGCCTTGATGAAAATTACGTTTTTTGCAAATTTTGGCTTGGGGCGGTGCCCTAGGCCATTCTAATAGCGTTCGGTAACATGGGCATAACTCCTAGTACAAAACTCTGTTTTGGGTCGATAATATACCGTTGGAAAGATATTTCAAAGGGATACAACTTTTATATTTTAAGTTTTCTCAAATTCCCAATAGAGTTACACGAAATTTGGCTGGAAGGCAGACATATTGAAAACTTAGCCGATTCTATCGAAAATGAGCACCCCTCTATTAGCCATTTTGAGATGATCATATCTCCTTGATCTGTAACCGGATTGGCCTGATCCTTATATTTCTGGAAAGGTATTTCTACATACTACAATTTTCATTAAGGGTACTTTCCTAAATTCCCAACTAATAAAGGGTTTATAGTTTCCCGAAGTAGGTCTGTCAACCATTTTTGGAAAACGTTCAAACCTTCAGGTTTTCCAATAGAACTCTAACGATACGGGGTGTTACAAAATTCATATGAAATCAAGTCCGGAAGACAAAGAAGATAGCGAGGAGCGCAGAAGGCCCAACCATGGGTGAAAATGGCCAACTAGGGGCTTGGTACGCCCCTAGTCTAACTTAGTCTTTTTATATTTATTTGTTGACCTATTCCTAACTTGATTTACTTGTAAAAATGTGTATTCAAACTCATATTGTAGTGGAAAATCCTTATGATTGGAATTAGACGTCTTAGGGCAACGACTCTTATGCCGTTTAGTCGACTTTAGGTCCCTGTACGCGATTTTTTCAAAACCACGGACTCAAACAAAATTTCTTCTTTCCTTCTCTTTTCTTACAACTAAGTATAAAAAATGAGGTCTTTTCAAAAAAAAAAAAAAAAACTGGTTTCAAAATAAATCACTACTGATTTTCCAAGTTTAAATAAGCAAATCACGTTTTTATACAATAAAGATATTTCACAAAAAATGAGTTAATTAACTTAATGCCTACTCCAAATTGAATTTCCAAAATCAGTTTTAGACAGATTTATACGCCATTGGCTTTAACCTATATAACTTCGTTCATAAGCCATTGGCCCAAATTAGCTTACATTTTCAGACGGGATGTACACGTTCAAATACCTTCATAAACATCTTCAGAACCTACGCGTAATATAAAATTTCAGATAAGACTGAAACGTAACAATACGAGTCAACCTGAGCTCCGGTGTATGAGTATAAAACAAATAACTCATAAATAACATTTCCTTTACATTTTTTACAAACTTATACTTATTCCTCATATATAAAAGGAAACTACTTATACTTGGATATAAATCTGAAACTAAGATACCCCTATAAATAAAAGGGATATATTCTTCCAAAATATATGATATGCATTACAGTTCTTTTTACGGGAAAATAAACACAAAATTAGCAGTTTAAGCAAATACTCATACACTGAAATTCGAAGGTCAACCGTATAGTATGGATCCTCAATGCTGGGGTGCCTAACACCTTCCCCAGGGGATCATCAGAACCTTTATCTAGAACTCTGGATTACGAAGGTTTTTTCACGGTATTTGAATAAACCCTTCAAAAATGGTTTTCCTAATTTCCTAAAAATTAGGTGGAGACTCTTTTTCGAAACAGAGTCTGAAAGATCACCAATGAGTTCGTAGTAGCCTTTTATGCCTTAACACCACGTAAAAAGTGAACCGTAATAGATGGCGACTCTGCTGGGGATCTTAAAGGTTCTGATCATAAGGATTCCAGTATAATATGAGTATTTTTGTTATAAACTGCTTATGTGTTTACTTTCCCGTAATTATTAACGTCATTGCATGCATATCATAACTCCGCCTCTCTTGACATTTATTTTACACTTTGTTCCAAAGGCGACTTCACGGAGCACGCAATCTTTCCTTCACTATAAAACCAAAATTTTCTCTTGGAATCGTTATGAGACGGGGTTGGTATGCGGTCATCCAACAGCCCTAACGGTTAAGCCCCGCTTATTATCTGCTCGGATTGCCGGTCATTCGTCAAAAAACACTCTAGAAAAACTAGGATAGAGCTAAGCCAAATCCCTACTAAACTAGAGCATTTATGTCTAGAGGGTCCTTGGGTATCTTAAACCTACCTAAGGCTCATTAAGAGTGACTACCTCGTGTTCGGATGGTCTATGACCCGAAAAATACAAAGATCTCATTTATGTGTTATGTGGAAACATGTTTGTGTCTATGTGATGAACCATTGACCCTATGGGGACGCGGGAGGTGGGGGTGAGGGGTGGGGGGTGGTGGAGGGAATCTTAACCGTGTTTTGTTTGGTAGATGGAACGAAGAATCCGTTTTGACATCGTCACTGAGGCTCCAAAATTATTGAGGGCCTGGTATGAATAGTTGGGGGATTCTCACCAGAGAATGATCAACTGCACTTTAGGACACTTGCTCTCCATTATGACAATGAAAGGTCGCCTAGAGCTGATGGAAGTGTTGGCGGAGTTTTGGGATGATAAAGAAATGTTGTTCCGCTTCGGGATATCAAAATGACTCCCATCCTAGAGGATATTAGGGATGCTATAGACAGCAATGGAGCCTATCTGAGGAGGCGACACAAGCCAGACCACAATCTGTTATTCCTGCACAGGTCCACCGTTAGCTAGATTATGAGATTTCTTTCTCTGACTGAAGTGTCCTGGGTATAAGGTCCCATCGTAGCTTTCAGGGATCTATACTGCAAGTTCGGGGATGTCACCGGATACACCCTATATCAAAGAGAATTCAGAAGCCGAGAAGAGTGGGAAGCCGCTAGACTTTTAGCCTTTGCCATAGCTTTGCTAGGCATTATAGTTTTTCCACAGGATGAGTCATTGGCCATAGACACTAAGGTGATATACTTGGCCCATGCAATCTTTCACAGGATAACCAAGGATTAAGAGACAAGCTATTTTGACCTGGCACCCATCATATTAGCGGACATCTTCCGAGCTGCGACGAATGCCGAATTCGCTTCCAATGATTCCAAGGGTGCAATATGTTGCTGCAATGGTGGATTATCAGACACCTTAACATGGCCAAAGAGGTTCAGGGTTGGAGTCGACAGAACTGGATAGACCGCCTCGTGAATTACTGTCCAAATCTCAGGTATATGTCCAAAAATTTCTGGGCTGAATTCTTAACCAACTTGACCGAAGATCGAATCCGTTGGATGTTCTCCGATTTTATATCTGAGACTGTGGTAGTCCGAGGCAAGAATTTCCCATTTGTACCGCTAGTCGGGGTTCAAAGAATCTGTCCTTACTATCTGTCTAGGGTTTTAAGACTATTCGGTAGGAGACAAGTGATACGTTAGGTAGGAAACTCCGAGTAGTTCATCATTGAACACACTGAACAGAAAATCAGGTACGCTGGGGTGATCCTCAAAGAATGGAATGGCCATGTGAGCTGGGGCCCAGATACTCTTTATAACGACCCGTCTGGTCGTTTTGGTGTTTTGGAGTCTTTTCTCTAAATTATCCTTTCCGTGGCTTGGAAATGATATCTTTGACTTGCGGGGGATAGGTGGTACGGTTATATAATTGGCGGATAAATTTTAGAATTTATCTATTTAATGTGTGTGAATGGTTTATTCATAGGAATTTTATTTGCACTTATTGGTGAATAATGTAATTTACTAAGTGGGTCATTTTTTTACCTTATACATATTGGTGGAGTAAAAAGGTTATTTTGGACAATTATTTTAGTTGGTGATTAATGGGTCAAGCCCATAATTTATTTAATACCCCATGTTACATGGCCATATAAAATGGATTAAAGTTAATAGGGTTTGCACTTTTGAATCATAATAATAGAAAAATCCTACCGTACGTTTTCGGTTGTGGGGGGGGGGGGGGGGCGACTAACCTGACTCAGGTAAGTCTTGCTAATTTTTTTGATTCATTAATTTCTAGGAAACATGTCCCTTGACATTATCTGTTATAGTAGTATTTGGTGGAAAGGCATTAAATTCCTAATCTATTTTCCACTTTCTGTTGGTGTTTAGCCGTACGAAACTAGGATACAAAGTTAGCAGTTCAATCATAGTAATGATGACTAAATGATTTGAGGCTAAGGCCAATGTAATGGTGGGTTTATCATTGGGTAATGATTACAGATGATGATGGATAATAATGAGTTAATGATTAATCAATTATGATGGAAGGAGAAAATGCAAATGAATTCATAAGGTTTTTGTAATGTTACTGGATTCAGACGTGAATGTTGGTCCTAAGCTTCTGGTTTTGTAATTTCCTTCAGGTTTTGAGATTATCATATGCTTTCATGTTGAGACTACAATTTTCAATAAATTGGATATATGTAATTGAATGTTAGGTGTATTGGATTATATGAACGCTTTTAAATTCATGTTATTTGAGTTGTGGAAAGTGAGATGTTAATCCTAAGTTAAGACTTTGGGATAATTGAAGGTTTCGAGTCCTAGTCTTGAGAAATGATAATTAATGATTTAAGAGTCTATTTATGGATGGAATTGATTAATTTTTTGGATATATGACCCTTAGGTTATGGGTGAAACAATTTTTCAATAAAATTTCAATTTTGCCCTTGTGGGTCTGGGTTGTCTTTTAAAGGTTGTTTTTCGATTCGAATCGTATTGTGGCAATACGGGTATCATTAGCCTCATAATCTAATGTAGATTAATTAATTGATAGACTTTTATTATTTGGAAGCTATTTGGAGGGGAAAGGCTCAAGTGGATCAGTTCGTGGTGCTCGTTCGGCTTCGAGGTAGGTTACGGTTTACTTTATGTCTAGACTCCGGTTAGCAAAAGGTAGGCAGATAGTAGTGATTGACGGGGGAAGAATGATAGTCCTTGGGGGCATTGTGTGAAGGTGAATTCCATCTAGGTTGGTATTGTGAGATGTTATGTGGGCTCGTTGCCATTATTGTTATACTGTTATGTGGGCTTGTCGCCATTATTGCGATATTATTATGTGGGCTTGTCGCCATGGTTGTGATTTCATGCACTTGGTGTAATTCTCTCTCTCTCTTTCTCTCTCTCTCTCTCTCTCTCTCTCTCTCTCTCTCTCTCTCTCTCTCTCTCTCTCGTTAGCTCACTTGTCATATGGAAGAGGAAGGTTATTACAGAGAAATTGAATAATGGATTGCATTTCATAGTATGAATCTGTGGAACCTATGATTGCGGTGATTATTGAGGTTGATTTCATGCGAGGCATGCATCCCATATTCCATGTGTTATTTGATATGATTATCACCTAGTTGTATCTCTGTCACATACTAGCTCACTCATCTCTTGAAAGGGAAGGGTAACATTGGTGATTGAATCGTGGACAAAAATATGACTTGTACTTGTTGATTGCATATTGGTGAGATTGTTAAGGCTGATATCATACATGACATGCTTCCATATTACTGTTATGTTGTCCTGATGGTTAGGTGAGTGACAGCGAGACTCCGAGGTCTTTGCCGAAGATTGAGGGTGACAGAGAGACTCTGAGGTCTTTGCCGGAGATTGAGAGTAATTGATAGCCTTCGAGGTTTTTGCCGGAGAGCACGAGTGGTACATGGACTTCGTGGGTCCCCCATGGGTCATGACAATGAGGCATTTCCATAGCATGTGTGTACGAAAGTAGTGCGTGAGAGGTGACTACTGCATTGCACAACATGGCATTGCATTTCATTGCACTCCATTTGAATTGTTATTCATGTCATTGCATGGCACATTTTCTGATTGGTTT
This sequence comes from Lycium ferocissimum, assembly GCF_029784015.1. Classification (NCBI taxonomy): domain Eukaryota; kingdom Viridiplantae; phylum Streptophyta; class Magnoliopsida; order Solanales; family Solanaceae; genus Lycium; species Lycium ferocissimum. Next base: position 12,023,792 of record NC_081345.1, on the reverse strand, counting down.
TTTATTGGTGAATTATTAAGTTGTTGGTGTTTGTAAGTATTTATTTTATAGGCTTGATGGACTCGAGGTTTAGAGATTTCCACCTAGGCTTATAACCTAACATATTAAATTCCCTTGTGATTAGCGTTACTGCAAGACTTCCATATTTGCTAGAGTTGTGACTGTGTTTGATAACTTATCTGCTTACTTGTTAGTTGCTTCTTGTTTATATGCATGAAATAACTATTGTCAGCCTATGATACCTACGAGCCTTGTGTTGTGCTCATAATACTCTTGCTACACTCCTTGTGGAGTGTAGAGTTGTTTTCAGGTGATATTCAGAGCCTCGCGATCATTTCATGGCATTCTCATATGCATTTGGGTGAGCTATTTGAGATCTTGCAACCCAGAGTCTCTTCTTAGATTTCTGTTATTCCTTATCCTTATATAGAAGTCGTATCCAGTTTGAGTCTATTATTTACTTCAAATTGTAAACTTCTTAGAAGCTATTGTACAAGTCTAGACTAGGTTTTGGGAATTTCTTATAATAAAAGTACTTCTTCCGCATTGATTTTAATATTTAAACTGTTGGAGTGTGTTTGCATATTGTTATTCCGCATGTTGTATCAAATTGAGGTAGTTAGTAGAAGGGTTCGCCCACCAAGAGGGTTTGTGTGGGTGCCCGCATGACTCGTGATTTGGGTCGTGACATTCTTGCTCCTGACAGGTTCGAAACAGGGTGTGACCCTGGGTATCGTGCATGGCTGCAGGGACACTTGGTTCTCACACCTGCGCCAGAACCTGCACCTCCCCAAGAAGCCCAAGAAGAGGAACATATGAAAAAATGCTTTGAAGGTACAAACGATCATTTGGCCAGAATCCTGGAAGAAACAGACCCGGTGATTGTCAGAATGAAGCTCTATCAAGCGCGCCTTCGTATCTAGACTACCCTCCGAAGGGTCAAGAAGGCCAGAACGAACCAAGCCTCGACATCAGCCACCGGAGGATCTCCTTGATTGCTGATTTTTTTTTCACATATATGTAAGTCCCGTGTCGACTTTTGTCATCACTTTTGTAATCCCTATGGGAAAAGATATTATTATTAATTATGATGACTTTTTCGGGGCAGTGGTTCACCTTCACAAATGGAATCTACATGTTTCAAATGACTAGGAAAGCCTTGACTCAAGAGGCCTTAGGAACGCGAGTAGTATAAAATTACATGCTTATCTACTACGTGCTTCGCATGCTTACCTGCTATGTGTCCGATCGTGTATTGAGCTTGGGTACAATTGATCCAATAATCTAAACTACATACCCGAAAGAAAAACCATGAGGTTTGAAACTTACCTGAACTTATCTCCACAAAAGGTTGACTTGTAATGCCGAACCACAAAGAAGCACGGACTTTGGGAAAGACGGCTGAGATGCTACGAGGCAAAGTGCTACAGATGGGGAAACACCTCCAAGAAATAGGGAAAAGATTGAGGAGGTAGATGGATTAGTAGACATGGTTGGAAATCCACCGGAGGGCATACCCCAAGAACAGTATTACGAAATGTTCCCGAAGAGGTGAGGGAGTTGGGGCTAAACTACATACCACTAGAAAGAAGACTTGTAACACCCAGGGAAGGAACCCTAGAGAAAACCAACAGGGAACGAGGGGCTGGTTTAGACCCATGGGTGTTCGCACCGGACCCACCGAAGGGAGCGGAGCCCTGGGAAGAGGACCTTGAACCCGTTAAGGAAGAACAGTTGGAGAAGGAAGAAGAGCCGGAGGAGGAAGAAGAGGAACCGGAGGAAGATGTAACACTCCATAAATCTGAGTTAAGTGTGAAAGTGTCTAGGAGAATCGGACTTCACTGTTTTTGTTAAATGTAAAATATGGCCAAGAATACGGCCCGTATTTTGAAATACGGTCCGTATTCCTTGAGCGTATTCCACCACCTTCCTAGATTGCTCACTATTTTGCTAATGATTAAATACGGCCAGAGATTACGGCCTGTATTTTGAAATACGGTTCATATTTCTGGGCGTATTTCACCCGTCCCCTAAGTCTGCCCGTTATTTTGATTATTGTTAAATATGGCTGCAGAATACGGCCCGTATTTTGAAATACGGTTTGTATTTCGCCGGCCGACAACTGTGTATATAAATAGCGGGTTCAGTTAATTTTTATCACTTATTCATATTCGCATAACCCCTAAGGACGAAAATCTTTTCTCCAAGTCTCCAAACGTAAGGGTAAGCACATCGTTAACATTACTAATCAATCCTAGCATTAGATCCATGATTCTTAACATTATTCTTGAGTGAAAAATCGAGGATTTGCAAAGTAATCCTTGTCAAAGTGACTCAAGCTAGGGTTTTGGGTGTTCTTCGTTGTAAAAGTAAATTGTTGAGTTACGTAAGGCTTAACTAAGGCATGCCTCTTTTTTAAAAACCTTATTATGGATGAATGTCTTCTTCTTAAAAGTTCTTTATTGAATAAAAAGGTGAACTTTTCATACAAAACCCTATTTCATGCTTTGATTGTGGTTGATGTGCGTGAGGGGACGAGCCTACACTAAACCTTGATTGTACTATCCTCTATTTACGTGTATGAAATCATAATCATTTTCTTCTATAAGAGACAGTTAGCAATGAGGGTTAATTGTTGGCATTGATATTTTAAAAAGGGAACTATGACAATAGATTCTTGTTTAAAGAAGTGGAAACGTCTTCAAGATTATCAATGAAACGATGTATCTTTGTAAGGACATGATGAACTTAAATGCTAATTGATGGTGTGACATACTTTGAGACAAATTGTGAATCGGCTTCCATGATATGAACTTTATTGTTGTGTTTGGCTTAGCTACTCTGGAGGAAGGGTAGTGATGTTAGGCATATTTATACGCTTATCCACCGCATATTACCCATATTCTACCTTGTTTAGAGGATGAATTAAGCTAAATAGACCTAACTAATCATTATTCTTGCATTACGAGCTAATACATATGTGTTTGATGCAATCAGGCAATTTTGGAGAAAATGCGAGGTGATTCGGATGAAAATGGAAATTGCATGCAAAACTCGTTTCAGTGTCAAAAAGAAGAGACGCCTCACCGAGCTCAGCCCAAAGTGAACCACTGGCGCGCCCTAGACCTCACTCAGTGAGGAGGAGCATGGGATTTGCAAAAGATGGAAGAAATTGGCTAAGTGCAAAGTTGACATGTGACCTCGCCGAGCGTGGTTCAAGGCAAGGCACAGTCGAGTTTTAAGCCTCGCTCAGTGAGGGTGGTGTCCAAAATTGCAGAAGTTGGTGAAAATTTGCCAAGTGTGAAATTGAAGAGTGACCTCGCCGAGCGTGGCTCAAGGCGAGGCATGGGCAAGTTTTGGACCTCGCTCAGCGAGCATGGGCGTAAAAAATGCAAGAATCCAAAAATTTTCCCAAGTGTAAAATGAGAGGGGGACCTTGCCAAGCGTGGCTCAAAGCAAGGCCCTAGCAAGTTTTAGGGGTCTCTCAGTGACCTCCCTAGAAGAAATTGCACTAATGCTAATTGTTAGACCCGTTTTTGGTGGGCTTTGTATGGTTATTTCTCAACACTATAAATAGCACCCTTGGTCGTTTTTTGAGGGGTATCACGTATTATTTGGCAGAGAGCAAGGAGGAAGACTTATCATCATAGGATTTGAACTTTTATCTTCTTAAATTCATCTTTTCTTCATTCTAACATGAAATTCACTTGTTTTAATCCGACTATGAGCGGCTAAGCTCCCTTGTTCTGGGGTTATGGCCATAGTATGTTTGTTATCGTATGAACTTGAGTTGGCATTTATCCTATGCATCATATGAGTTATTTACTTAATCTTGTGCATGACTATTTTACTGCTTCACGATCAGTAGGATAAATATTTGATTCTTAGATTGAACTCGAGAGAGGAACACTAAGTTAGAACGAAGACTGAGCAGAGTAGGATCCTAACCGTGGGCATCGGGAGCAGATTCGCATCTAGGATAGAGATATACCTAGTCTCCCTACTTGGTTGATATACAGGAATCATGAATACATTTGTATGAATGTTCATGACCATAGAGATATAGGCGTGAAAGTAATATGAATAGGTGACTAGAGAACTCGAGAGATTCGTAGTCATAAAACTAACCCTGTCAATCAGTAACTTGATAAAGAATAAGAGTCAATGATAGCGCATGCATAACATGAATACGATAGTGTCGTAACCCTAGAATGTCTTCTCTCTGTGATAAACTCAATCTATAACCACGGTTGTTACAAATTGTTCACATAAGTAGTATTTATTTACTTTTTGCTTTGTTTAGTAACCTAAACAAACATCCTTTTATTTACTTGCATAATTAGTGGCGATAGTATATTTTTTATTTACTTGCATAATTAGTGGTGATAGTATATTTTCGTAGAACCGTTGATCATAAGTCTCTGTGGATACGATAACCGACTTCAAAAGTCACTATATTACTTGGCGACCACATATACTTGCGTGTGTGTTGGGAGCCAACAGGTAGCCACTATGGATCCTAGTGTGGTAATTGCCTAGCCATTCGGGAAGAAGAGTGGCCACTACCGGGTTCGCTACGCGGAGTGCGGTTTATGCTTAGATATTCGGGAGGAAGGATAGCCACCAAGAATTACATATTCCGGTGTGGTGCGCTGTGATTAGGGAACCTCTGTTGTCAACCCTTCGATGTGCTTGATTCTTGGGCCTGTATTGGCATGTGTGACATTTTTATTCTTTCATGGAACTGTTGTCGACAATCATGATCATTTGCAAGGCATCTTTGAAAGTTGTAACTTGACAAGAGGCTTCTTAATCGGTTTTGATAATGCTTATTGAGATACACTAGTTGATTAACTGCTTTACATTGTTTTCATATGATTTTCAGGACTGATTTCTTTAAGTATTATTGTACTCTATTTTCGTATTACTTATTGTCCCCGAGGCACTCACTGAGTACGAAGTACTCAGGCGTACCATTGTTATTTTTGATGGTATGTTATGTAATGGAGAAGAGGAGGTTCTTAATACTTCAGGCGCTTAGGAAGGACTTACTATTGCTGCTGACTTGGTGAGCCCATATGTTCATTCGTGGGACACCCTCATTATATTTATTCATTATTTTAGCATTTTAACGGGCTGCGTCCCGATGTGTTAGACAACCATTCTTTATCTTAGAAGCTCCCAAGTATTCATTCTTGTGGCTAGTTGTTGAGTTGTTTAACTCTTGGGCATGCGATATGTTTTGATTGAGGCTTATGTTATTAAAGACTTCCGCTAATTTGATTCTTAAATCATGATTCGTTTAAATTTATTTTATAAACGGTTGGAGGCGATTATTGAACCTGGCGGGTTCAAGAGTTATTGTGCGTCTTTAGGTTCTTTCGATGTTGTTCATGACCTCAGATGTCGGTCACGTCTAGGGTGGGTTTTGGGGTGTGACAGAAGAGGAGGAAGAGCCTCAGGACATGGAAGAGCCTGTCGACATAGAGGCCGAAGGAGGAGAGAACCCGTTCGAAATGTTCCCCGAATTCCAAGGAAATGACGCGGATGAGGAGTCAGGGTATTATGCTCCCACTGAGGAAGGAACAGATTTCTATGCACCTTCGGCCATGCTGATGCCAGCCACCTCTAATATGGCTTCAGAGAACTTTGGAAGGGCAAATCTCCCCGCTCCAGCGCCATGGAGTATAGCCTTCAAAGCTCGATCTTCTCCGTTTAGAGTAGCTCCGTTGGTCGTCACCTCTAAGGAGGTATTCAAGAAAATGATGTCCGTTGGGATGGATTGCACCCCTAGGGCTAGCTTGCCTGTCCCTGACTTGGTATATTCCTACAAAAGATGCCCGTTTTATCTCAATCAGGCAGGGCATACCCTGAACGAGTGTTTAGCATTAAGAAGGAGGATTGTTAGTCTTAAAGACGACAAAATAATTGAAACTTTATGGGGGCCACGTACTTTGCTAGTCCATGACCCCATCACCCCAGGAGTTACGGTGTGATTTCATTATTTTTGAAGAGTCATATGCTCGCCTCTTCTCAACTTTGGCTTCGTTGAATAAAAAGATCGGGCAATGGAACCACGTCTGAGCCCGCACCGCATTGGGGCCCGATAAACAAGTTCTGCCTATACCATACTGGAGCCAAGGGACATGATATTGAAGGATTCCAAGATTTCAAGCTCGAACTTGAAAATATGATCATGACCGGACATATTTTGGTCTTGCTCCCACTATGGTTCTAAGCAAAGGGAAATTCGACGTGAGAAAGCAAGCTCGTAAGGACAGCGGCTTGCGGGAACTATACTTTTGGGTAGATATTAGGTGTCCCCTCTTTTGCACAAATGTTAGCCCCACCCTCATTAAAATGTAAAGGAACCACGCCGACCTCGATGTCCCGATGAGGGATACGCGGAAGCCCTGAGTCGGGCCGGCAGGGATGTCTGCAGCTAGGATTAGCCAAAGGATATTTAGGAAGAAATGTATATCCTTCTTTGTAATCGAACTACGTAGGGCCTAATTTCCCATGGCGGGATACGTAGGCAGTCTACGTAAGACTCGGTCCCTTCCTGCTTAAAATTTTAAATTCCTTGTTCGCCTAAATAACAAGACCAAGGGTTCACCGTGCTAAGACAACCACGAGGCCACCAAACCAAGACCCACCCGAACATAAAAGCCTGTGATATCCAAGGCTTTAGAACATCGTATCAAGAGTACTCAAGCTTCAATATACGATCTTATGTGCTATTTGTGCGTTAAATACCTATATTTGTTATTCTGCCTTTATATTTGATGTGCGGAAACTAACCTTCTTTACCGTTGAGTTATTTTTATCTTGTAGAAAGGGGCCGATTAATGTGATATTGAAAGCTAGCATATTTCACAAGATCCAAAACCGCGTTAGCATCCCTCTCCGACAAAGGAAAGGACAAAATGACTGGTACTCCCGAAGAAATAAGAAATGAGCTCGCTCTCCGCAACGGGGACACCCAAGACTCGCAAGAGGCCACATCCTAGGAGGATGTGATCTCAACATTGTTAACTACCGTCGCTACTCTCCAAGAAAAGGTAACCAGAAGGGAAGCGACGAATACATAAAAGAACACCACCGAAGGAAAAAGGACCCCTCTTCCCTTTCCCTCGTTAAGCTCTACAGTGCCCGGTCATTCTCCCGTCTACCCGCCAGGAACCATGCCCCTGCCACTAAACATTACCAACCCAAACCATGCTAGCCCCTCTTACTGTATACCACCACTGGTTAACAATGCTCAAGTCCCAGGGACCACCCACTCAGTCCCCACATATCAGGCCCCTCAGGCGGTTTTCTTCAATCAAACAAGCCAAACACACGGACTAGCCCTGCCTGTTAGGCAAAACACCACTATCCCGTTCAATCATACCACCCCCCAGGTATCTTTTTTCACCCCCAACATGCCAAATAAATCCTCCCCAGGACACAAGGAACTGGATCACTACGAGAAGTTTGGAAAGGATTTGGAAGGATGAACAGGACAAGTGAGAGAAAAACATGGAGAAGAAGGTGGAGGAGTTTTTGGAAAAGTCCAACAGATCTACGAGAAAGGTCACGGGCCTAAGGTATGATGACTTGTGCATGCACCTGGATTTAGACCTGCCAGAAGGGTTTAAAATCTCGAAGTTTGAAATGTTCAACGGGACGGGAAACCCTAAAGCCCATCTCCATTCATACTGCAGCCAGTTAGTCGGGGTAAAAAGAAATGAACCCTTAATCATGCGATTGTTCAGTCGTAACCTGACCGGTGGGGCTGTAGAATGGTTCGCCACGTAAGACAAGGTAGAATCCTTCATGGAAAGGTTTTGGTTCAATATCGAGACCGTACCAAACCGCTACAAGCTCGAGAAGCTCAAGCAAAAATCAAGGAAAAACTATAGAGAATTCGCCAGCAGATGGAGGGCTGAAGCAGCCCGCGTTGAGCCACCTATGAGAGAAAGAGAACTCGTTTTCGTATTCATCAGGTCACGGGAGCCAGATTTCTATGATAGGATGTTGTCCATGATCGGAAGGCCGTTCTCTGAACTAGTAAAAATGGGAGAGGCCATAGAAGATGGCCTCAAATCTGGAAAGATCGTCAGTATCTTCAACAAAGCGTCTGGGCAGGCTGCCCGGGGATCTTCCGCAAAAAAAAAAAAAAAAAAAAAGAGGACATGGCAAGCATATCCCACCTTTCAAACCAAAATCCAAAAGGACCCTCACCTGCCTACCAAGCCCCACCCCTCTTCAATTACTCTACCCCTCCGTACAACTCAACACCCGTGTATTACACATAACCAGCATTTACCACCGTTGTGCCAGCATACACGGCTCCGCCCAGTGTCCGTGTATTCGCCCCTGCTTACCAACCGCCACCACAACAAACATACCAACCACCACCCCAAAGAAAACTACCATTCACCACGAAATAAACCCCCTTCCCCTCCTCCCCTACAAGCCTATCAAACCCAGAACTACCAAAATCAGCTGCCACCCCCTACATATAATGCGCCACGTCCAGCTTTCGAGAAGAGACCTGTAAGAAAATTCACAACACTCCTCGAACCAAGGGCTAGACTGTTAGAGAGGTTGCTGGCTGCAGGGCTAATTCAGAAAGCCCCGCCAAAACTAGCACAGCCTGGAAGTCGGTTCTACAGGGCCGATCAAACTTGTGCCTACCACTCGGGAGGGGTCGGGCACAGCACGAAAGATTGCATAAACCTGAAACACAAAATTCAGGATCTGATCGATAAAAGAAAAATCGTCTTGAAAACTGCCGCCCCTAATGTAAACACAAACCCGCTACCGAATCATGGAAACGGCGGGGTCCACATAATAGAAAGGGATAAAGATTAGGAAGCCTGTGGAACGTTGTCTTCCAGAATCACCAAGATCTAGAACAGATAGTTGCTTTCCTCACCTTCCAAGAACAGCCCAAATTCAAGGTCTTGATCCCCAGTCCAAGTGTTCCCAGGACTACACCCATGTTCAGGATTTTGGTCCCAGCACTTGTGGTAGCCCAGGTAGCACAACAGATTGCGCCTGACCTCAAAAAGCCAATCACTGTGCAGGCATCAATGACCCAAGGCATGACTCGTTCAGGAAGATGCTATACTCCTGAAGAGCTGGCCCAGAATGCCACAAGGAAGGAGAATGCTCAGAAGAGGGCAATAACCGAAGGGGAGGCCGAAGATTTCTGGCGGCGCATGCAGCCCAAAGATTATTCCATCGTTGAGCATTTGAAGAAGACACCGGCACAAATCTCGGTGCTGTCGCTGTTGGCTAGCTCGCCATCTCATAGGCATGCCCTCATGAAGGTATTGGATGATGCCCACGTACCAGCGGGAACGAGTAGTGAGGATTTGGCCGGGCTAGTGGCCCATATCATTGGGGAGCATAAGATCTGCTTTTCTAAGGAAGAACTGCCCGTCGAAGGGACATCCCACAACAAAGCCCTCCATATCACCCTGGAATGCCGTGACAAGGCCGTAGGAAGAGTACTGGTGGATAACGGGTCAGGCCTCAACATCTTCCCCGTAACCACCCTGACACAGCTTGGCTACGACATCGAAAAGATTTGCCAGAGCGCTACGAACGTCAGGGGATTCGACGAATCCTTAAGTGACTCTTTAGGAGAAGTCGATCTACAGATCCGGGGTGGTCCTGTCTCTTTCACAGTAGAGTTTCAGGTCATGGTCATCACTGCCAATTACAACATGCTCTTAGAAAGACCCTAGATCCACTCCGCCGGTGCGGTCCCATCAAGCCTTCAGTAGGCCATAAAATTCAAATGGCAAGGGCAAGAGATTGTAGTAGCGGCTGAGAAGGATACTCAGAAGCATCCTTACAACACCGTCCCCGTGATTGAAGGGAGTCCTCATTTCTCCAACTTTCATATAGTGGAATACGTAGGGGCCACACATGCTGAAGAAGAGGTCGGCAGACCTATACTGGCGGTCTACAAAATGATCGCCTCTACCATGCTGAGGAATGACTTTGAAATAGGAAAAGGCTTAGGAAGAACCCTCGGAGGGATAACAGAGCCTGTACCAATCCCAAAAGAGAACTACCACTTCGGTCTAGGGTATACCCCTAAAAAAGACGAGCTCACGAGGGCAATCAGGAGAGAGCCCAAAACAGGGAAATAGCCCCATCTGATCCCAGGCCTGTACCAGTCATTCCCCAGAAAAATGCCGATGCTGAATGAAGAGGAAGCTGATGAAAGTCTCGAATCACTGTTTCAAGAAGAGGGATGCTACGCGGTCACTGAAGAAAGTCAGGAGATGCCCAACATACGCAGTCTGAGGCCAGAAGAATGCCTGAACAATTGAACATCCACTCCCTTCTTGGCTCCTCGGTAAAGAGACAGACTTTTCTTAAAATAAAATCTTTTGCTAAAAACGGTGACATCGATTGAGGCCCGAAAGATCGCCCCTTTTCCTAAAAAAGTATTTTGCGGTGTTTTAAAGAGGAAATGGCCCGACGTTGTTTCGGACCAGGACCACAGTTGTAATCAGTTGCCTTTTGAATTAATGAAAGCCTCGTAAATCACTACCTTTTACTGATTAATAATAACTGTTTTTCTTACTAACTAGGTAATAACAACCGACAATAAGCCTAATTTTACTTTGCCTCACTTTTTTCAGTAATAATCATAATAAAACAACAAAAAATGTCATGACATGTCACGAAACGAACGAAGAAGGTGACCAGCAGGAGTACGAGGAGTACGATGAATCTACAATGATGCCAGAAGGACTGGTAGAAGAGTTGGAAGAAAAGAAGAAGCCGAATATGGATGAAACTGAGGTAATCGACCTCGGTGACGGAGAAGACATCAAAGAGACGCGAATCAGCGCTCACTTAGGAGCCCCACAAAAGGAAGAGCTCGTAGCTCTACTAAAAGAATATGTGGACGTCTTCGCTTGGTCATACGCGAATATGCCAAGGCTAAGCACTGAAATAGTAGCCCACATATTGCCCATCAAGAAGGGTTTTGCCCCGGTCAAACAAAGGATGCGAACATTCAAACCAGACATGAGTATCAGGATAAATGACGAAGTCGAAAAACAGATCGAGTCAGGAATAGTGAAAGTAACGGCCTACCCCACTTGTGTGGCCAACATAGTGCAAGTGCCCAAGAAGGACGGAAAGATCCGAATCTGCATAGGCTATCGAGATCTCAATTGGGCCAGTCCAAAAGATAGCTCCCCTCTCCCTAATATCCACATCCTGATAAATAACTACGTCGAGCACGAGCTGCAGTCATTTCTAAACTATTTTGCCGGGTACCACCACATACTCATGAGTGAAGAAGACGCTGAAAAGACAAACTTTATCACCCCTTGGGGGGTCTATCATTACAGGATAATGCCGTTCGGCCTCAAAAACGTCGGCGCCACATACATGAGAGCCATGACTACCCTATTCCATGATATGATGCATCGAGAGATCGAAGTCTATGTGGACGATGTCATCATAAAGTCAAAAGAAAGCTCGGAACACACCATACACTTGTGCAAATATTTTGACAGGCTTCGCAAATTCAATCTGAAGCTGAACCCTGCTAAGTGCGCATTTAGAGTGCCGCCGAAAAGTTGTTGGGATTCATAGTCGGCCGCAGGGGCATTGAATTGGATCCTACCAAAATCAAAGCGATTCAGGAATTACAGCCGCCCAAAACTAAGAAGGAGGTCATGAGTTTCTTGGGAAGGTTGAACTACTTTGAGTGGTTCATAGCCCAGTCCACCGTGACCATGGAGCCAATACTTAAATTGCTCAAGAAAGACGCTCCTACGAACTGGATGGAGGAATGCCAATGGCCATTCAACAAAATCAAGAGATATCTCTCCAATCCCCCCCATTCTGGTGCCACCCAGACAAGGGAGTCCTCTCTTCTTGTACCTTGCGATATCGAAAACGCTTTCGGTTGTATGTTATGCCTAGAGCATGATGAAGAAGGCAAAAAAGAACATGCCATCTACTATCTGAGCAAGAAGTTTACATCCTTCGAGGCATGGTACACGCTCATAGAAAAGACCTATTGCGCTATGACTTGGATGGCTCAGAAGCTAAGGTACTACCTATCAGTGTTCACCACCCACTTCATATCCTGAATGGATCCATTGAGATACATTTTCAGGCAACCGATGCCCGTGGGAAAGTTGGCTAAATGAAAGATGTTGTTAAGTGAATTCGACATCATATACGTAGCACAAAAGGCAATCAAAGGACAAACAATGGCCGACCTTAGTATTTTTGGTTGTTGTTGCGCGATAAAGCCCCGTCGACGACGAGCTTGAGCCTTTACGGACTTTCTTCCCAGATGAGGAGGTGCTAGCTATGGAGGAAGAATTGACGGAACCATACACAGGGTGGAAGCTATTCTTTGACGGGGCGGTCAATTACAAAGGATCAGGCATCGGAGCGGTGTTGATATCGAAAACAGGACAACACTATCCGATGGCCGCGAAGCTCAACTTTAGGTGTACTAACAACATGGCAGAGTACGAAGCATGCGTCCTCGGCCTCAGGATGGCGCTGGACATGAACATACCAGAGTTGTTGGTAATCGGAGATTTTGACTTACTCATAAATCAGGTAAAAGGAAGTTGGGCGACCAAAAATGATAAGATACTCCCGTATGTGAATTTGGTGCAAAGACTATGTGGGAGATTCAAGAACATCAACTTCAGGCATACCCCGAGAGCCCAAAATGAGTTTACGAATGCGTTAGCTATGATAGCCTCCATGATCCCTCACCCCAACGTATCGACTATCTGGAGATCACAATAAGGTAAGAAAAGGCTCACTGCGCCCACGTTGAGGCCTAGTTAGATGGCCAACCGTGGTACACTGACATCAAGACATACTTGGAGAAGGGAGAATACACCCCGAGATATGAGTTCGGCAAATCGAGAGAAAGACTATCGAAGGTGTTTTGATAAGTAAGGGTGGCCAACAATTTCTTTCGAACAAGGAAGTGTTGTACAAAAGGACACCCGACCTCGCTTACTCAAGTGTGTGGACGCCGAAGAAGCTACAAAGCTCGAGGAGAGGTGCACACGGGGGCATGTGGTCCTCACATGAACGGATTCGTCCTTGCAAAGAAAATCCTAAGGACAGGATACTACTGGATGACCATGGAGCATGACTCGTGCAAATTCGTGCAGAGATGCCATCAATGCCAGATACACGGGGATTTAATCAAGGTTCCTCCTACCGAGTTGCACGCGATGAGCTCGCCGTGGCCCTTCGTAGCATGGGGGATGGACGTCATAGGACCCATTGAGCCCCCGGCCTCCAATGGACACCATTTCATTTTAGTCGCCATTGACTACTTTACCAAATGGGTGGAAGCCACTTCCCACAAGTTAGTGACCAAGAAAGTCATGGCCGACTTTGTCAAAAATAATCTGATATGCCACTTTGGTGTACCGGAGTCCGTCATAACAGACAATGGTGCCAATTTAAACAGTCATTTGATGAAGGACATTTGCGAACAATTCAAGATAACCCACAGGAACTCTACCGCCTACCGACCACAGATGAATGGGGCCGTAGAAGCCGCCAATAAAAACATCAAGAGAATCCTGAGGAAGATGATCGACAACTATAGGGATTGGCACGAACAGCTGCCTTATGCCTTGTTGGGATACCGAACTACCACCCGCACTTCCACCGGGGCAACCCCATATCTCCTTGTCTACGGTACAGAAGTGGTCATACCCGCAGAAGTGGAAATCCCCTCGCTCCGGATCATCCAAGAGGCGGAGCTGCAAGATGCAGAATGGGTTAAAAATCATTATGAATAGCTGGCTATGATAGAGGAGAAGAGAATGGTGGCAGTATGCCACGAACAGCTATACAGACAAAGGATGTCTCGAGCTTTCAACAAATGGGTCAGAGCTCGACTCTTCCAGATCGGACAACTCGTGCTCAAGCGAGTCTTCCCCCACCAAGAAGAATATAAGGGAAAATTTGTGCCAAACTGGCAAGGGCCATACATGGTCAGGAAAGTACTCTCGGGAGGAGCCGTAGTCCTAGCCGAGATGGACGGACAAGAGTGGCCCAAGGCCATCAACGCAGATGCGCTCAAGAGATACTACATTTAGGATTCCATTTGCTTGTAATCGCATTGTTATTTCCTTGTAATCATACCTTCTGCTTGTATTCGTACTAGAATAGGAGAAAAATAAATCATCTATGTAATGAACTACGCAATGACCTGACTTCCCTATGGTGGGATACGTAGGCAGTCCATATCGAACCCGGTCCCTTTATTAGAAAAAATCAAAACTCAATTACTTTATCCCGAACTACGTTCGACCTGAATTCCTGCTGCGACAGGATACGTAGGCGCTTTCGAGCTCGGTCGTCACAAAAAAAACCCAAAAACCATTAAGAAAACCCAGAGGCAATGAAGCGGGATAGAATCAGCGAGATCAAACTACGAAGACCGAGACACAAGGACCGACCAGTGTCAACCCCACACTGGGGCAGAATTTTTTAGAGGATCTCAAAAATTCCTATCAAGAACGATCAACAGGCAGATAGCAAAATAAGACCCTACACTGGGGCAGAATTTTTTAGGGAACCTCAAAAATTCCCGCATGATGAAAAGTAGCAGGGGCCGCTCAAGGCTAGCCCAAACTGAGATAGAATTTTCAAGAAAGGTCTTGAGATTTTTCCACCAATTTCGGGAATCAACAGTCATACCTCCCCGAGGATCCGAAAGACCGCACTCAAAGTCACATGTCATGACAAAAGATTTTTTTAAAAAATATATATATATAATAATAATAACGAACATGCATATGTAGAACAATGCGCTTTGCTAATTTGTACTACAGATTTCAAGAAAATATATACACTCGTTAGTATAAGCGCGCTCCAAAACCATCTCTAGGAATACCGAGGCCAAGAGGGTTCAGAAGGACATCCAGAGAAGCCGCCAGATAGGAGGACAACAATGCTGATCGGCCTTTTAGGAAACTCACAATTTTTCTGTGGATGCAGGTCTTAACAGGAAAGGGACAGAACTGCAAAGGCTAGCCCAGCAAGAACAAACCGTTTAACCATCAGCAAAGCGACAGAACTGTGAAGGCCAAGTCCGGCGAGAACAACACCACGAGCGAATGGGAAAGGATACGCCCAACCAAAGTGTAAGAAATGAATGAGCCTCGAGGCATGTTCGACCAAAAGGGCCGCAAAAGAGCGAAAAAACAAAGACATATCAGGCCGAAAGGGTCGAAGCGAATGACAAAGACATATTCAACCAAAAGGTTCATGACAAAAACAAAGGGGCATATCCGACCGCGAGGGTCACAACCCACACTACGGACGAAAGGAAGATCATCCAGCCGCAAGGGCCATATCTGTATCTTTTAATTCCTTTCAATTCTTCCATTCTTTAAATTCTTTCAATTCTTTACTTTCCTGTCATCGAGAGGGCCATTGCACATTTATTTTCTACTGTCGAGAGGGCCATGTCGAGAGGCCCATTCAGAGGGCATTCAATTGCACATTTATTTTTAAGCCGAGAGGGCTATGCCGAGAGGTCCATTGCACGTTTATTTTCTACTGCCGAGAGGCCATTCATTCATTCATACTGCTAAGAGGGCCATTCATTCATTCACTCATACTTTCAAGAGGGTCATTCATTTATTCACTCATACTACCGAGAGGGCCATTCATTCATTCATTCATACTGCCGAGAGGGTCATTCATTCATTCATTCATATTGCTAAAAGGCCATTCATTTTATTACATACGCAGGTTTTATTCATTTTGCTTTTGCTTTCATTCATTCATACTCTTGGGCCACCATTCATACAATATTATCTTTTGCCTAAGACATCGTATATCATGACGTTGTTGAAATTTAGAAGCAGGTGCACAATCTCCGAGAGAAAGCCTGCCTGCTAAACCGGATCCAGACAAATTGCAGAGCAAATGTGAAACTTTTCTTACGCAACCGATCAAGAGAGGGTGCCTATGAGAGTCAAGCTCTTCGGCCAGGACTTGAAAGCTACCCACTCCAAAGCTCAACCAAATTTGTTCGCTTTTGATTTGTTTTACTAAAAACCGCGACCGTACACACCGGAAAACCCAAAGGTATTCCTGCATAAGGGACATACTCTTCTCCAGCTGGTCGAACTACATGTGGCCTAATTCCGAGAGGCCAGGGATATGTAGGCGGTCTCAAGACCAGAGAGTCGGCCACACTCCAATAAATGTCCGAGAAAAAAACCTAGCACAATACCAGTGATCTCAGGACTCATCTGCTACACACCTAAAAATCTTTAATAGAGTCGAACTACAAGTGGCCTAAATCCTCGTATAGCCCAAGATATGGAGGAACCAAGTAGCCAAGGTCCGGCCGCACTTATGTGATTTGCGTGAAAATTTGAAGGGTAGAATGAATCGGGTGGGTCAAAACCAGGGTTAGTCAAATTTCGTTGCTCAGGGATGGTCCCGCCATCCCCGAACACCGAAGGGGTAGCTGTTGACACCTGATTTTTGACCTCCCATAATTTATTTTATTTACTCAGGGTCCTTGGATAATAAATAAGATAATTTTGCACGCTCACAAAAAATTCTGAATAATTTTAAATAATTATTCAGGTTAATATTTTACTTCTATAAATTAATAGGGGAACCTTCAAGGCTCTATTAATTATTCAAAAAATTATCGGCATCTTTACAGCATTTTTATAATTTGCCAGCAATAGGACAATTTTAAACAATTGTTCATTTAATCCAGCAAAATCAAAGAAAATTAGATAGAAAGCGATTTATTTTATTTTTATATCCAAGGAATTTGAATAATTAAGAGAATATACAATTTTACCCCTCAAGCTCTAAATTATTACTATGTGTGTATATTTGTGCCAATTTTGGCGAAGTTGTTTTAAAATTGTTTAAAAATTGTGATTCTTGCATAAATGACCACCTCATAATTAGCCAATTCATGGTTCAATATAGCTGGGGTCAATTTTGCAAATGCTGAATTGTAAATGGCCTTAATTGAAATGTCCAAGCCATGGGCAAATTAATTAAGGACATTAATGCAAAATAGCTTTAATTGGTTAAATTAATTATCAAAATAAGGCTATATTTGCAAATGGTTAATTGCAAGGATATTTCTGCAATTGATTACAAAGGTTGGTCATAATTGCAACCCTCATTCAATTAAGGGTCAATTTAAGGCTATTTCTGCAAAATGAGTTTCAAAACCGCTTGTTAATTTAATTACGTCTTTGTTTGACCTCATTTTAATTATTTCTTGTTACTACTACGTACTTTAAATAACGACCTATTTTACTAAAATTCCTATTCTATATATATATATATATATATACATTCGATATACGCATATATACGCTTATAATATACAAAACATTTTTGAATTAAAAAAAATAAAGGGCCAGGTCCAACCCGTTTAGGGTTGACCCGACCCACGTCCGTTATAATACTCCCTTCTGAATAAATAAAGGAACGGAGGGACTTCATTTGCAAAGTTCCAAGAGGGGCTAAAGGTAAACCCTAGCCGCCTCTCTATCTTCCCCTACCCCCTGCCACTGCTCCGTTGTTTTTGGTGATAAATGGCATGTATGAGGCGTGGTTGTGACAGTGAAGAGGAAGGAGCATTTATTGCTTCGTCCTTTTCACGATTTTTATCACAAATTCGCATCCAAACGAACCCTTAAAGGTACAATCCTTGTTTTCTTTTATTATTATTATTATTCATTTTTACAGCTTTTAGGAGTAGTTGCAGCCGTTGATTGTTGCTATCTTTGAATCTTAGCCCTTTATTGATAGATCTGAGTGTAAAACTAGTTAAAACTATGTTGTACCACATCGGTGGTGAGGGATTAAGTGTGGTTTCTAGGGTTCTATAAATAGAACCCCATATTCAGTTTCAAGGACAAGTTTTCACAAGCGGAAACAAGCTTAAAAGGGAGAAAATCCGAAAATAAGAGCTTTACACTTGAAAATATTCAAGTTTAAGAGCTCTTTGAGTATAAATTTTTAGTATTTTTGAAGTTTTTGAATCTCCTCGGAGTCAAAAGTTTATTTTTGATTTTTTTACACTGCGTTGGTTTTGGTGGCTGAGTTTTGAAAGAGGAAAGAAGCTCCTCAAGTCCATTCTTGATTCGGCTGTGCCTACAAAAGGTAATTCTTATTTTGTTTATTGCTTTTTCCCTTTAATTTTTGTTAATATTTTGTTTATTCTCTGTTTTTAGTTAGTATTAGTGTTAGTGTGTATTTTAGCTTTAGTTTTGGTTGCTATGATATTAATTGTTGATTGATTGATGTTTGGGATTGTTAGATTAGTGTAAATGGTATTGGTTAATGTTATTGTGTTTTGGTTTTGAAATTGAAGGTTGTGAAGAAGGATATTAGATCCCTTTAGAATATTCAGAATGTTTGATTAATGTCAAATGGATTAGCTGGTTGTATTGATTGTTTATGAGTAAAGTAAGTTGATAGGTTTAATCATGTTATAAGGTAGTTCCAGTTTGGCTCTTTGATGGTTCAAGTCATTTTGTTCACAATGTCCTATTCTGTGCTATCTTGTGCTATTTGTGTCTTAATTCTAGAGTTTAAATGAGGCATGCTGGGCTAAAATTGTTGTGTGAATCTAAATGCTAAATGATCTAGTCTTGCTTTGACATATCCTCTTTGTGTTTTTTTTATGTACTGTGTGAATTCTACTTATTTTGGTAATAGAGGGATCAGTTGGCTTGAAACAACTCTAAAAATGTAAAGGATGGTTTGCCTCTGATTGGTTCTGGCTCTTAAAGATTGTATGAGGCTTCTCCTCTAAAATTCTGATCACCTTGCCTCCTATGCTAGTCTATTATTGAGGGGTTATGGCCTGCTTGGATGACTTACTCTCATTATGTATGCCATATTGTTTGTTTAGCCTCTTGTAAGGTCTTTGGTCTATATTATAAGGTGTACTAAGGCTGTCATGGTGCATTTCTATGAGTATACAACCCTGTGTCACTTAGTGATCTCCCAAGCTGCTCGCTTTCTTCTGCATTCTTATATGTTTAGACAACTTGCCTAGTCTTCATGCTTTGAAAATGTTTGGTGGTTTGACTTGGAATCTGGACCATGCTCTGTGTTGCTTCTTATATTCATTTGCTTAAACATGATATCTTGATTTGCCAGCCTGCATGCTTAAAATAAGCTTGATACCTTAGTTTTTCTATCCTAAGCTAACATGGCTCCTGCTCAAGTAAAATGGATGTTGGTTCTGTGCCATTTAGCTGACCCTTTGCCTTGATTGTTTTGCCCTCATATGCCTAAGTATCACCTAAATCCAGTTCTGTGTCCCATGAAAGGGTTCCTATTATGCCTCCTCTGTGTTCATGCATGAAGTCATGTTTGCTTTAGAAATCAGAAAACATTGTACCTTAGTTTGTTTACTTTACAGTCCTGAAACCTGAATCTCCAGGGTCCTGTTCTGCTCCTGTTTGCTTCATCACTATCTAAATCATCACCTGCTCATGTTAAACTGATCACTTTATGCTTGCTTTCACTAAAATGTTGTACTGTTACACTTTTTCTACTTGCTTTTGCCATTGAAGGAAGATCTGTGTGATTGTCATATGTGCTGTGTGTCCTCTTCTTATCATGTTTGTCCTTCTCTGAGAGTTTCAAGTGTTGTAAGGGTGATTTACCTATGTTGTATGCATACAATGTTTACTTAAGTGTCCAACATCAAGAATATTTCCATCAACCATTGTTGGGGCCTTACATCAGGGCATTTGTCTCACCTTGCCTTACCTACCATGCTAGTTGTTGACTTGAACCATGTTGATCATCTATGCCTTCTGTGCTCCCCCTCCCCCCTCCCCCTGGAGTGATTCATGACCTTTATATACTGCCTGCATACTTGACTACTGCTCTCATTTAGTTCTCATATAGCTGATCACTGTCTCATGATGGCATATTGTGTGGATTTTGGTTCAAGCATGACATAGTTTTGGTATTTGTTGTTTGCCTTCCCTATTTGTTTGCATCACTTTTACTGCACCTATCTCATGCCTGTCCTTGCCCCTTTTCTTAAGCATGTGTAGTCTGCCTAAACAGAAATAGAGTTAGCATGAGATGTTGTCTTCCTTTCTTTGGTAACAAATCCTGTATGCCCCTCCCCTCTTCCTTCTTTGAACCATGGCTTGTCTCTTAAAATGTGCTCTCTGAACTCATGTGAATAGAATTGAATGCTTTTGCTAGTATCTGCTCACTGAACTTGATCACACATACACACACAGCCTATTGAGTCCTTGGATTATTACCTTGACTTTGCCTTTGCCTATCTATTTGAAATGATGCCTCCTAAGGTTAAAACTTGATTTGAATGATTATTTTTTCTCACTGTAAGCTTGAAGTGTGAATTCTCTAAAACCTGTAAAATCACTCCTGCTCCTTTGATAATCTTTCCATGCCAACTGAATTACTGCAGATTACTTAGTCTGATAGTTCTTGCCCTATCCCCATCTGTATGCCATGTCTCAATTCTTAGCCTGAGTGACTGTGTTCTCTCTCCTTTTTTTTTTTTTGAAGATTAATGTTGCTTGTGTTGCTTCCCCAGTTTGTAACTGACCTGTATTTCATCTTGTGATCCATGCTTAGCTTACAGCCTTTTATGCATCATAGTTCACATTGCCTCAACTTTCTATCACATTCAAATTACCACCTAGGCTGTGCTTCATACTGAAAGTGATTGTTTCCATTCTGCTACTACTTGTTTGAACTGCCCGACTCATTTACTTACCTCCTATGTGTTAATATGAACATGCCATTCCCTGATTGATAATGGAACTTCCTGATTGTTGTGTGCTGCACAATTTATCATTCTCAGTTGTAGAATATTGTGACTTGCTATGAGTGCTAATGATAAAATGCACTGCCAGTGCCCTATACTCTCTTAGTTTCTTTATTAGTTTCATTAATCCAAGACAAGGTGTGGTAGTTCGGGGTTGTCCTAATCCTTCCGGTGTTAGCCATGCCTGGGGTTTATAGAAGTCCCTTGGAACTTGTGCGACATCGGGGACACAGGGTTAGGACCCAGCCCTCATATCGTTTCGAATCTCGAATTAAAATGAACATTATTTTAGAAGCAAAAGGGGTAAGTATAGGTCACATATAATCGTTAAATATGTGTATGTTTATGAATATGTGTTTGATAAGTTCAGTGTTTATAAACTAACCTGTTCCCTTTTCTTTTTCTCTTTTTTTTACTCTCATGACCAATCGGGTCCAGTCAAGCCCACCTAAGGCCCAATAGGAAGTTCATAAAAAATCAAGTTCGGAAAACAAAGAAGATAGCGAGGCGCGCAGAAGGCCCGGCCATGGGTGAAAATGGCCAACTAGGGGCTTGGTACGCCCCTAGTCTAACTTAGTCTTTTTATATTTATTTGTTAACCTATTCCTAACTTGATGTACTTGTAAAAATGTGTATTCAAACTCATATTATAGTGAAAAATCCTTATGATTGGAATTAGACGTCTTAGGACAACGGTTCTTATGCCGTTTAGTCGACTTTAGGCCCCCGTACGCGATTTTTTCAAAACCACGGACTCAAATAAAATTTCTTCTTTCCTTCTCTTTTCTTACAACTAAGTATAAAAAACCTTTAAAAAAAAAAATCACTACTGACTTTCCAAGTTTAAATAAGCACATCACGTTTTTATACAATAAAGCTATTTCACAAAAATGAGTTAATTAACTTAATGCCTACTCCAAACTTTTTTTTCCAAAAATTCACTCGGTTTTAGTCATATAAAAGGAAGCTCAACGCAAACGCTTTAACCTATATAACTTTTGATAAGTGGCAAAAATTATGGACAAAATATTGGACCAAGTTTTTTTAACTTTAAATAAAAGACTAGATTTTCCTAACAAAAATATAATACCCATTTCTGGAAAATAGAGACAAAGAAGGATTTTTTAGCATGAAACACTGTTTTGGTCCAAAGTTGGCCCAAATTAGCTTACATTCAGACGGGATATACACATTCAAATACCTTTATAAACATCTTCAGAACCTACGTGTAATATAAAGTTCCGGATAAGACTGAAACGTAACAATACGCTTCAACCCGAGCTCCGGTATATGAGTATAAAATAAATAACTCATAAATAACATTTCCTTTACATTTTTTACAAACTTATACTTATTCCTCATATATAAAAGGAAACTACTTATACTCGGATGATATAATTCCGAAACTACGATACCCCTATAAATAAAGGGGATATATTCTTCCAAAATATATGATATGCATGACAGTTCTTTTTAGGGGAAAATAAACACAAAATAAGCAGTTTAAGCAAATACTCATACACTGAAATTCGAAGGTCAACCGTATAGTACGGATCCTTAATACTGGGGTGCCTAACACCTTCCCCAGGGGATCATCAGAACCCTTATCTAGAACTCTGGATTACGAAGGTTTTTTCACGGTATTTGAATAAACCCTTCAAAATTGGTTTTCCTAATTTCCTAAAAATTAGGTGGCGACTCTTTTTCGAAACAAAGTCCGAAAGAGCACCAACGAGTTCGTAGTAGCCTTTTATGCCTTAACACAGCGTAAAAAACGAACCGTAACACAAAGCAGCTTAATTATCTTCAATTTTGGAGAAGCAATCCATGAAGGGCTAGTGATGGGTGTTGCTGTTTCCACCACCATTTCAAGGCCATATAAATCCTCTGCTTCAGCTAGCAAACATTCTTCACCTAAAGATAACACAAGTACATGCCATAAACTGATTAAACCATCACCCTGTAAGTCAAAACACTTTCCTATACTTAAACAAACCCAACAAACTAAACACTGCCTAAACATTCCTCTGCGTGCATAGCATTCGAGCCGCAGGTAGTGTCGCAAGTGCAACCTGCTAACCGCAAGTTGCGCCAAACTTCTGCAAGTTGTACCAACTTAACTATGTGGGTGGCAGCATCTGCGGCATCAAATGTGACTCGCAGGTGCTACTTCCAATTTCCCAAATTTTCCAAAATGGCTGTCACCTTCTGCATTTCATCTGCGTCTCGCAGACATGACTTGCGAACATCCTTGGCCTGTTTTGCTCCATTATACTCTGTGAACATCTTATCCTACAAAACGATACAAATACAAGAAAAGTAACACTAAAAGTACTTGAAGAGTCACAACAGTCTAAGGAATTAGCGTCAAATGTGCCGTAATTCCACGGCACATTCTTATGGTTCACTTTTACGCGGGTGCATAAAAGCTACTATGAGGTTGTTGGTGCTCTAATTGGATTTAAGTATTTTAGAGTCGCCACCTAATTTATTTAAAGAAACTAGGAAAATTGGGTTTAAAAGGGTTTATCAAACAAGAGAAAAATCCTTTTTTTGGACTAAAGTTTGAGGTAAGGGTTCTGGTGATCCCCTAGGGAAGGTTTTACGCACCCTAATATTAAAGATCTATAGCATACGATTGACCTACGAGCTTCAATGTGTGATGATTGTAATTATTTGCTAAAAAATGTTTAAGTTTCCGCAAAATGCCATTTCATTTATATCATAAATTCAAGAAAAAATTCGGCAAAAGGTCCTCTTTTTAAAAGGGGTTTTGGCTTTAAAAATCCACTTAAGTGTTCAACGCACTTTATTGCCGGACTAAGACACACCCGGAATTTCTCCCGAGTAGAGTCACTACTATTTTAGTCCTAATAAAATGAGTTTAGTACCTGCAGGTTTTATATAGTATAAGGAAAATATGGATTATATCTCTGATTTTTTATATATAAAAGAAAAAATGAGAGTATTTTTATTCACGTCCAATTTCATTATTGAAGCTCATAAATGTCAAAGGTATTTTCAGTCTAGAGTCCATCTTCCTCAAACTCGGCCCAAATATATTTCTCTTGCTTTTCAGTCCACCAGTTCCTGGGCTTTAGGCCCAAGTCAATCTCAATTTTTCTCAGATTTCTTACACGTCCAGAATCAGTTTTTTGGCAGTCTCTGTAAGTGTCTAGAATGTGATTTTTGTTTCAACAATTTTTTGCATAGGTTCAAAGCATAATGTTTTTTTTACCATTTCTACGGTCACAAGATAGTTTGGAAACAGGTCATTTTTTGTTATAACTCAGATACATTCAAAGCCCCCTTAAAATAGTTCACAACTTTAAACCTGGGCTTTAGGCCCAAAAAATATTTATCCGATTGACTAAAGGGGCGGAAGGCCCAAAATTGTCACAAAGTCACTTTAAAAAAGGGCCATTTGACCTTGTTTTATTACTGATCCAGTTTCAAACTTTAACCAAAATCTCACTTTTACTTAACCGTAGCATGACACCAGTTTTAAAACTCAAAATCAGGTTAAGTTTCAGTTTCATGCAAAAGTTGTATTGACCAAGCTTTTGAAAAAAAGACTCAAGCGACATCCTAATATACTATGCGTTTCCTAGGTTCTATACGTGCATAAGGGTTTCAATAATTTCCAAGTGTTTACAAATACATACACATATAAAAATGAACATAAATGAACAAAGTTTAGGCTGGTGGGCCTACCTAAGCCCACCAGTTACTATTTTCACCCATAGTTATGCCTTCAATATATTAGGTTCCCTTGTCATTTTCCTTTGCATAATCAGATTCGATGAAGAAATGTAGTTGGGCCTCTGGGCCAACAGGTTTTTTAGGAGGTGGAGAGGTGGCCCAAATAGCCCAAAGTATACATCACATAAGGCACAAAAGGAAAAGGATTAAAATCTATCTAGGTCCTATGCATTAAACTAAATATGAACAAACTTTATCTAAGTATTCAAGCACGCAAACAAGTAAAACAAGCAAGAAAAGGAACAGGAATGAAAAGGAGGGCCTCGGACCCAATTTCAAATAATGTGAACAGAGAATAGAGTCCAACAGGCGACTTTAAAATCACACAGATTGGCCCAGATAAATAAAGGGTGCAACATAAGAAGAAGAAGGTTCAACATACTCTGACCAATGGGAACTAGGCCTAACTTCATAGAATTTTAAAGCAAAACTGCAATTCTATTTTCTCAAGGGTGATATACCACATTTACTCTAAGTGTACAAGTCCTTATATACCCAAAGGCATATAAGAAATATATGCCTATATTCCTTGTATACTCTATTTATACTTAGGCAGATTATCATGCAAACTTCACAAAAATGAGACCTAATCTATTGTCACGACCCAATTTTACTAATTCGTGCGGGCACCTACTTTTCACACCTCGGTAGGCGAACCTTTAACTCGACATTCACAAATAATAAAAAATAGAGGAAGAAGTAAAATAGCGAAAGCCTCACAATTATAATATAAATAAGAAAATGCGGAAGTAAATGAAATCCGCCCCAGTATTTGGTTTGGTCATACAAAAGCATCTAACTAAAATCTACAAGTCTGGAATTTCAATAATACGTCAAGTCCGAATATGTCTCAGAATAGGAAATAAGACATAAATAAGAAGAATCTTCAAGGCGGTAGACGTCTCGTGCTCACCCTGTAGACTCTAAGCAACTCTCGGGGCGACTATCAGCCACGAGAAACAGAAGTAGATCCAACCTGGAATTCTGCATTCATAAAAGAATGCGACAGGACAAAGTCGGTACAAAACCATAGTACTGGTAGGTATCATCGGCCGACTAAGTTTAGCTAACATAATCCAGACAATAAAGCAAGATAAGCAGATAAATCAACAAGTCAAAAACAAGTCAGAACTAAGTACACGTCATCACCTAGGTTGAAGCATCTAAACCCAAGTGTGCCAAGTCTCAATTTATCCAATTTGAAACCAAACAACACAAAATCACTAGATCATCATAATATAAGCCATAATACAATGCAATGCAATGCAATGCAATGATGTATGAATGCAAATGCAATGCAATGCTGTGTACACATGTACTCCGAACGGAAACCTCCACATCTCGGTAGCACAACCCAGGGTGATTCGCTTTGTCTAAGTGCTACTCATCCCGAATCTTTGCCCAATAGACAGACGAGACTTCGGATCTTTGCCCACGGAGGATTTTTATTAGCACCACTCAGGGGAACTCGCGGAGTCCATGTACCTCACGGCTCCGGCACAAACCTCAAAAATCGCTACCACTCAATCCATGATTCTGGGACAACCATCAGATATCGGGCTCTCACGTCACTCTCATCCAAACTAAGCCCAGCTCATCACAGTGTTTCCTCAAGTATCATCAATGTATCAACAGTATATCATGAAGGATGAGAATGCATGCAATGTATATATCAACATCAATAACCAAATCAATATCACAAATACCAAACATGAGTACGCCAACAATGTCATGAAAGACTACACAAGTCATATTGAACTCTATCCTCATATTAACATCAACAAGTAAGGTAGTACAATATCGCAAGCATAATGGAACATCAGTCCCCAATATCTACCATCAACACGTAGTATCAAGCCAACAATGATAGAACAATCAAGTCATAACACAATGGGGTGGCTAACCCCAATCACACAACAGGGCCCAACCTAAGACAATATCCAACCCAACTTCATACCCGAAGGTTTACATGTTGTCTCCAACAATATCATCTAAATATATGTTTCGCTACACAATGTCTCACCAAGGGTGAGCCATAACCTACCTAGATGGCCAAACAATAATACACCAACATTCACTCCTTAGCCTTACCCTTCCGCTGAGCCTCAAGATTAAGAAAGTCTAGGCATATTTGAAATCTAGATTAGAAATCATGAAGATCGATACCTATATTGCTATCATTCAAATCAGGTCAAAATCAACCCTAGAATTTGGGAAAACGGAGCCCACAAAGTCAAAACGGGAAATTCGGGGGTAAAATATCCAATTAAACACTAGGTGATCAAACTCCATCAACTAATTGCTAAATTAACTCAAGGATTCATCCAATTTCCAAATCCAAGAAAAAACCCCAATTTTGGTTATAAACGCTAACTCTTATATTCAAGAATTCAACACTAATAATGGAAGGTATACGATTAACAACCTTAGATACATCATAATCTAGAATAAACCCAATCAATTTCATCACTTAAAGCAACTTAGAAAGTCTAACCAATTTTTATGAACTTCTAAAGAAAGACCCATTAAACATTCTTTATAAAAAACCCCAATTTCCTATTTTAGAAATCATATAGATTAAAGCTTAAACCAAGGGAATGAATCAAAGAGAAATACTTAGATTATGGTTTAGACCTTAACCCATGGAAGAAACTTGAAGAACATCCTTCAATTCTCCCAAACCCAAGCTTTCAAGATGAGAGAAACCCAAACAACATTAAATAGCAAAAATGCCCGATTACTCGCCTCGTTTCTGGTGCCAAACGATCCCAAAACTCGCTTTTGATGCCTCCAATGAATTCTTTGTGAAATTCAGTCAAGTTAGGCTTTTGAATCATTCCATTTGACCTTATAATGAAGGAGAT
This sequence comes from Lycium ferocissimum, assembly GCF_029784015.1. Classification (NCBI taxonomy): domain Eukaryota; kingdom Viridiplantae; phylum Streptophyta; class Magnoliopsida; order Solanales; family Solanaceae; genus Lycium; species Lycium ferocissimum. The sequence goes on along the minus strand of NC_081345.1, from coordinate 11,996,321 downwards.
ATGCTGGTTTCAATATTTGGAAAAAAATGCAGATTTTTAAATGCGAATTCAGTGGCAATTTCGTAATTAATCTGAAAAATCTGGCAACCCAATTCTTAGTAAAATGACCATAATTCCCTCAAACGATGTCGAAACATGATGATTTCAATTGCTATGGTTCCGAAATTACGATACGGATATAATGGTTTAGTCGAAACATGATTCGAAGGCCGTTTGCTCAATATGGTACCCTTTATATTCAAATCGACGTCGAAACTGAAAACAATCACCATACTACCCAAACTTATCGAAAACTCATTGGAATCTAACCAAACTTTGTGGACATGTCCAAAATCATCATACAAACTGATTGGAACTTTCAAAACATCGAAACGGGTTCATCTTGACCCGATGTTAACCGTGGTCAACTCTAATTCTAACTTAACCTGTTTCTCAACCAATGACCCAATTCACACCCGAACCCTTTGGAAACCAAACCAATGACACCACTAAGTCATAAATCACACTCCAAATCTAATGGAAATGTCGAAATTCGATTACAGGCACGTTTACCCAAAGGTTAACTTCGAGTCAAACAGTTTTTGCTTTAAGACCAAATTTTCTAAAAGTCATTCCAAAATCCAAAACGATGCCTAGGGAACTGTGCCACTGATCCCCGCGGATCAAAATAGTACTAACAAGGCTCGGGGATGAGTCAACGGGGGAAAAAAGGTAAAAATGTAATAAAGACCAAACGGGTCGTTACATCTATCATATTATATCAACAAGAGAATTTAAGGACATTCACAGGACACGTTTCCAAGGATATACCTCTCATATACCTGAATATAGATCCCTTGTATACCAAAGTACATAGAAGCTGTATAGTCCGGGTAGACTTTGAGTATATCTTCACACATTATCAGATAGAAACTTTCATTTTTATCACAAAAAATATATGCATATAGAATTGTTCCTACTCATACAAGTCAGTTCCCAGAAAGAACGCAACAAACATCAAGGACAAGAAGACATACACATATAGGGAGTCTGTACCTATCATGATAAGTACCAGATGCTCAACAAAATAAAGGAATAAACTAGAGGATCAGAGAAAGGGAAGGACCAAACTAGATGAATCCAAATACCGTTACCAGCAACATGCATTTAAATGTAAATGACTCTTCAACATACAGGTGATCTCCTATAGCTACAGGCAGACATTGAACAGACAAATCTTCGTCGAATCAGTATTTTTAAACTTATACAAGCATGCAGATGACCTTAGAGGGCATGCATTTAACAAGAACTTGGGCTAATTAACATATTAAATCAAGTTCAAATAAGTATAATGATCATCTAAGCATGCTGAATGTGGACTGAGAAACTTGCACTAGCTAGTGACACACTCATGATGACTAAACCCCTTTAAACATGACAGAGCATATCAAATAAAGCATACAAATCCTAGTAGGTCTAGTATTTCAACATGTATGCAATTAGATTAGACCAACAGTATCATTAACAGCCTTATCACACTCAAAGCAATAAAATCAATTTAGAAGAGGCATGCTTAAAGGAGATCATGGATTAGAATACATTTAATCGCATAGGCTAACTACATCATTAACATATTTTAAAAAGAAAAGCAGTGAAAACTAATCTGATAGAGGCATATTTAGAGCAAGGCCATGGATAAAAATACACCTTAGTCATGATCAAATTATTTTATTTTATTTTAAAATATATATGACCCAAAACAGGCTAAGTATCTTAACATTGATGCATTTAAACCCTTTCTAGTGTTATTCTTTCATCTTATCTCACTATAAGAACAAATGTACTAATCAGTACCACAGGTAAAACTATATCACATGTTTAGGGAAATAATAGGCAGAAATTAGATTAACATGCACTTTACAGCAAGGTCCAAAGTTAATAATAGCTGAATCCTACTACAAACAAGGACTAAACTAATCAATCTCTACTAAAATAGTACATAAACATGCTTAAACTAGAACACTGAACTAAACTAACATGTAAAACATGCTGAACATAACAGACTAAACTAGGCTATAAGATATGCTTAACCAAAACATACTAAGTTAAGCTAACACATAAAACAGGCTTTAACTAGACAAACTAAACTAATCATACATAAAGAAAAGACATGTTTAACAGACTAAACTAAACTAAATTAACACATGATTAAGCACAAATAAATAAATAAATAAATAAATAAAGAGACTAAAATAAAAGAAAAGAGGAAATTGCCTCTTACTAGTGCAGCCTTGAGTCGAGAATGAACTTGAAGATCCTTTTGCTCCTAAAAAACCCAAAACTCAGCCACAATTAACAAGAAAACACTAATTAAAACCCTTTAAAATTTTACTTAATCCAAAAAATTAAAGGTTGTAAGCAATTTGCTAGAAACCCTAGGTTTATCAGATTTTTAGTATGCAAGTGAGTTTTTCAGTTGCCAAGTCTGTCAACAACGAAGGATTGGGGTTCTTTATATAGAAACCCCCAAAATCCTTGAAACCCTAAATCTGTCGAAGTGGGAGTATAGCATTTTGCTTCTCTCAACCACATCCAACGGTGGGGATTGATTATATCAACAAATTAAGAGCCGGATTTGACTTAATCAGAGTCAATCCACATGGTTCATCAAGAACCAATCAAATTTTATAGATTCAAACAAGTGCAAACAAACTATTAAGAAATTTCAGAGCTTTTGACCGTTAATTTGGTAGAAAGTAAGAAAAAGGATTACATACAGCTTGTTTGGGTTGAGTTTGGTGAAAAATGGAGGAAGCAATAAATGCTTTGCCACATTTGGTCACACAGACCTAGCAAAAGCTTACCTTGCCTGAAATTTTGCCATAAAAGGTGATGATGATGAGGAGAGATAAGAGGGGTAATGGAGGCGGCACTAGGGTTTAACCCTTAGAGAGAGAGAGAGAGAGAGAGAGAGATGTTAGGGGTTGAGACTGAATAGAGTAGGGGTATTACCCCTCCCTTAAACTTGTCTCTAGACCGGGTCAAGCTTATTGGGCCTGGACTCGGCTTGACTTTAAAAGAAAAGTGTGTATATATATATATACGATAGGAATTTTGACACTGATTTGACAAATGACCATAATTAAGGAAGCGAATTAATTTAACTCCCTCAAATATGGTAAAAAATGATTAATTGACCAATTAGACAACTTAAATGACCCCACATTGTGGTATTTCACTGGGTATGTTGTTGTTGTCGTTGTAGACAACTTAAACGAACGCGGCTAATTATGCAAGTGGGCTCAAATTTGCAAATATGACCTTAATTGTTTTAATATAAGACTAGATTTCTCCAACTATGGCCTTATTTGGTCCAATTGGCCAACTTAAAGTAAAATTTGCCAAAAATGACCTCAATTAATCAAATCAATAGACTTGGCCTTTTAAGCAAATCAAACAATTAAGAGGCTAATTTTGCAATAATGACCTCAATTGGGCTAAACCATGGATTTGGCCTTTCAATTGATGCTCATACTTAAACTAGCAATTGATTATTTCAATGGTAGCCACTTAGCCACACAACATGCAATTTTATGGAATTAATCATAATTAAATCACTCAATTAACTATGATGAAATTCCAATAATTGAATACGCAAGAGTGAATTGAGGGATAAAAATAATTAATTCATTTAATTAATCAAATTTCTTGAATTAAACAGAATGAGATACTTGATAATTGGTAATTTAACAATTTAAACAATTAAATTAATAATTGTCGTAAATTATTTTTCTCTTGTTTAATTTAGCAAATGTATCATTATTGTTTCAAAATATGTAAATTAATTTCCAAATGATTTATACTATTATAGAAATTATTTTACCAAATGAAAATGGTAAAATATCATCTGAATAATTTTATAAAGATCATTTTGACTTCTAAAAATACAAATTTCACTCTATTTAATATCCAAGGACTCTGGGTAATTAAAATAAATTATGGGAGGTCAAAAATTAGGTGTCAACAACTGCCCCTTTTGTAGCAAAATTGACTAACCCTGATTTTTTTACTAACCCAACTCATTCTACCTCTCATTTTTATGCAATTTTCAAACATGTGGTCGGACCTTGGTTTCTGGATTTCCTACATACCTCTGGTTTCATGCGAATTCAGGCCACTCATAGTTCGACTCGATTATGACTTCTAAATGCAACTTTAAAGAAAATCTCGGATTCCCTAATTTAAAATTGGAAAGTCCGGTGTGATTGGTCGGAGCGTGACTGACTCTCTGGTATTGAGTCTGCCTACATATCTCTGTTCTTGGGAATCAAGTCACTTGTAGTTCGACTCGATCGGAGGAAAAGGGTATCCTTTATGCGGGAACACCTTTGTGTGTGTGCCGGTGTGTGTCCGACCGGTTGCGGAATAATAAAAACAAACAAAGCACATAAGCAAATAAGCATTCTTGTGTGGCTAAGTGGAGATGAGCAATCTTCCAAGTCCTGGCTGGAGAGCTTGACTCTCATCGGCACCCTATCTCGACTGGCTGCGTAAGAAAAAGTTCCACGTTTGCTCTGCATCCGTCTGGATTTGATTTGATCAGCCTGCTTCGTCTGGCAGCTGTAAATCTTCTTCCACCTATTGAGTAATGTTGGTTAGTTCTGATGATGAATACTGTGGCCATCTGGCCGGATTTATATTGTCTTGATCTTTGGAGCGAATACTGCGGTCACCTGATCGGTTTTACATCGCTTTATCTCTTGGAGCGAATATTGTAGCCACCTGACTGGATTTATATCGCTTTACCATCTTCATTGTACCTGTTAGCTTGTATGAATGGCCCTCTCGGCAATGTTTGTATGAATGGCCCTCGCGGCAGTATTTGTATAAATGGCTCTCATGGCAGTTTGTATGAATTTGGCCCCCACGGTAGTGTTCATATGAATGGACCTCATGCCAGTTTGTATGAATATGGCCCTCACGGCAGTGTTTGTATGAAATGCCCTCATGGCAGTTTGTATTTATATGGCCCTCCACGCAGTGTTTGTATGAATGGCCCTCATGGCAGTTTGTATGAATATGGCCCTCACGGCAGTGTTCGTGTGAATGTCCCTCATGGAAGTTTGTATGAATATGCCCCTCACGACAGTGTTTGTATAAATGACCCTCATGGCAGATGTTTGTATGAATGGCCCTCACGGCAGATTTTGTATGAAATGGCCCTCACAACAGATGTTTGTATGAATGGCCCTCACGGCAGATGTTTGTATGAAATGGACCTCTCGACATGTTTGTATGAATGGCCCTCACGGCAGATGTTTGTATGAAATGGACCTCTCGACATGTTTGTATGAATGACCCTCATAGTAGATATTTGTATGAATGGCCCTCACAATAGATTTTTGTATGAAATAGCCCTCACGGCAGATGTTTGTATGAATAGCCCTCATGACATGTTTGTAAATGGCCCTCTCGGCATGTTTGTATGAAATGGCCCTTACGGTAGTGTTTATATGAATGGCCCTCATGGCAGATGTTTATATAAATGGCCCTCACAGCAACAGAAAAGAAAATATGCAATGGCCGTTACGGCAAATAAGAAAAGGTGATGGCCCTCATGGCAACAAGAAAAATATGCAATGGCCCTCATGGCAAATAAGGAAATGTGAATGCAATGACAGATGTGGCCCCTTTGGCTAAATCGTCTTTCTTTCATCTTTTACGTCGGTTGTGACCTTTGTGGTTAAATATGCTGTATTGTTTTGAAATAACCCTCTCGGTCGGATATTTACCCTTATGGCTTTCAAATCCTTATAGCCCTCGGGGCTGAGTATTTTGGCTTGTGGCGTTCAGATCTTTTTACAGCCCTCCTGACTAGATATTTTGCCCTTGTGGCTTTCAGATCTTTTTATAGCCCTCGTGGCTGAGTATTTTGCCCTTGTGGCTTTCAAATCTTTATAGCCCTCGTGGATGAGTATTTTGCCCTTGTGGGATTCAGATCTTTTTATAGCCTTTGTGGCTAGATATTTTTCCCTTGTGGGTATGTCATTTTCCTGAAAACCTGGTTTCAGCAGCAATTTTGACCTTCCTTTGGTGAACTAATTCCTTCACATGAAACAAAATTTTAAAAAGGATCGTCCTTTTGATGTCCTGGGGACCTGCATTAGAAATAGGTTAGTTTTTCCTATTTAAAGTTGATTCGGGTTGCCGCTGTTGTCGCGTCTTCGACTTTCTGGACTCGAAACCCCTTCGGCTCCGGTATCTAAAAGATGAATTTATTATGCAGAAAATCATTTTTTGTAAAACTGCACACATAGATATTTATTTGTAGGAAAGTAAATGCGTTGTTTTGAAAACTGTAAGGTTAATTGTCATGACATGTGCTTTGGAATGAGAGACATCCCTTCTTTAGTGACTGGGGGGTTCTTCGCTTCCTTGCGTAGAATTTTTGGGACCTTTTCTCAAAAATTTTACCCCAGTTTAAATCTTGATCGACGAACTCTCGTGTCGAATCTTCTGAGTTGCGGGAAATTTTGAGTCGGCCCCAGTTTACAGTGTTGAATAAATGAGAAATTTTGAGATCTTCTCAAAATTTCTGCCCCGGTTTGAAACTCTGGCTTGGCTGACTCTTTGTAGTGGATTGATGGCACGAATTTTTGAGAACTTCTCAAATATTCTGCCCCATTTGGGTGCGTGGCAATCCTTGCGTCCTTCGTGAAGTCCTATCTCTGAAGGTTCTTAGGGGTTTCTTGGGTTTTTCTTTTGGTGCGACCAAGCTCAAAGAGTTCCTACGTATCTTGTCGTAGCAGGAATCAGGCTGAACGTAGTTCGGAATAAAAGTAAATGAGTTTTTGATTTTTACAAATGATGCGACCTGGTCCCAAATGGACTGCCTATGTATCCCACTGTGGGGAGGTCAGGTCATTGCGTAGTTCATGTTACAAAAAGTTATTTTGCCTTTTTTTTCTATCTATTACAAAACGATTACAAGCAAAGGTACTATTACAAACTAAAAAACTTCGTCTTCATGCATAGTAATGCTTGATTGCGTTTGAGTTTATTGGTTTGGGCCACTCTTTCCCATCTATTTCCGCTAGTACTACTGCTCATCTGGAGAGTACTTTGTGGACTACATAGGGACCTTGCCAGTTGGGAGCAAATTTCTCTTTGTATTCATCTTGGTGTGGAAAAATTCTCTTGAGCACCATCTACCAAATTTGAAAAAGTCGAGTCCTGACTCGCTTGTTGAAGGCTCTTGCCATCCTTTGTTGGTATAATTGACCGTGGCATACGGCAACTATCCGTTTTTCATCAATTAAGGCCAATTGCTCGTATTAAGCTCCAACCCATTCAGCATTGTCCAATTCTACCTCTTGAATGATCCTTAAAGAAGGTATCTCGACCTCGGCAGGTATAACCGCTTCAGTACCATAGACCAACAAATAGGGCGTTGCCCTTGTTGAAGTTCTAGCCGTAGTCCGGTATCCCAGTAAGCATATGGAAACTATTCGTGCTAACCTTTGTAATTGTCTGTCATCTTTCTCAATATCCTTTTTGATATTCTTGTTGGCTACTTCCACGACTCCATTCATTTGGGGCCGATAAGCTGTTGAGTTCCGATGAGTGATCTTGAATTGCTCATAGATGTCTTTCATCAAATGGCTATTCAGATTTGATCCATTATCAGTGATAATATACTCAAGTATATCGAATCGGCATATGAGGTTGTTCCGTACAAAGTTGGCCACTACTTTCTTCGTCACCGACTTGTGTGACGTTGCTTCCACCCATTTGGTGAAGTAATAAATACCGACTAAAATGAATCGGTGCCCATTTGAAGCAGCGGGTTTGATGTGTCCAACGACGTCCATACCCCAAGTAATGAAAGGCCATGGTGAACTCATGGCATTAAGCTCGCTCGGCGGAACCTTGATTAAATTTCCATGGATCTGACACTGATGGCATCTTTGCACATATATGTAGCAATCACTTTCCATTGTTATCTAAGAGTATCCGGCTCGGAGCATCTTCTTGGCCAGGACGAATCCATTCATATGGGCCCACAGGTCTCAGCATGTACTTCTTCTAGCAGTTTACTGGCTTCACCGGCATCTACACATAGGAGTAAACCCAAATCCGGCATCCATTTGTACATCACTTCATTGTTTAGAAATAAACCATTTGCCATTCTTCTGATGGTCTTTTTTTGTCCACTTGTGATGCCTTAGGTGTATTCCCGTTCTTCTAGGTACATTTTGATATCTTTATACCATGGCTTGCCATCTGGCTTTGTTTCTACGTGGCAACAGTAGGCATGTTCTTCTTTCAAACTTATCCTCAGTGGGTCAATGTGACTGCTTTCGGGATGTTGGATCATTGATGCTATTGTGGCCAACGCATCTGCGAACTCATTCTAGCTCTTGGAGTGTGTCAGAACTCAATCTTCCTAAATTTCTTATACAGCCTTTGTGCCAAGTTTACATAAGGAAGGATCTTATCATTTTTGGTGGCCCATTCGCCTTGATGTTACATCCGGCATTTTTGCGTATTTGAAAAATTTGGAAATAACCTTGGTTGTGAGGAATTAGGCTATGTTTGAATTTGTTAGTACGTGTATGTCGGTTATGGAAACTTGAATGCGGAAACAATGGAGAATATTATACCCCGTATTTTCGCATATTCGGAAAAATTGGAAATAATTATGATTTGCAAGGAATAAGGTCACATGTTGATTTGATCTTATATATGTATGTTATTTATGAAAATATTGGTGTGGAAGTGTTGGAAACGGCCAAGGACAAAATTGGAATTTTAGAAATTTGTTTCGGGAATTACAAAACAAGAATTCTAACCAAGTGGGCTCAAAATAAAAATATTAAGTGAGGCCCAAACAAGGGAGGCCCAACCGGCCACTTATGGCCCAAGCCTCCAAGGCTTAATTAATTTCCATGTGATGGATTATATATATAAGCTATCCTTATCATGTAGAAGTTTCAAGAAATCAAAAAGAAATTGAGAGAAAAAAAAAGGGGAGAGTCACGGCTAGAGAAAGAGAAAAGAATAGAAAGAAAAAAATTCACGGAGCTAAATCCTTGGTTCAAAAAAATTCATTTCTTGTGGGATTATCACTAAGTGTAAGGTTCTCACAACTTGGTATAATTATTTTGGCAAGAGGACAACTCTAGTGGCAAGTGAAGAACTTCAAGGAAAGGTAAGAATTTTATGCTTTTGTATGTTATGGGAGGTGTATGTATGATGTAGTAAGTGTAAAATGAATGAAAAGCATGAAAATTTTGTGTGTTGGGATTGTATGCATGTTGGCCGTGAGCATGCATATATATTGCATGACTATGATGACTTGAATTCATGTTGGAATCTTGTTGTAGTTATAGTAGAAATGGTATTGGAAGTGAAAGTTGAAGGAATTAGTGAGACTTGGAAAAATTAGTGTATGGCCGTGAGGTGTATGTGATGTTGGAATGTGAATTAAATTCCGTTAGTATGTTAATTGTGTTATTGTGAAATGAATGGAAGCGTAATGGTTCTTGTTGTTATGGAAAAGTTGGGTGTTAAGTTGTTGTAGGAAAAATATACAAGTTTATTGTAACCTATGTAAATATGGAAATGAAAGTAGTAAGAGGTAAATTATAATTGTCATTGATGAAGTTGGAAGATAGAAATAAGTCATGAACATGTTTGCTAAAAGATTGGAAGTTGTGGGTTAATTATGCCTCTGGTAGGAAACTTGTATATTGTGTATACCTTATGAATATCTTGTCAAAACGATACGATACGTCTCCGAATTATGCTGTAATGACCTTGATAAGTGATGAATATAAAAATGGTGGGATTGGTTTGGAAGTGTAAGGTTGGAATGGAAGATATTGTATTATGTCGGAAAGTTGACTAGTTGTGTAATGTTGTGATTGTTAATGTTATTGATGTTGTTGTTGGGTTGTTGTTGGTTGTTTGGAGCCGAGTTGAATCTCGGGGATGCTATATGTATAGGGGAGATGTTGTCCGAATTTTTGTAGACAAGTATTGGTTAGGAATAGAATTTTAAGTCTTATGAATAGTAATTGGTAAAAGTGACCATTTGCAGATTTCTGACGAAACGGGATTGGAGATAAAGCAAGCATAAGACGTCCGTAAGGTATGTAGAGCTTACCTATTCTTCATATGGCATGTCCTAGACCTACTAGGCCGAAAACGGAACCTCGGGACTAATTCTGCTCCTAGAAATCCGAATTTGATTTTGGTTACTATTTATTCAGCGCAATTGAATCAAAATGCTTACCTTTGGATATAAGAACGCATAAACCTTTGTATCCTTCGTAAATGAATCCAAATGGCTCCGAAACTTTCACGGATAACTTCATGGAGCCTAATGTTTGTAAATTATGTTCGCCGCCTCGGCTTGACCCGAGGTGGGCCCGCAAGTCCCGAGACTTCCCTTATTTGGTTTGTCTGACTCATTTCCGTACGATTTAAAAAGGAAGTGTTTGCTTATGACTCTAAGGTCCGGTTGAAATGTCTTATTATGTTATTTGAACGCTCATCACTGTGAGCGCTACTATATTTTTCCGAGAATCACTTACGATACGTTTTTCGAAAAATTGATAACTAAAAGTCCGTAACCTTTGTACACTAATTTCCAATTTATTCGATACTCGCTTTGAGCTTTCTGATACTAATGTATATGTATATGAAATTATGTGTCGACTTTTGGAGATTTACTTTTAATATGCATATGATTTCTGCACTGCTCTACTCGTGCCGACTATTATGATTTCGTTCGCCGGTACCCGGGCCGATTTTGTGATCGTGCGCCCTATGACATATTCGGCAGTATGATGTGTTACGATTTCTGAGGCCTCGCCATAGGGCCGGTTACCGTCTGTGGTGTTATGATGTGATATGGCCTCTGTTATGTTTGATGATGTGTGTGTGATATTACGATTTGTCCGGAGCGGTACGGAGATTTGAAAGCTTCTGGAGTATGATGTGTTGTGGCACCAGCGTCAGGGGGTGACCACGTTCCTGAGCCCTATGCATGATTTCTATTTGCATTAAACACATTCGTATTCCATGAGTTTGATCTCGTTACTTCTGTGTTGTTTATATCCCCGTCTCCGGTTATGATTTGGACTACCGTACCTCCGCAACTACATACTCGGTGCTTTTCCGTATTGACCCCCTACACGGGGGGGCTGCGTTTCATGCCGCGCAGGTACAGACGCTCGGTTGGGTGATCCTCCGGTTTAGGCTACCCATTTATTTTGGAGTGCTCCTCGCTCACCGGGAGCCCGCATCTGGTATACGTATGGTTTGCTATGCATATTACGTACATTTGTATTTGTTCGGGTACGGCGGGGCCCTATCCCGTCATATGTTCGTATGTTGCGTTCCGTTCGTTTGTAGAGGCCGTAGTCATGTTTGTGGGTCGTGGGCCCGATGCAGTTGTGTGTGGTCGGTTTGTACGTATATGATTTCGATTTGCGTCCCAAGCGGCCCCGTATGCTACTATGGCCGATATGGCCCATCCGTTTGCATGAGTGTGTACTGGGCGATGTACATTCCGCCAACTTTGATTCCGATGTGATGTTTGACACGGGCGACCGCTTAGGACAGCATTTGTATGATATCAGTTTTCGATTATCGGTACGAATAATGTCTGTTAAATCCGTTCGTGTGGTATTTGATAATTTAATTCGTAAGTACGTTTCGGTGCTCGAGTAGGGGCACCGATCGCCCACCGAGGCGGGTCGTGACGTTGGCATCGAGGGGTGAGCCTCGTAATGTACGAGCCGTGTCTGGCAGGTCTTGTTTATCGGTGTGTTGTGCACCACATCTATAAACAAAAAGAGGCTACGCGTGACATCTAGATGCTATGTTACCCTTTCGGAATCTTAGATCGTGCGATAGAGCCGCAATGTTAGGATGGTCTCCTTCATGAATCGCGGGGCTACCGGGGGGCCGAAAAAAACGAAGCGCCGATTTTGGGAAATTTTTCGACCCCTCGGGGGAAAGGGGATTGACAAA
>NC_081345.1:11938096-11984200 GCF_029784015.1 Lycium ferocissimum | reverse complement strand
GAGAAACTTCGAAACAAAGGGTTTGTATAGTCGAAAAATTTAAAGCGGGGTTGATCAAACGCAAAACCGAATACCGGCCGAATTGAATCCGAATTTAATTGCATTTTGCTTTTATGCATGGATTTGGAAGAATTGAATTCATTTTATTTTTTTTTAAGAAAAGTGCTCTGTTTGAAGTTTTTATGATGAATGTTTGAATTCAAATTTGATTGTACGGAAGAATTAAGAGGCGTGAAAGTTTTGGTAAGCGTTCAGCATGATTTTAGGAAGATTTGATTTGTTTTTCCATAATTAAAAAGACCTGTTCCACGTTTTAAGCATATTTTACCTCGCTGTATACATGAATACAGCGTTGTGTTCGTGTATACAGACGCGATTCAATTTTTGTATACACGCGCATGAAGCTACATTATTGCTACTAAATGTAATTAGTGAAACATCCGCTATGCGGCTTTATTTAAGACCAAATCTTTGTCATTTTTGTTGTTTTCCCTAAATTATTTATACATGTGAAATGAATTTCTTACTATAAGTACAAAATTCAGGCCAAAGTCCATAACTTCTATTGTGGTCCCGCTCTTACCAGCCCAAGCGTTTTGGGTAATCAATTCACTCTGAAATATAGAAAAGGAAAAGGAAAATTGCGCAGGATTACTGAAAAAATAAATATTTTGTTTGGTTGCTTAAAATGTACGTAAAGGAGAACCTTATTCAATTGTTGATGCAAGCCACTTAAGGTATAAGTTTAGCATTACAAGATTGCAAAGGAGCTTTTAATCTAATAATTAGTTTAAGTTATAACCTGTGTGCAAAGAAGTTTTTACACTATGAGATTACTCAGTATATTTATATATAAATTTCTTAAAATATGATATTTATAATTACAAATTATCCGCTACAATAAGTAAAAGTTGATCTGATGGTGTAAAATTTTCTTACTTTGATGTTTATATAACTTAATTTCATTAATAATTGTAAGTGTATGATACAAATACCTTGTTAATAAGACTCCCTCCTCTCATTTTAACCGTCGGTTTACCTCTTTTCACGCCTTTTACAAAAAACAATAAATACAAGGTTAGTTTACTACTAAATTATCCTCATTTATGAGATGTTTTTAAAAATTGAGCATTACTATAAAGAACTATTTTTTCAATGCTAAGGTACGTTAAAAATAATATTGCCAACTTGAATTTTAAATTTTTAAAGTGACAATTTTTTGAAGTTAAAGCATGAGTTAAACTAAAATGGAATTAAGGGAGTATAAATTAGCATATAGATTGACATTAGTACCCGTTTTACAAAATTTGAACTTTTTGTCCTTTAGACAAAATCAGGTAATAACGTTCTTCTTGAAGGTGGAAAATTGATAAATGGTGCTATTCAGAACTGGCGATGGATGTCAACATTAATTTTCTTTGTGTCTGAATTCAGTATGTTAACAACAGTCAAAATTCAAATATTGCAAAGGCCACAAGATTTGAGTGTTAATGCTTTGTTTTGACGTAGAATAGAAAGGGGGAAAAAATGTCAAAGCTTAACTGTCTATCGATATGAGACTTGGGATGATTAGCACAAAGCAAACAGATGGTCTTTGCTAGATGGACAACGTGATTTCTTGATAAATAAATAACTAAATCGGATCCTACGGGTAAATGACCTTTTTTATAACTTGAATTGAGAAAATAGGCCTCAAACTTTTTTATTACTCCTCCAGTTCAAAAAAGAGTGTCCACTTAGCTCTATTTTGTTATTTAAAAAAAGGTGTTCACTTACCAAATTAAGAAAAAATTAATCTTATTTTTTCAGATTTGCCTTTATTAAGTGTTCAAGTGACCAAATCTCAATACGTATTTAATTAGGGGTAATTTAGTCAAATTACTTATTTTTGTCTAGGAGTTAGTATTTTATTTTCTTAAGAGGTGGGCAAATGGCTAAATTGACACTCTTTTTGAACCGGAAGGAGTAGTTCAGTAACCCTTTTTTAATGGAGTAAATATCTCAAAAGGTTACTCAACTATGAGGAATTATGTAGCAGAGTCATTCAATTTTATTTTGTATCAATAAAATATTCAACTTAGAGCTTTTCTCTTGTAAAATCACTCGGCCAAGTTTGTCATAAAAAAATATGACATGACAACATAAATTAATTTTTAAGTCATATAGACATAGACCCCACAAATAAAATAAAATTAAAGGAGACTCATATCTTATACCCAACCTACCCACCCACAAGTGAAAAAGTTTCTTTAATTTTGATATTCTACAATAAAAGAATTTCATATTCTACGATTAAAGAACATAACAACTGAAAAATTATGCTTTTTACCTCTTCATGTGATAAACTGTACAGTGGTTCATTGGATGAAACAATTCGGGTAAGCTCTCCTTCTAGCAATGAAGTGTGTCGAAAAGATATGATTGTAATCCTTTTTAATTAGAGAATAAGTTCTGCTTTACCGTTATCTAAAAATATCACCTAGATTCAAGTCAAATCATGCTTCAAGACGAGGTAAAAAACATCAATTTTCAGCTATTTCGATCTTTTATTGTAGAATATGAAATTCTTTTACTGTAGAAAAAAATTAAAGAATATTTTTGATTTGTAGGTGGGTGGGTCAGACATAACATATGAATCTTCTTTAATTTTATTTTATTAGTTTGGGTGATGCTGAATTATAAAGAGCCTCTATGGGTGAAGTGGGTGCATGAACTCTATATAAACGGGTGTGAAAATTTTTGGGATCATAGACCTCTATTTGATTGTAGCTGGTATAGGAAGAGGTTGTACAGACTAAAGCTGGGAATGAGGGACTGGTACACTAATAACATATATTCCTTGACTTCTAAAGGCAAGTATTCTGTCATAAAAAGCTACCTTGCCATGATAGGGGAAGGGCCATCTTTGGATACAAATGGCTTTTTTTTTTTTTTTTTTTTGTTGTTGTTGTTGTTGTTGTTGGTTAAACATTGTCTCCATTGATCATTTATGTACAAAAAGTTACAATATTGAGTTTGGCATCCCAAACTTTGTACATGATTATTGAGATGAAACTATAGTACTAGGCCTAGCCAAAACCTTAATGCAGTAAATAATTCAGGAAGGATCATACACAATTTGAGAAGGTTTTGCTTGTTTGATCCTAAATGATGGTGGGTTCCATCGGTCTGTCACGACACGACTAGGGGGTCATGACGGGTACCCGAAGCTGACTACCGAGCACCACTCATTATACTAATCCTCATACCCCACCTGAACATAAACAGTCTCGGAGGCAACACACACACACACACACACACATATATATATAGACAAGCCCTCATGGCTACAAAAATGATATACAAAAATATATCTTTGGTATACCTATAAGACAACAACTACCCACGCATTCGTATCTACGAGCCTCTACTCTTTGAGACATAAGGACGGGACAGGACCCCGTCGTGCTAAAAAATATACACAAAAATAATGTGTCAAGATGGCACCTTCGGAATAGTGGAGTGCTACTATAAATCTGCTGAGTAGCTCCTAGAAATCTGGGCCGCCTCCCTGTCTACCTGTGGACATGAACACAACGTCCAAAAAGAAAAAGACGTCAGTACGAAAAATGTACTGAGTATGTAAGGCATGTACGGTAACATAATAATGCAATATAGAAAGCATAAGAAGAAAAGATAACTGTAACTGCTTGCCTCTTGAGGCAGAATCATGCATGCTTACTTTTACCTTTAAAACCAGATTATAACATATATATATATATATATATATATATATATATATATATATGAGTAAACGTCGAGTCATATGTCATCACTAGCCCGCGTCCGGGATAGTCATCTCATGCCGCCCACTAGTGGTGCTGCCCGTGCCATATAGATACGGTGTAATCATCCATATGCCGCCCGCCTTAGCCGTGTTACCCGTCCATATAGGCGCGGTGTAATCTTACATATACATAAGCCTATGCATGCATGGGAGCTCAAATAAAAGCTATCAATCTATCAGAGTGACGTAAGGTCGGAAACCTCCGATTGTGTTATGGAACAATCATGATCATCATGTCTCACCTTGAAGGAACTAAAAACATGAGGTGAGACTAACAGCAAGAAGCAACATTCATGAAATCATAACAATAAGAATATTGAACTCATCATAGCATCATTATCATCATCATTATCATGGAACATATCTCATCTCTAATTCATAAGAAACTCTTGAAACTAATTAACTCTCCTCTTTTGGAGTGTAAGAAGATCATGGAAATATAGAGAAGAAATCACAATATAAGAGTCATGCCTTTGAAAGAAAGGGAACTAACCTCACATACCTTTATGTCTCTTCTAACACTACCAATTCGACGCTTTCTCCAATGTTCACGATTCTACCTTCAAGAGAATTCGTACTAGAGTTAGATAATCGGAACATACTTAAGTTTAAGCTAAAGCTAATGAAAATTGGGCAGCATTTCCTTTGTTTCTACAACTTCCTCCACATGATATAGCAACTCCCAAACATCAATAACAACATTCATAATATCATAATCCGACAAGTTCGACATTGTTCAATCTCAAAATGCCCTCTCAAGGTCGTCCATAACCATGGCCATAATACAACACCACATTCATCCTCATATAATGCTTCTCCAGTATTCTTAATACCATTTATAACAAGGTTCTACTCATAACATCTCAAGAACCATGGTTCATGTCAAACTATTTCTCAAGAATATCATTATTTCACATTTGAGCTCCATATTCTACTTTCGTCCATAATATAAGTCTTTCAACCATTCAATATTCTAAATAACATGAAATGATCATAAAAATTACCTTTGATTGTGTAGGAATGGGTTTTAGATGGAGTTTCCCACTTGGAGAAAACCCTAACTTCAATTCCAAAGTGATTTCTTACTTCCATCAACCCTAGCTAGCATTCTTGCACTTGATTTCCTTGGATTGATGTTTGATCTTTGATTTTCCTTTGGATATTTGTAGGTATGGTGTGGAGAGAGTTCTAGAGGTTTAGAGAGAAGTGGTGGAAATAAGAAATGAGAAATGAGACTTGGAATCATCTTTTTATAAAAGATAAAAGTTGCCCGTCGGGAGTTATACGGACCCTTATAAGGTCCGTATAATTTTATACGGTCCGTATAATTTTATACGGTCCGTATAATTTTATACGGTCCGTATAATTTTATACGGTCCGTATAATTTTATACGGTCCGTATAAGTGACCGTATAACTCCATCAGTGATGGACCTTCACTGTAACGGTTATACGGACCATTATACGGACCATATAATATTATACGGACCGTATAAATGGTCGTATAATCCACCTTTTCTCCGATCTTGTTCTCGTAGCTTCGTTTGATCTCCAATCCTTATGGAACCTTCTTAGAACTTGTTTAACACTTCATTAACAATCTAAGGAGCATTATAAATTTTCCTCAAGACCTTATTAAATCAACATTAGCTCAGTACTTTACAAATCTCTTTCGAAACACGACTTATACTTTACATTCTTCAACGGACTTTCTTCTCTTGCCTCGAATGTCTTTGAAATCTTAATTAGTATTGCTAGGTACCCCTTCTTACTTGTAGGGACATCATATACATCTTATACTGCGTTAGTCTATTTATCATGGAGCGACATGAATTTTTTTTCGAGGTGTAACACTGTCCATATTTATTAAGCCCTTGATGTTGTGAGGAAGATCAATAAAAGAGTTGAAGACTTGAATTTCATCAAGTCTATGACTTTGGTTAGCGAATCTATCAACAAGATGGTTAACTTCCCTAAAACAGTGGTTGATAGTGAATCCATGTTCTTCAACTAACCTCTGAATGCCAATGATGTTGTTAGCTATTCTCCAAGGTACTTTCCACTCCTTTGTCACACATTTGGATATTAGAAGTGAGTCTATTTCACCCCAGGCAACTCTGTATTCATTGTTAGAACACCATTTCATTCCAAAAAGTATAGCTACAACTTTAGCCATGTTACTGGTTCTAGCTTCCAAAGGTATGAAGCAAGCAAAAATGAAATTTCCATTGCTATTTCTGACTATACCACCACCTCCACATATTCCTTGTATGCAGCTTCCATCAGTGTTTATTTTTACAGTATGTGCTATTGGTTTGATCCATCTTACTATGGTACTGATTTTCTGTTGAATTGGTGCATCACATAGCTGACAAATTGCTCTCCAGTCTTCACTTATCCTGGCCTTTCCAATTTTTTTTTTATTAATTATCTGCAAAAGGAGAGATAAGATTAGTCCTGGTTCTGTACAAGGAAGGAGTGATATTTTCAAATTTTTTGCTACATCCAGATTTCCACAACTCCCAACATATGATCATAGAAAGAATTCTAGTAATGAGTTTAGCAATGATGTTGTGTGGTTTATAGTTCCACCAGCTCAGCAGAAAGAGTTTCAGACTTCTATTGCTGTGATCAACACCAAAGGGATTAGCAAAATAATTCCAGGTTTTCCTAGCAGGCTCCCCTTTATTGAACAGGTGATCAATATCTTCCACCTCAGTATTGGTGTTGTTTGGATTATTGTAGCAGTGACATGTAGCTCCTGTGTCAATCCCAAACCTTGAGACTCTTTCCTCAGTAGACAGTTTATTTTTAAGGCCCTCTAGTTCAGGAAAGAGATCTTAAATGGGACATCTTTGTGCCAAATGCAGTTGACAAAGTTGTCTTTTCCTATTTGTCGCCTTACAAAGTTCCAGGCTGATCCTACAGTGAAAATACCAGTTTTATCATGGCTCCATATATCTTTTTCCTTTCTAGTATTGTCAATTCTGATGTTAAGATCCATGATCTTATTTTTAGTCTCTTCATCAGGTTATGTCTCTAGCACCCCCAGTGATGCAAGTGGAGTTGCCTCAAGAACATTTCGAGAACCGTCCCGGGGATTCCAAGTATGGATGATTTCTTGGAAGGATCAAGCAGAGACGGATGAGCATTGAAGTGACCAAATGAGTAAAAGATGGCTATGCTTGCAAAAGAGGCTACCTCATAAATTCAAGACATTCATCTCCAAAGGAAGACTAGCCAATCAAAGCCCTTATTTCATTAAGGGTAGTTATGTAATAGCATATTCGTCTTCCTTAATTTTCTAGTATACATAGTAGGTCTTTTATTTCATTATGTAGCTTTTGACGAATTATAAAAATTGAGTGTTAAGTGTTGTCTCTAGAGAGAGAAACTTATGAGAGGCTTATGGAATAAGCTCTTGTTGATTCTTGTTGTTGAGAGGATTGGTTGCTTGGGGCATAGTTCCTTTGAGGTCATCTTAAGAGATTAGGTGCTTAATAGTGTGTAATTATGAGGTCTTAGTTAATCGAGAACTTTGGTTGCCTAATTGTGCCTATTTTTGTGTCAATCTATTTATCCTTTTTCTTTTTTTCTTAATTTCTTGTTTCTGCGTATCCATTATTGTATCAATTGGTATCAGAGCTTAGTTTAAGTTTGTTCTATCAAATCTAGTCTTGGGTGTTGATTCTACAAAAAAAAAAAAAATTAAAAAAAAATTGAAAATCATAAAAAAAAAAATAATAAAAAATTCCAAAACCCTTAAATTTCTTGGTGATATTGTTGATTCTAGTGTTAGATTTGAGTTTCTTAGTGTTTTAGGGTTTCAAGTCATTTGAGTCATTTTTTATTTTTTCACCATTAAAGGACCTTGAAGGTTGAAGAACTTAAGGTGGATCTTATAGAAGAGGTAGAAATTGAGGGTTGAAAGTTGTTGGGTTGTTTTCTCCGAGTTAAGAAGGGTCTTGATGATTTAGGGAGAAATTGACTTCAATTGATAGTGGGCTTTGTTCTCCTGGTTGAGGGGAGCATAGGTCCGAAATTTGGGAGTAAAACAAGTTGGAATTGAAGTAGTTGGAAATTTAAAGTGTTCTTGGCATCTTCATATCTTCATAGTGAAGAAGACACCAAAAAAGGAGGCTTTGATCCAAGTTGTGGAAAAGTGTTTGTTGGGCCAAAAAGAGAAAGTATTAGATTGGTGGGCCCAATACAAGTCAAAAATCAGAAAATTCCAGCCCAAATTTCAAGGATTTTTTTTTAAAAAAAAAAGGAGAAAAAAGACACATCAACGCGCCACATTAGCAGGCCACCCCCACGCGTAGAGAGTGGTTTGGCCCGCGATCGATCCAAGACGCGGGACCAACGCACAACCTCAATTTTTCTGAAATTTTTCTAATTCTTGAACACGGTTTGTCTACTTCCTAACTTCATTTATTTGATTCTTCTAACTAACTAACAACTAGTAATTGATCCTTACTTGGATGTTAACTAGTTCTTGAGTTCATAATTCATTTCGTACCAATTTCTTCGTTCTTTTCTATTTTTAATCTTGCTGAAACTTCTTGATTCAAGTCCTCTAGATTAAATTGATTCATCCTTTCTTTGATTGAACATGAATCCATTTCGACCTCAAGTAGCAATTGTGCACCTTGAGAACCACCGGATCTAAACAAGAATCAACATCAGCCGATCCAATTGAGTGGTAAAAGGCAAGAGAGTTTGAGTTCATTTTTGTCACGATCCAATTTCACTAAGTCGTGCGGGCACCTACCTTTCCCATCTCGTTAGGCGAACCCTTAACTCAACATTCACAAATAATAGAAAAATAGCGGAAGAAAGTAAATAACAAAAGTCTCACGATAATCATGTAAATAAGTGCGGAAGTAAAAGAAATCCACCCCAGTGTCTGGTCTGGTCATACAAGAGCATCTAAACTAAATACTACAAGTCTGAAAAATAATACATAAATAGTCTCAAAATCATGTCTCGGAATGGAAAGCAAGAGATAATAAAGGAAGAGTCTTCGGGCAGCAAACGTCCTCATGTTCACCCTGAAGAGACTCGAATCAGCAATCCTTGAATATCAGCCACGAGGGGTAGAAGTGGATCCCACCTGGTACTCTACATTCATAAAAGAATAATACAAGTGCAGGTCAGTACAAACAACAAGTACTAGTAGGTATCATAGGCCGACTAAGACTAGCTAACGTATATAAAGACAACAAAGCAAGATAAACACATAAACGAACAAGTACAAGTCAAAATGAATCCATATCCACAGTACAAGTTATCACCTATGTTATAGCATCTAAGCCCAACTGTTCTAAGTCTCAGTATAATCAATTCGAACCAGTGCATCACAATCATATCACAACAAGTCATCACCTATGTTATAGCATCTAACCCTAACTGTGCCAAGTCTCAGTATAATCAATCCGAACCAGTACATCACAATCATATCACCAGAAACCAAAAGGTACAATGCAATGCAATAATGTATATATAATGAATGCAATGCATATGCACCGTATACATGTACTCCGACAATGGAACATCACATATCGACAGCACAACCCATGAGGGACCCGTGAAGTCCATGTACCACTGGCTCCGAAAAATGACCTCGGATCACAAGCACTCTCTCGATCCTGGCAAGAAACCTTGGGCATCGTACACTTATTCATTCTCGGCAAGAAACCTCGAGCAACGTACACTCAGTCCACTCCGATAAATGACTTCAGATCACGGACTCTCATCTCTCTTTTACGCTCTCCGGGAAAGACCTTGGAGGCTACACTCTCTCATGTATCATCATCAGTACCATAACCATGCAATATCAATATATCATGAAAATGAGTATGAATACGATGCAATGTAATATCAACAACCAATTCAATCCCAAACAGTACCACACAGGGCATACAAGTAATATCAATAATAAGGCTACACAATAAGCCACAATGAAATCACAATCTATAGTGACCCGTTTAGTCTTTATTACATTTTTAACCATTTTGCCCCCGTTGACCTGTCCTCGAGCCTTATTAGCATTATTTTGACTCGATAGGACATGTGTTCCCTAGGCTTTGGTTTGGGCTTTGATGTAGTTTTTGGAAAGTTTGGCTTTTAAGTGAAAATCATTTAACTCATAGTTGTCTTTGGGTAAACGGACATTTTTTGGGAATTTGTCGATTCCGAGATGTCCGAAGGGCCTTATAGAACTTGTACGTATATGCACTTTAGTTCCCAATGCACTCGGGTGCATTTTGGGACTTGAGTTGGAAAGTTGATATTGAGGTATCGAGGGTTGACTTGGTCAACGAGACCTCCGTTGGGAATTTCGAGGCCATGAGTGAGTTCGTAGCGTGTCTTTATGTGTGTTTGCATATGTGGTATGTGAGCAGATGGCCTTGGGTGATAGTCAGGATTTCGAGTTGAGATTGTGATTTTGGGGAGTTTTCTGGTTCTGGTGCCCCGCTATAGCGGCAGTAGTACCGCAGCAGCGGCACTGCTATAGCGGTGGCCATGCCGCGAAAGCGGCCCAGTGCATTGATTGGCTGACCACCGCAGCGGTCTGAGGGACTCCGAAACGGGACCACCGCAGCATTCTCGTTGTCGCTGAAGCGGGCATCGGGCAGATACATTCATTAAATCAGTATTAAAAGCCCTAAGTCCCTCATTTTTTATTATTTCGGCTTTAGTGTTATTGAGAGCATTTCAAGGTGATTCTTGCGAGAAAATCTTTGTGGTAAGTCCTTTTATCTTCTTTGCTATTCCATTTTCCGTAATCACCTTAGGATTCCATTATCATGCTAGTTCACTAAGAGTTAAGAATTAAAAGAGCGTTCAATGAGTTCTTCTTTCTAGGCTTTGTAATCTTGATTTATTGATTGGGTTAGCTTCATTAAGCATGGAATTGATGACTAAAATCTATTGTTGCATGATTCCTTTATTATTAGTGGCAATTTGTGTGATTTAAAGTTAGGGTTTATACCCAAAATTGGGGGTTTCACTTAGAATCTGAATTTGAGTATTTCATGAGTTAATATAGCTTCTAATTGATGGGAATTAATCACCTAGAGTATGAATTTCATGTTTAAGCTTAGAATCCCTAATTTATCGTTTCTAGTTCGTAAACCCCATTCCATGGGTTAGGATTTGGGATTTGAATAGAAAGAAGGTTTGAATGATGATTCTTCTTGATTCTAATTCCATATTCAGATATGGCTAGACTTTCATTACCTTGAGGCGCAACAGAAGGTCAAGCCACACGATTGACACTTCGAGTTCTTGTTCGGCCTTCCAAGTAGGTTACGACTTACCTTCTGGTTAGACTTTGGTTAGCGAAGCATATGTATAGTTAGTTTGTGTTAGAGAAAATATGTAAACCTTCGGGTATGGATTTGGGTTGGATATTGACTTAGGTTGGGCCTTGTTGTATGATTTGGGGGCTAGCCACCTCATTGTGTTGTTGACTTACCTTGATATGTTTACTAGCTGGCTCGTTGCCACGTTGAGGCATTGGGTAGTTGTGACTAGTGATATATCCGGACTATGATGTTGTGGTGCTATACTTGATTGAGACTAGGGATGAGAATTGTGATTCCATTGTGGCTTATTGTGTAGCCTTATTGTTGATATTACTTGCGTGCCCTGTGTGGTACTGTTTGGGATTGAATTGGTTATTGATATTACATTGCATCGTATTCATACTCATTTTCATAATACATTGATATTTCATGGTTATGGTACTGATGATGATAAGTGCGAGAGTGTAGCCTCTGAGGTCTTTGCCGGAGAGCGTGAAAGAGAGATGAGAGTCCGTGATCCGAGGTCATTTACTGGGGCAGAATGAGTGTTGATAAGAGATCTTGTTGTTGTCATCTACATACTTGAATCATACATTGAGTACTCATTTGACTGGGGGTGATGATGTGACCTATGTTATTTCTTGAAAATACTTGGGAGGTTTTATACTAATTGCGTAACCATTCTATGTTGTGTGATAAGGGATGGTCGGCAGACGTGAAGGGTGGAAAGGTCATCTCTAGGCTGTGTGTTACGAAGCGACATAGTACATGGACTTCACGGGTCCCCCATGGGTCATGACCGTCGAGACGTGATGTTCTGCTCGAGGCATGTGTGTACACGGTATCAATATATGGCCATTGCATTCACATCATCCATATCATTGCATTGTATTGAACTTGTTATCATCATTATGATTGGATTGTTATTGTGTTGTGGATTCTTGATCGGATACTTGATTGAATATTGTACCAGTTGTGATGAGTACTTGGAACATTTGTGATTAGATGCTATAACAATAGGCTTGATCGGATATGATGAGACTGAGAACACTCGGGTTTAGATACTTAACTATAAGACTTGGTCGGTTATGGAACCCTGTTTGTAGCTGATGGTTTGAATACTGATGTGAATTGTTGATACTTGAGGACTTGATATGCATTGATGAGACTATATTATAATTGTACTTGATTGTGAGCATGCCTATCTTTCATTTACTGCCTATCTTTAATTTACTTTCTGTATATATGTTAGCTAACTGAGGATGACCTATGATACCTACCAGTACTTGTTGTTTGTACTGACCTGCACTTCTTTGCATTCTTTTATGAATGCAGAGTACCTGGATAGATCTACTTCTACCCCTCGTGGCGAATATTCGAGGATTGCTGATTTGAGTTTCTTCAGGGTGAGCATGAGGACGTTCGCTGTCAGAAGACTCTTTCTATTATTATGTCTTGCTTTCCGTTCTAAGACATGATTTTGAGACTATTGATGTATCATCATGATTATTATCATTATGATTATTATCATTATGATTATTATTATTATTATTATTATTATTATTATTATTATTATTATTATTATCATTGTTATTATTATCATTGTTATTATTATTATCATTGTTATTATTATTATTATTATTATTATTATTATTATTATTATTATTATTATTATTATTATTATTATTATTATTATTATTATTATTATTATTATTATTATTATTATTATTATCTCCTCAAGATGTCTTATTAGAGGAGCATGAGCATATTATTACCAATAGTTATAGTGGTAAAGAAATCTATGAATGGAACATAGACGGTTATAGTGAAAGACAAATTTATTGTATCATACATAGAATGTTGATGTATAGTACAATTAGCAAAGTTAATAAGAATAATGAGCGTATTATCGCAGATATAATTATAGCAGGTTTTACTGGCCAATTAAAAGGCTGGTGAGATAATTATCTTACCCAAGAACAGCGTGGAAGTATTCTTAATGCTATCAAAAGAGAACCAGGAGAAAACCAAGAAATGATTTATGTTTCAACTGCTATTTATACACTAGTTCTTAATATCATAGAACATTTCTCAGGAAGATGGTCAGATGATAATGAGACCATTAGGACATTACTCCAAAATCTGAGATGTAAAACACTTACTTCATTCAGATGGTACAAGGATATATTCCTTTGTTGGGTCATGGAATTACCCGAATGTAATGATAATCATTGGAAATCCAAGTTTATAGATAGTTTACCAGCCCTTTTTGCAGAACGAGTAAGGAAAGTTCTTAGGAAAGGGGAAACAAGTATAAATTATAGTGATTATACTTATGGTAAGTCAATAGGCACATGTATGCAAGAAGGTTTAGCCTTATGCAATGAGATCAGGTTGAATCAGCAAATCAAAAGACATGGTCTAAATGAAAGACAACAGCGAGGAGAATTCTGTGGACAATTTGGAATGGAAATTCCACAGACTACGACACCTCATAGGAGCAAGAAAAATAAGAAAAATTTCCAAGAATGGAAGGAAAAGCGCTTACAAAAGAAAGCAAAGCGCAAAAAGGAATTCAAAAAGAGAAAGGATTTTGTTAAATCCAAAATCCAAATGCCTGTTATAAGTGTGGCAGAGTTGGTCATTTTTACAAAAATTGTAAAGTCAAGGAAAAAATAAATAACCTTGACATTGACGATGACCTAAAGGAATCTTTATATAAGATTTTGTTGAATTCAGAACCAGAACATTCAGATGCTGAGTCGAATGAATCACTCCTCATCCAATAAAGATATTAGAGTCCTTGATAATGAAAGTTTGATTTCGACCAGTTCAAAGGATGAATGTCTTCCTTGTCAAATAGGACAACCCTGTACTAGTAAGGGTAAGGAAGATGATGAGTTTTATAATCTCTTCTCACAATTTCAAGAGACTAGTATCAATGTTTTGGATGGTGATAACATCATGGATCTATTAAAGATTATTAAAGATCCAGAATTAAGGTCTCAAATCATTGATAAGATGGATGAGTCACCAAAACAACTAGAAATTCATACTGGTATTAAGATTCATGACTCACCAGGTACTTATACTATGGCAGAAGTTAAAAGACTTCTTAAGGAAAGGAGAAATATTATATCAACTCCTGCTACGATTCAAGATTTGGAGAAAGAAATTTCAAGTCTTAAGCAAGAAATTTTGGGTCTTAAACATCATAATAGAATCCTAGATGAAAGGATCTCTAATATTGAGGACAAAGGAAAATTCGTCCCACAAACTCCAGTTCATCACACCATGGTTGAAACAGCCGTGGAAGGAGAAGCTTCTGAAGCAACTCAAGGAGGAAATTTCCTCACAACTATGGAGATAATAACTTCTCAGAAATTTTTTATAAAAATTATTCTTTTAATTGACTACAATTTCAAAAAAGAATTTACTGCTCTTGTTGATAGCGGAGCTGATTTAAGCTGTATTCAAGAAGGATTAATTCCTTCGAAGTATTTTCATAAAACCACCCATAGTTTAAAATCTGCTAATGGGCAGAAAATGGGTATTACTTTTAAATTATCTAAGGCTTATATTTGTCAAGATAAAGTCTGTACACCAGAAACTTTTGTACTAGTAAAAGACATTTCTAACCAAATTATTTTGGGAACCCCATTTTTTCAAAAAATATTTCCTATTCAAAGATGGGATAATACAGGTATTGTAGGAACTTTTGATAAGAAACTTGTTACATTTCGGTTTATAATTGAACCTTTTTCAAGAATCGCAAATGAAATAAAAGATAGGGTGATGAATGAACATCAACAAATCAATTTTTTAAAGAATGAAATCTATACTCTTAATATTGAAGAGATTTTGCAAAATCCTAAATTACAGCAAAAAATAGATTTCTTAAAAAACCAAATTTCATTGCAAATTTGCAGTGATCATCCTAATGCTTTTTGGGAAAGGAAAAAACATATTGTTTCTCTTCCATATGAAGGAACCTTTTGTGAGGAAAATATTCCTACTAAAGCAAGACCACGTCAAATGAATTCTGAATATTTAGAATTATGCAAAAATGAGATTTCTTCTCTTTTACAAAAAGGTCTTATACGATCTTCGAAATCTCCATGGTCATGCACAGCTTTTTATGTTAATAAACATGCTGAATAGGAACGAGGAGTTCCTAGATTGGTTATTAATTATAAACCCCTTAATAAGGTTTTGAAATGGATTCGATATCTAATCCCTAATAAAAAGGATTTATTGGATCGACTCCATAATGCTATTATATTTTTCAAATTTGATTTAAAATTGGGATATTGGCAAATTCAATATGCCGAAGCAGATAAATATAAAACTGCTTTTAATGTTCCTATTGGGAAATTCGAATGGAATGTCATGCCATTTGGATTACAAAATGCCCTTTCAGAATTTCAAAAAAATCATGAATGATATTTTTATGCCTTATAGTAATTTTATCATTGTTTATATCGATGATATTTTAGTATTTTCAAACACAATAGAAATGCATTTTAAACATCTTGATTTATTCAAGAAAGTTATTATACAAAATGGATTGTTTATATCCAAGCCAAAAATGAGTCTTTTCCAAACTAAAGATAGATTTTTGGGTCATAATATTGGAAAAGGAAAAATTATTCCTATTAATAGAAGTATAGAATTTGCTTCTAAATTTCCTGATATTATTACTGATAAGACTCAGCTTCAACGATTTCTTGGAAGCTTAAATTATATTTCACCATTTTATAAAGATTTAGCAAAAGATACTGCCATTTTATATGATAGATTAAAAAAGATTCCAAAACCATGGTCGATGATCATACTCAAGCAATTCGCGAGATTAAGGAAAAAGTTCATAATCTTCCTTGTCTCACTCTAGCCAATCCTACTTGGCAAAAAATTATTGAAACCGATGCTTCTGATATTGGCTATGGAGGAATATTAAAACAGTATTCCCCAGATGATAAACAAGAATATTTAGTACAATTTTATTCTGGTAAATGGAATAATAGCCAAAAAAATTATGCTACTGTGGCTAAAGAAATCCTTCCTATAGTAAAATGCGTTCTCAAATTTCAAGGAGATTTATATAATCAAAAGTTTTTAATAAAAACTGATTGCCAAGCTTCAAAATTTATGTTTTCTAAAGATTGCAAACATGATGTTTCCAAACAGATGTTTGCAAGGTGGCAAGCATTGTTAGCCCCATTTGATTTTGACATCCATTATAAGAAAGAGACAGATAATAGTCTCCCTGATTTTTTAACAAGAGAATATTTGAGTTCATAACCCCTACTTATCTTATTTGCAGGATGAGGCCACAATTTAACCCCAACTCTAATAGAGGACGGGGAAGAGGAACACCATCAAAAGGAACAGCCTGTGGTACTGTTCTTGCTCAGATAGGCAACCAAAGGCTAATAGCCGCCAATATTGCAGAATTTTCTTCCAGTAATACTAAGGAAGAAATGACCTATCAACAATATTTGGATTATATCTGAACCCAAAAACAGAAGGATAATATGCCTCCATCATACTCTGGTGCCCTTGCAGATGATGATCACGAGGACACAGATTCATATGAACAAAATGATAATCGAGAATTAATAATTCTCATAGAAAATGATGATCTCCAATGGAGGAATGAACCTTGGCAAATAATGCAAAGGTATTTTGATCAAGCATCATATGCTACGGTTACTTATAAATACCGTATGGATTATGAAATGGTCCTTTCATGTTTAGGATCAGCAGAATTTTAACATTTTCTTCCTACTACTAGTAAAAAAGTTTATAACTTTTCAAAAATTATTATAAAAAAGATTTTCGCTCCAAATGAATGGGGATTAAGTACTTTAAAAGAAAAGGATTATATTCATCCTGATAAAAAAGTTCCAGTTAAATTTAATTACTGGGATTATGTTGAATCTTTTAATAAGGTCTTTTTATATGAGAATCCGAATAAAAAACATTCTTGGTTCATAAAGGTGTGTACCAATGTTTATAAACAAGGCATCCCTAATTGGTTTTGTCACTGGTGGATTAATTATGGTATCAGAGCCATGGTAGGGAAGTAGTAATAGGTGATATAAGTTCAACACTTTTCTTTAATGGATATCTTTAGAAGAAAAAATACTGTTAAAAATAGTAAAAAAGAGGAATATGATATGCCTCAACAATTGGATCTTCTTAATAAATGGACAATTCCTAAGATCCAGCCCAGATTAATATATCAAATGGGTACTTTTGAGAAATTAGGATTCAAACAAGTAGTTAAAACTACTGAAGAAATAATCATGGTTGATAGTGACCATGCTACTTTTAGATTATTATCTGAAAGTGATTTAGCTCCTTATAGGGAAACCCATAGATTTATACATATTGGGTTAGTACAAGTTGCATTTAAACCACTTACATTAAGAGGTTTACCAGAAAGCTTTCATACACTACCTTCTCTCTCTACTGTAAAAAAATCTCTACTAAAAGTTTGAAGTTTGCTACAACGCTTTCTCCTCTGGTCACAACCCAACTTACTTAGGTAATTTTCTTTATTTTATTTTCTTTTGTTCTTTAAATAAATTTCTTATAATTATCTTTAGCCTAAATGAAAGGCTAAACATTTCGTGTTGAACTATGTCACACTAGATTACTACTTATTATCGTGAAAATGCTTTAATTAGCAAGGATTCACCGAGGGTGGTGTTGAGGTCAGGGAGAGAATAACCCAGGCGGACTGTTCAAATTCAGGCGGTGGCCCTGTTGTTGTGCCCGCTTAGCCGAGGTGGCATTTAAGGACTTGTTTTTGGACTTGTTTTGGGATTGAACAACCCCATCGCCAGGGTTATTAACCTACAAAAGTCCCTCAGTAACACCATCACTAAGTGTGATCCTGCTGCTTATTGTTATTATTATTATTGTTATTCTTCTTCTTCTTCTGGGGATAGAGGGACTTGAACCCTCATGATTTTTAAAGTCGACGGATTTTCCTCTTACTACAAATTTCATTGTTGCCGGTATTGACGTGTAGAACGGGACTCTATCTTTATTCTCGTCCGATTAATCAGTTCTTCAAAAGATCTATCAGACTATGGAGTGAATGATTTGATCAATGAATATTCGATTCTTTCTTCAATGTAGAATCAATTCACACTAATTCTTCTATTTTTTATAGAAAAATACGGATTCGGGTCGATTATTATTATTATTATTATTATTATTATTATTATTATTATTAATATTATTATTATTATTATTATTATTATTATTATTATTATTATTATTATTATTATTATTATTATTATTATTATTATTATTATTATTATTACTAGTACTACTATTACTATTATTATTATTACTATTATTATTATTATTATTATTATTATTATTATTATTATTATTATTATTATTATTATTATTATCTTTAAGAGATGGACGAAATCGAAATTGGAAGAAATCCCTTATAGGGACGGTACAAACCATTTTGGCTTATGGCCCTGTTTATTTTAATGCTTATCCTAACTTGCAGGTATCTTTGCAGGATGATAATTCTTTAGACGCTTTAATACTAAGTATTAAATTACATGGTTATGATTATATGCCAGGTACAGAAGTTATATGCATCTGTTATAGAATATATTTTAAACCATATATATTATGAATCCTATGTGTAAAATCATGGATTTTAAAAATGAAACTATTTTAATAGAAACTAATTTTGGTAAATCCAAAGTTGTTACCAGAAGACCTATTAAATGGGATGAAATTGATTTTCTAAAAGAGTAGGTCATAGAAGGAGCCGCACCTCCTCAAAATAATATAAATACTGATATTTCTGAAATTGAGCAAGCCCCGGATGGGACTATTAGGTTAAGGTTTTATGAGCCTCCATCTTTGTGTTGGAATTAATGCATTCATAAGGATACTATCCTTGACTTTTATGTTTTCTAGGAGTTCTGTATTGTTTCAAGAATATCATTTAGTCTTTCAATATTATCTCTTAGTTTTTCAAGAAATCTTTTAAAAGTTTGTGATACATGTATCTAGTGAATTGTGATACATGTATCTAGTTATTTGTGCAAGACTTTTGAATTGATTTTTTGAGTAGTATAAATAGAGATGTAATTGATGATTGTAATCATCTCAAGTGGCCTTAAGTAGCCTAATACAACTTGAGCATTCTCTAAGAAAAATATTCTCTTCCTATTCTTTCCTACAAATTGGTATCAAGAGCAGTTTTCGTTCTTAATCTGGGGTTAGGTGAAGAAAAAAAAATTTATGGCATCTAAAACAAATGATGGTGCTGATTCTTCAGTTGTTCTTACTCCATTTTTTGATGGAAATGACTTTGAATACTGGAAGATAAGAATGAGAACTTATCTAAAAGCTGAAGGTTTGTGGACTATTGTTGCAAATGGCTATGAAGAGCCAGAAGACGATGGTGAACTTTCAGTAGCAGAGATGAAAAATCTTGAGGCTAAGCGTCGTCAAGATGCAAAGGCTTTGAGCAAAATTCAAATGGGAGTCTCAAGAGCATTTTTTGCAAAAATTGCTACTTGTGAGACTGCAAAGCAAGCTTGGGAGTCTCTGGAAGCTGAGGTGTATGGTGACGAAAAGGTACGCACTATCAATCTTCAAACTCTTAGAAGAGTGTTTCAAAATTTAAAGATGATAGAATCTGAAAAAATCGATGAATATTGCACAAGAGTCATGAATATTGTTAACGAAATGAGAAATCATGGTGATGAAATTTCTGACCAACAAGTTGTGGAAAAGATTCTAATTAGTGCCACAGAAAAGTATGAGTATATTGTTGCTATCACTGAGGAGACGAAAGATCTTTCTAAGCTTTCCATCAAAGAGCTAGTTGGATCGTTTCGTGCACACGAGAAGCGAAGATTTTTTCGTGAGAATCAACCCAAAGAGACGGCTTTCCAGTCCAGAACCAATGAGAATTCTCAAAATTTCTCAAAGAATCAACAAAAAAAGAAGTACAATCCAAAAAAGAAGCAGGATCATGATGGCTCTACCAAGAAGGTTGAAGAAAAAGGTGAGAAAAGTACTAGTCTTTTTTGTAAAATTTGCAAAAATACTAATCATAATGCAGAAAAATGTTGGCACAAAGGCAAGCCCCAATGTAACTTTTGTAAAAAGTTTGGCCATATTGAGAAGGATTGCAGGCACAAGCAACGGGAGCAAGCAAATTTCTGTGAAGGAAAGGAGGAAGAAAAGGAAGAAAACCTTTTCTACGCTTCTCAATCTGATGCTTCAGCAAAAAGCAATAATGGTATGTTGATAGTGGTTGCACCAATCATATGACTGGAGATGAAAAGGCTTTCCTCTCAATTAATCGCAGCATCACTTCTAAAGTGAGAATGAGGAATGAAGCCTTAGTTGATGCAAAAGGTAAAGGTACCATTTCGATCAACAGAAAAAGGAGCGGTAAGCAAATTCATGATGTTCTTTATGTTCCTGACTTGGAAGAAAATTTGCTTAATGTTGGTCAGCTCATGAAAAATGGTTATTCTCTTGTGTTTAGAGATAATTGTTGTAGAATTTATGATAAAATTGAGCCAAATCAAGTCATTGTTGAAGTAAAGATGATAAAAAGAAACTTTCCTTTACAACTTCATTACAATGCATTCAAAAATAAAGTTGTAGATGATTCATAGCTTTGGCACAAAAGGTTTTGTCACTTGAATTTTCATGGTTTGAAGCTTCTCAAGCAAAAAGACATGGTGCAAGGCCTTCTCGAGATACATACTGAGGTGGATCCATGTGAAAGTCGTATTATGGGAAAGCAACATAGAAAGTCTTTTCCAAAAGGGAAGTCTTGGAGAGCAAGTGTACTTTTGGAACTAATGCATACAGACATTTGTGGACCAATGAAAACTCCATCTCGGGAAGCCAAAGGTACTTTCTAATTTTTATTGATGATTTTTCAAGAATGACTTGGGTTTATTTCTTGAAAGAAAAGTCAGAAACATTTGCTACATTCAAGAGATTTAAAGCCTTTGTTGAGAAGCAAAAAGGCTGCAGCATCAAAACCATTCGCAGTGACAGAGGAGGTGAATACACAAGTCGAGAATTTGAAGAATATTGCAAAAATGAAGGCATTGAGAAGCAACTTACAGTAGGGTACACTCCTCAACAAAATGGTGTATCTGAAAGGAGAAACAGAACCATTGTTGAAATGGCCAGAACGATGATGAATGAGAAAGGGCTGCCAAAATATTTTTGGGCAGAAGCAGTACATACAGCAGTGTACATCCTCAATAGGTGCCCGACAAAGGCATTGAAGGACAAGACACCAGTTGAAGCTTGGAGTGGAATGAAACCTTCTGTAAGTCATTTTAAAATTTTCGGGTGTATTTGTTATGCTCATATACCTGCTGAAAAAAGAACAAAATTGGATGAAAAGAGTCAAAAATATATATTTCTTGGTTATAGTGATGTGACAAAAGGCTATAGGCTTCTCGATATCAAACCTAACAAACTTGTTGTTAGTAGAGATGCCATTTTTGATGAAAAAATAGCATGGAATTGGAAAGATAAAAAGGTGGAGAATACTTCTATCATTTCTTTAAATGTGCCAAGTCAAGAAGAGGAAGATGTTCCTCAAGGGGGAGAAATCTCAGATCCAGAAGATGATGAACCACCTCCAAGAGGAACAAGAATGTTGAGAGACATCTATCAAAGATGCAACTTTGCCTGTATTGAGCCAAAAAATTATGAGGAAGCAATAAAGCACTTCCTAGAGAAAAGTTTTGCTATCTTCGAGAATGCATTGGAGTTGTCAAGCAAATGCATTAAGGGGTAGTGTTGGAATTAATGCATTCACAAGGATACTATCCTTGACTTTTATGTTTTCTAGGAGTTCTTTATTGTTTCAAGAATATCATTTAGTCTTTCAATATTATCTCTTAGTTTTTCAAGAAATCTTTTAAAAGTTTGTGATATATGTATCTAGTGAATTGTGATACATGTATCTAGTTATTTGTGCAAGACTTTTGAATTGGTTTTTTGAGTAGTATAAATAGAGATGTAATTGATGATTGTAATCATCTCAAGTGGCCTTAAGTAGCCTAATACAACTTGAGAATTCTCTAAGAAAAATATTCTCTTCATATTCTTTCCTACACTTTGTTAGATAAAGCTGAAAGTAATAGTATCAGTAGTAGATCTAGATTAACTAGATCAAACTCTTCATGTCATTCTTATATTTCACCAGTTGATTATGTTGTCAAGTCTCCATCTAGAGCTTCTACTTCTCAAATAAGAGAAACTGATTCTAATAGGCTCAGTGGTCTTAAGATTGATAAAGATAATATTGTTACTAGTATTTCAGATGTAGAATTAACTGCGTTTGACATGGATTTTGATTGTTTTTAATGGATCAAGATCAAAAAATTGATTTTAGTAGGGGATCACCCGCAAGATTAGAAATTAGCAAAGAATTTTATACACCCAAATGGGAGCCATTTAGAAAATGGTCTTTTGCAAATTTTACTGATAATGAAACAATGAATTTTCAAAATGAATTTTATAACGATCTTTCTGCAATTAACCAGATTATATTCTTTGTCCCTTGGTTTATACACAAATATGTTGATAATTATATCTCAGTTTTGGAGCGTAAGTACGAACTGACTACTGGGGAAGTGGTTAGTGCAGTATTTCCTCCACAACAATCTTTTCAAATAAGTAAAGATGACAAAACTCTTCATTTTGCAGCATTTTCAAAATTATTTGAAAATGATACTTTATAAATAACCGTTAAGCATCTTAATAATATGCTTAAACAGCTTAATTATGCTAATATTTACATAACTATTTTGGGTGAACAAATTCTTTCATTACATGATATAATTGATAAGCTATTTTCTCAAATAGAGACTCTACAAAGTTCTACCCTTAATAAAGGGAAAATGGAGGAAGTTGTTGCTACTCTAAGTATACAGCCTCCACCTGAAATCAAAGATTTTAAATTGAATTTTTTGTCAGAATTAGAGCAAATGCTTGGTGAAAAATTTAAAGGCCTAAATATTAGTCCCTTAATTGCTGAGGATGGTGATAATTTTTCTAATACAGATTATAAGACTAAAGTTGCAGCGGATACTAATAAAATTGATGAATACTGACAAACCTGTTCAAAGGATGTATTATTATCATAGACCAACTCCTCAAGATGTCATGCTAGAGGAGAATTAACATATCATTGCTAATAGTTATAGTGGTAAAGAAATCTATGAATGGAACATAGATGGTTATAGTGAAAGACAGATCTATTGTACCATACATAGAATGTTGATGTATAGTACAATTAGTAAGGTGAGTAAAAATAATGAGCGTACTATCACGGATATGATTATAGCATGTTTCTTGGCCAATTAAAAGGTTGGTGGGATAATTATCTTACCCAAGAACAGCGTGGACAGATCCTAAATGCTACCAAAATAGAAGAGGATCAAACCACCCATGAGCGCAAATATGTTTCAACTGCCGTTTATACACTAGTTCTTAATATGATTAAACATTTTTCAGGAAAATGGTCAGATAATAATGAGACCATTAGAACTTTACTCCAGAATTTACGGTGTAAAACCCTTACTTCCTTTAGATGGTATAAGGATATATTCCTTTGCAGGGTTATGAATTACCCGAATGTAATGATAATCATTGGAAATCCAAGTTTATAGATGGTTTACCCATCCTTTTTGCAGAAAGAGTAAAGAAAGCTCTAAGGAAAGGGGCAATGAGTATTGATTATAGCAGTTATACTTATGAAAAATTAATAGGTACATGTATGCAAGAAGGTTTAGCCTTATGCAATGAGATCAAACTGAATCAGCAAATTAAGAGACATCGTCTTAATGAAAGACAACAATTAGGAGAATTTTGTGGACAATTTGGAATGGAAATTCCGCATACTAGAGCACCTCATAGGCGTAAGAAAAAGAAGAACTTCCAAGAATGGAAGGATAAGCGCTTACACAAGAAATCCAAGCGCAAAAAGGAATTCAAAAAGAGAAAGGATTTTGTTAAATTAAAAAAATCCTAAAGCCTGTTATAAGTGTGGCAGAGTTGGTCATTTTTATAAAAATTATAAAGTCAAGGAAAAGATTAAGAACCTTGACATTGACAATGGCCTCAAGGAATCATTATACAAGATTTTATTGAATTCAGACCCAGAGAATTCTAAGATTGAGTCAAATAATTCAGATGACTCTTCTTCTTCTAATGAGGATATTAGAGTTCTTGATAATGAGAGTTATATTTCATCCACCAGTTCAGAGGATGAATGTCTTCCTTGTCATATAGAGCAACCCTGTACTAGTAAGGGAAAAGAAGATGATGAGTTTTATTATCTCTTTTCACAGTTTCAAGATACCAGTATTAATGTCTTAGATGGTAATAACCTCATGGATTTTCTAAAGATTCTTAAAGATCCAGAGCTTCGATCCCAAATTATAGATTAACTGGACGAAGCACCCAAGGAACCCGAGATTCATAGGGGAATCAAAATTCATGATTCACTAGGTCCATATACTATGGCAGAAGTTAAAAGACTTCTTAAGGAAAGGAGAAATATTGTATCTACTCCTGCTACGATTCAAGATTTGGAAGGAGAAATATCCAATCTTAAATATGAAATTTCTAGTCTCAAACATCATAATAAAGTCCTAGATGAAAGGATTTCCAGAATTGAGGGCAAAAGAAAGCTAGAAACTATTATACAAACTCTAGACCATCATCAACTAATGGGGGACACCTCTGGTAAGGAGAAGAAGGAACTCCTTCTCAACCAAACCAACAAGGAATTTTCTTGACAACTATGGAGATAATTACATCTCAAAAGTTTTTTTTTTTAATCAAAATTACTCTTTTAATTGATTATAATTTAAAAAAGAATTTACTGTTATTGTTGATAGTGGAGCTGATTTAAGTTGTGTTCAGGAAGGATTAATTCCTTCAAAGTATTTTCATAAAACTACTCATAGTTTAAGATCTGCTAATCGGCAGAAAATGAGTATTACTTATAAATTACCTAGAGCTTATATTTGTCAAGATAAAGTCTATATACTAGAAACTTTTGTACTAGTAGAAGATATTTCTAACCAAATTATTTTGGGCACCCCATTTTTTCAAAAAATATTTCCTATTCGAAGATGGGATAATACAGGAATTGTAGGAACTTTTGATGAAAAACCTGTTACATTTCAGTTTATAACTGAACCATTTTCCAGAATTATAAATGAGATAAAAGATAGGTTGATGAATAAACATCAACAAATCTGTTTTCTAAAACAAGAATTTTGTACTCTTCAAATTGAAGAAATTTTGCAAAAACCTAAATTACAGGAAAAAATAGATTTCTTGAAAAATCAATTTTCATTCAAATTTGTATTGATCATCCTAATGCTTTTTGGGAAAGAAAAAAACATATTGTTTCTCTTCCATATGAAGAAACTTTTTCTGTGAAAAATATTCCTACTAAAGCAAGACCATGTCAAATGAATTCTGAATATTTAGAATTATGTAAAAATGAGATTTCTTCTCTTTTACAAAAAGGTCTTATAAGATCTTCGAAATCTCCATGGTCATGTACAGCTTTCTATGTTAATAAACATGCTGAATAGGAACGAGGAGTTCCTAGAGTAGTTATTAATTATAAACTCCTGAATAAGGTCTTAAAATGGATTCGATATCCAATTCCTAACAAGAAGGATTTATTAGATCGACTTCATAATGCTATTATATTTTCTAAATTTGGTTTAAAATCGGGATATTGGCAAATTTAAATTGCCGAAGCAGATAAATATAAAACTGCTTTTAATGTCCCTATTGGGCAATTCGAATGAA
The DNA here is from genome assembly GCF_029784015.1 of Lycium ferocissimum. NCBI lineage: Eukaryota > Viridiplantae > Streptophyta > Magnoliopsida > Solanales > Solanaceae > Lycium > Lycium ferocissimum. The sequence continues at coordinate 11,958,194 of NC_081345.1, read as the reverse complement.
ATGTCATGCCATTTGGATTAAAAAATGCCCCTTCAGAATTTCAAAAAACAATGAATGACATATTTATGCCTTATAGTAATTTTATCATTGTTTATATCGATGATATTCTAGTCTTTTCTAGTACAATAGAGATGCATTTAAAACACCTGGATTTATTCAAGAAAAATTATTATACAAAATGGATTGTTTATATCCAAACCAAAAATGAGTCTTTTCCAAACCAAAGTTAGATTCTTGAGTCATAATATTGAAAAAGGAAAAATTATTCCTATCAATAGAAGTATAGAATTTGCTTCTAAATTTCCTGATGTTATTACTGATAAGACTCAGCTTCAATGATTTCTTGGAAGCTTAAATTATATTTCACCATTTTATAAAGATATAGCAAAAGTATTACACCCCGTATCTTATAATTAAGGTTAGAATATCATTAGAGTTTTAGTGGAAAAACTGAAGGTTTGAACGTTTTGCGAAAATTGGTGATAGGCCTATTTCGGGTAGTGATAACTCCTTGATTAGTTGGGAATTTGGAAAAGTACCCTCAATGAAAATTGTAGTACGTAGAAATAGCTTTCTATCGACATAAGGACCAGGCCAATCAGAGATCGGGGCAAGGAGATATGATGGTCTCAAGATGGCTAATAGTAAGGCGCTTAAAATTCTATAGAATCGGCTAAGTTTTCGATAAGTCTGCCTTCCAGTCAAATTTCGTGAACATACGTTGGGAATTTCAGGAAATGTAAAACATGAAAGTTGTAGCCCTTTGAAGTATCTTTCCAACGGTATATTGTGGAGCCCAAACAGAGCTCTGTACAAGAAGTTATGTCCATTTTACTGAACACTGTGCAGAACCGACATAGGTCCCTTTTGAGGGCGCGTGCAGGCGCGTGCACTGGTTCCGCATCGCGCACCAATCTCACAAAAACCCCCTCTCTGAATATTGACCTACAGGTGGTTGTGAGCTACATGTACTTCGCGGGCCCATCGCATAACAGGTCGGGTTTCGGGTCAAAAGTCGGGATTTCACATTTTAAGTTATATTTAAGCTTGAGGTTTATTTCCCTAACACCCTTAGTCACGAAAAATCACCCTAAAGTCAGAGGGAACAAGTTCCAAGCCTAAATAACCCTCCAAGTAAGTTTTATCATGATTCTAGATTGAATTCAAGTTCCTAATCTCTTTCTAACTTGAGTAAACCCTTCTAATCGATAGAGTTGTGAGTGGAACATTATTGTTGGGCGTGGAAACCCTAGAACTCAAATTCAGGTGGATTGAACGTCAAAAAGGTAATGCTTCTACACTCTAATCATTCATAATAGTGAATTGGTGTGTTCTTGGGAGAATAGTAAATGAGTTTAGTAAAGAGAATTACACGAACTATAGTAGGGTTTTGGATGGTTGACTTGAGATTGTTATAATCATATGGGTGATGGAGAATGATGTTAATTACACCTAATTGAGATTGTAGAATCACCTAGAAGTAATAGAATGGGAATTGGGTGAAGAAACACCATTAATGGAGATTGTGGAGCTTTATGCCAACTAAGTATTTGATAAAATGCTTAGATGACCAAAACATGGATATTATTGCTAATATAGAATCCCTTTAACTTGTATTGATATAGATCAAAGTTGAAAGGGTTGACGAACATTGTATTATGCTCAAATTCTAGAATTAAGGTATGTGAGGCTAACTATCTACGTTAGGGAATGTTCATGATTCTCCTACGCCTCATTCTTCATACTTGTCGGTAATTTGACTCGAGAATATAGTTTAGCCCTAGTTTCATGATATGATATAGAACTCGTTATCTTCTAGGGTTGCGAATTATGAATTCGTTCATGGTTGTCAATTTGAATATCATGAACTCAAAGCACGTAATCTTTATATACTTATGTATTGTTACCACGAGTCTCGTCTAGAAATTCGGTATGCTCGAAACGATCGTTGTTTTCAATTCGAGTCCAAAGATGTCTATTTCAGTTCGGCATTGTTCATTGTTATTATGGTCTCAGTCCTTATTAATTAACCATAATTAAACATATGTGATTTTGCCCAAGGGCACAACACAGTCTTGTGTATACGTATACATGGCCGAGGCCATTGACTGACGCACTACTAGGCCGAGGCCATAGCGTGCATTTATTATTGAGCCGAGGCCCCACATATACAAACACAAATAATACATATGATTCAGCTACAGGGCATGGAGTATTCATATCTCTACTTCCTTGTTATTACAGTTACAGTTATCAGTTTCAGTTTCAGTATTTTATTGCTTTAGTTGCTTTATATACCAGTACAATTCAAATGTGCTGATGTCCCTTTTTATTGCTTGGGGGCCTGCATCGCAACGATATATAGGTTGACGACTCAGCTATTTAGGAGTGCACGTATCAGCTACTGGTGAGCCCCAAATTCCTTCGGGGCGTTGTCAGCTATCCAGTTATTTCAGTTTATAGACAGCTCTATTATTCAGTATTCTTAGAGGCTTCATAGACACGGTAAAGACGATCGGATATTTGTTATGTTAGCCTTGTAGACAGTTATACTCAGTTGTTCAGTTGTTTTGGTTTAGCTATGTTGGCTACTTTCAGATATGTTCAGATTGTCTAAGTATTTCTGCATTATGATATTTTAGTCAGACCTGTAGTTGATCAGCATGTGTTAGTTTTATTTTATAAATTAGTTATGTTTTGGTATCACATGTTGATTCAGCCAGCCAGTTGGTTCGCTCGGTCACATACAGTCAGGCACCGGGTGTCGTGTTACGTCCAGGCCCAGGTTCGAGGCGTGACAAAGCTTGGTATCAGAGCCCTAGGTTCAAGTGTCTTAGGGAGTCTATGAAGCCGTGTCCAGTGGGGTCTCTTTTATATGTGTGAGGGCCCCACACATATAAACAGTTGACCACCAAGACATTCAGGATTTGTTTCATTTCTTTCATACTCTAGTTCGTGCAGATAGAGCAATGCTTTTAGGAATTCTTCTGACTTGTCCAAAAAGGAAGTACAATAAGAGAAATACGACTACTAGCTAGAGGGCTACCGTTGATGCAGCAACAGAAGGGGGCACTCAGGCCCAGACAGCCGCCACAGCTAATGCCGCAGCTGCGCCTCCTAATACTTTGGATGCGGATATTAGAGGAGCTATTCAGCTACTCACTTAAATTTTAGCAAATCAGGCCCAGCGACAGGAAACGGCCCCTAGCTCAGGTGCTAGTAGTGGGTCAAACAGTTCTAGGACTCAGGAGTTTATGCGGATGAAGCCGCCAGTGTTCACAGGGTCAAAGAAGGAGGAAGACCCCAGAATTTCATTGATGGACTCCAGAAAATATTTGGTGTGATGCGTACCGATACAGAGGCGGAGAACTCGAATCTTTCCAGCTGCAAGATGTGGCCCATATTTGGTATGAGACATGGGAACAGTCCTGAGGGGAGGATGCAGCCGCTGCCACTTGGGATGAATTTGCAGACGCTTTCATTGAGCATTTTATGGCAATTGAGGTCAAGGAAGCCAAGGCTACAGAGTTTGAGAATCTAAGGCAGAAGGACATGACTGTTCAGGACTATTACCTCAAGTTCGTGTCATTGTCCAGACATGCTCCTCACATGGTTCCTGATATGAGAGCCGTGGTTAGAGATTTGTACTTGGGCTTAAACCCGAGTTACACAAGGATGCCAACACAGCTGCTCAGAACGATAAGATGACTATTTCCAAGATACTGGCATTCGTGCAAGGTAACGAGACTAGGCTGAAGGAAGAAGAAGCCCTGCAGAAGCAGAAAGATAGGGAATTCAGTAAGAAGGCTAAGTCTACAGGAAATTTCAGTCAGGGAGGAACTCAGGGAGGAGGAAACCGCCAGTTCTTCAAGAATAGGTCATCGGGACACCTTTCGGTCTGATTAGTGTCCCATCTCGGAGGTCTAAGTTTAGCCGAAGGAAGAGTCGAATTTTGGAGCGCGCGGGTGACCAAGGTCCATATCCTCCTTGCAGCAAGTGTGGAAGGAGACACCCAGGGGTGTGCCGTTCGGGCACGGACGGTTGTTTCGGGTGCAGTCAGCAGGGCCAATATCTGAAGGATTGCCCATCCGCAAGACAGAATACTGGGGGTAATGTAGCTCAGTCCACAAATTCAGCAGCTCCCCGAAATTCCCAAACCCGGCGGGGCGCGGGGCAAAGAAAGTCCGATAATACGGGCGGTGGTCGGAACCGTCGCATGCCTTTGTCGGTGTCGCCAGGATACAGAGGCTCGTGGAGATGTTGTCACAGGTATGCTAACAGTCTTCACCTTCGATGTATTTGCTCTTATGGACCCAGGATCCACTCTATCTTATGTAACCCCGTATATTGCTAAGAAATTTGAGATAGAACCCGAAAAGTTGCATGAACCTTTCGAAGTATCCACACCGGTTGGGGAATCAGTTATAGCTAGGCGTATCTATAGGGGTTGTCCAGTGTTAATCTACCACCGCAGCACCATAGCAGACTTAATAGAATTGGAGATGGTAGATTTTGACGTAATCATGGGTATGGATTGGTTAGAGTCCTGTTATGCCTCTGTGCGTTGTAGAACCAAAAATGTGACATTTGATTTTCCCGATGAACTTATAGAATGGAATGGTAATTCAGTAGCACCCACGGGTAGATTTATTTCCTACCTTAGAGCCAGAAAGATGATCTCCAAGGGGTATATTTACCACTTAGTTCGAGTCAGGGATGCAGATGCCCAGACTCCAGCTCTTCAGTCAGTACCAGTTGTCAGTGAATTTCCAGAAGTCTTTCCAGATGACCTACCCGGAGTCCCTCCCGATAGGGAAATTGACTTTGGAATTGACCTACTTCCCGTCACTAAGCCGATATCTATTCCACCGTATAGGATGTCCCCAGCAGAGTTAAAGGAGTTGAAAGTTCAGTTGAAGGATCTTCTTGATAAGGGATTTATAAGGCGAAGTGTCTCACCTTGGGGCGCACCAGTCTTGTTTGTTTGAAAGAAGGATGGATCCTTGCGTATGTGTATAGACTACCGCCAGTTGAACAAGGTCACCATTAAAAATAAGTATCCTCTTCCCAGAATAGACGACCTATTTGATCAACTTCAGGGTGCTCAGTGTTATTCCAAGATTGACCTCAGATCAGGCTACCATCAGTTAAAGGTTAAGGAAGTTGACATTCCGAAGACCGCTTTCAGAACCCGTTATGGTCATTTTGAATTTCTTGTCATGTCGTTTGGGTTGACGAATGCACCAGCAGCTTTCATGGATCTTATGAACAGAGTCTTCAAGCCTTATCTTGATTTATTCGTCATTGTGTTTATTGATGACATATTGGTGTATTCCCGTAGTGAGACAGATCATGCAGAGCATCTCAGAATAGTGTTGCAGACACTTAAGGATCGTGAGCTTTTTGTAAAATTCTCAAAGTGCGAGTTTTGGCTTAAGTCAGTGGCATTCCTAGGCCATGTGATTTCAGGTGAAGGTGTTAAGGTGGACTTTCAGAAAATTGACGCTGTTAAGAACTGGCCCAGACCCACCTCAGCATCAGACATCAGAAGTTTCTTGGGTCTGGCAGGTTATTATAGGCGTTTTGTCGAGGGATTTTCTTCTATCTCAGCTCCGTTGACTAAGTTGACTCAGAAGAAAGTCAAATTCCAATGGTCAGATGCATGTGAGCAGAGTTTCGAAGAGTTGAAGAAGAGATTGACTTCTGCTCCAGTTTTGACACTACCAGAAGGAATCGAGGGGTTCGTTGTTTATTGCGATGCTTCGGGAGTTGGTCTCGGATGTGTTTTAATGCAGGATGGTAAGGTTGTTGCTTATGTGTCTAGACAACTTAAGACTCATGAGAAGAATTATCCGACTCATGACTTAGAGTTAACAGCTGTGGTTTTTGCACTTAAGATATGGCGGCACTACTTGTATGGAGTGCATGTGGATATTTTCACCGATCATAAAAGCCTGCAATATATTTTCAAGCAAAGAGAGTTGAATCTTAGGCAGAGAAGATGGCTCGAATTGCTTAAGGACTATGATGTGGATATTCTCTATCATCCAGGGAAGGCAAATATTGTAGCCGATGCTCTCAGTCGGCGTTCCATGGGAAGTTTAGCTCATGTTGAGGCAGACAAGTGAACTATGACAAAGGAAGTCCACCGCTTAGCAAGCCTAGGAGTTCGACTTCTAGACTCTGAAGATGGTGGAGTTGTTGTTCAGACAGGGCTGAATCCTCCTTAGTAGTAGAAGTGAAAGAAAAATAGTTTAGTGATCCCTTCCTGTTACAGCTGAAGGAGGGAATTCACAAACACAAGACTACGGCCTTTGAACAAAGGGGAGATGATGGTACTTTGAGGTACAGAGGCAGACTATGCGTTCCAGACATAGATGGGCTCAGAGATCGGATTATGTCTGAAGCCCACAATTCCAGGTATTCCATTCACCCAGGTTCCACAAAGATGTATCATGATCTTAAGGAGATTTATTGGTGGAATGACATGAAGAAGAATGTAGCAGATTTTGTGGCTAAGTGTCCAAATTGCCAGCAAGTGAAAGCCGAACACCAGAGGCCTGGTGGGTTGGCTCAGAACATAGACATTCCCGTCTGGAAATGGGAGATGATAAATATGGATTTCATAACAGGTTTACCTCGCTCTTTTCGAAAGCATGATTCGATTTGGGTGATTGTAGATCGACTTACCAAGTCAGCTCACTTCTTGCCAGTGAAGACTACAGATTCAGCAGAAGATTATGCCAAGTTATATATTCAAGAAATCATCCGATTGCATGGGACTCCTTTGTCCATCATTTCAGACCGTGGTGCTCAGTTTACTGCGGACTTTTGGAAATCCTTTCAGAAAGGATTGGGCACCTCAAGCACCTGACCTTGGGTGAACCTCGACAACCTTTTCATCCTCAGACAGATGGCCAGGCAGAGCGTACTATTCAGACTCTTGAGGACATGTTGAGAGCATGTGTCCTAGATTTCAAAGGTAATTGGGATGACCATTTGCCTCTCATTGAGTTTTCTTATAATAACAGTTACCACTCTAGTATCCAGATGGCACCGTTTGAGGCCTTGTATGGGCGGAGATGTAGGTCGCCAATTGGTTGGTTTGAGGTTGGTGAAGCAGAGTTGTTAGGGCCAGACTTGGTCTATCAGGCTATGGAGAAAGTCAAGTTGATTCAAGAGCATTTGAAGATGGCTCAGAGTTGCCAAAAGTCCTATTCGGACATGCGGCGTAGAGACTTGGAGTTCCAAGTTGATGATTGGGTGTTTCTGAAAGTTTCGCCTATGAAAGGCGTTATGAGATTTGGGAAGAAGGGGAAGCTTAGTCCCCGCTATATTGGGCCATATAGAATCCTGCGAAGGATCGGGCAAGTGGCTTATGAGTTAGAATTGCCACAAAATTTGGCTGCTGTATACCCAGTATTCCATGTGTCTATCTTTGAAGAACTTCATGGGAGACCAGTCTCTGGTTGTTCCCACAGAAATCACCGGGGATAAAGATAACCTGTCCTATGAAGAGATCCCAGTGGCTATTCTTGATCGTCAAATCCGCAAGTTGAGAACTAAAGAGATTGCTTCAGTGAAAGTACTATGGAGAAATTAGAAAGTTGAAGAGGCTACGTGGGAGGCCGAAGAGGACATGAAGTCCAGATATCCCCATCTCTTTGAAGAGCAAGCAGAAAATGCTGAAGGTAACTAACCTTTTCATTCAGATCCTTATAGTATAATCTCCATGTTTTCAGTATTCAGTCAGTTCAGTAGACATTCAGTTCAATAATCATGTATTCATTCAGTCAGTTTAGTGATCACGTGGCTCAGTCAGTTAGTTTTAGGTATCTTAGTTATAGAATAAACGCTGCCAAACTTCCATAGAGTCTCAGAATTAGCCGCGATTATAACCAAGACCATCATTCGAGGACTAATGATCCCAAGAGGGAGATAATGTTACACCCCATATCTTATAACTAAGGTTAGAACTAAGGTTAGACTCATATATTAGAGTTTTAGTGGAAAACTTGAAGATTTGAACGTTTTGCGAAAATGGTTGATAGGCCTATTTCGGGCAGCGATAACTCCTTGATTAGTTGGGAATTTGGAAAAGTACCCTCAATGAAAGTTGTAGTACGTAGAAATAGCTTTCTAATGATATAAGGACCAGGCCAATCAGAGATCGGAGCAAGGATATATGATGGTCTCAAGATGGCTAATAGTAAGACGCTTAAAATTCTATAGAATCGGCTAAGTTTTCGATATGTCTGCCTTCCAATCGAATTTCGTGAAAATATGTTGGAAATTTGAGGACACTTAAAACATGAAATTTGTAGCCCTTTGAAGTATCTTTCCAACGGTATATTGTGAAGACCAAACAGAGCTCTGTACAAGAAGTTATGTCCATTTTACTGAACACTGTGTAGAACTGACACAGGTCCTTTGTGAGGGTGCGTGCGGGAGCGTGCACTGGTCCCGCGTCGCGCATCGATCGCAAAAAGACCCCCTCTCTGAATATTGACCTGCAGGTGGTCGTGCACTGCATGTAATTCATGGGCCCATCGCATAACAGGTCGGGTTTCGGGTTAAAAGTCGGGATTTCGCGTTTTAAGTTATATTTAAGCTTGGGGTTTATTTTCCTAACACCCCTAGTCACGAAAAATCACCCTAAAGTCAGAGGGAACAAGTCCCAAGCCTCAAGAACCCTCCAAGGTAAGTTTTATCATGATTCTAGATTGAATTCAAGTCCCTAATCTCTTTCTAACTTGAGTAAACCCTTCTAATCGATAGAGTTGTGAGTGAAACATTATTATTGGGCGTGAAAACCCTAGAACTCGAATTCAAGAGGATTGAATGTCAAAGTTAATGCTTCTACACTCTAATCATTCATAATAGTAAATTGGTGAGTTCTTGGGAGAATAGTAAATGGGTTTAGTAAAGAGAATTACACGAACTATAGTAGGGTTTTGGATTGTTGACTTGAGATTGTTATAATCATATGGGTGATGGAGAATGATGTTAATTACACCTAATTGAGATTGTAGAATCACCTAGAAGTAATAGAATGGTAATTGGGTGAAGAAACACCATTAATGGAGATTGTGGAGCTTTATGCCCACTAAGTGTTTGATAAAATGCTTAGATGACCAAAGCATGGATATTATTGCTAATATAGAATCCCTTTGACTTGTATTGATATAGATCAAAGTTGAAAGGGTTGACGAACATTGTATTACGCTAAAAAGGCCGGAATTAAGGTATGTGAGGCTAACTATCTACGTTAAGGAATGTTCATGATTCTCCCTACGCCTCATTCTTCATACTTGTCGTAATTTGACTCGAATATAGTTTAGCCCTAGTTTCATGATATGATATAGAACTCGTTATCTTCTGTGGTTACGATTCTGCATTCGTTCATGGTTGTCAATTTGAATATCATGAACTCGCACTTAATCTTTATAGACTTATGTATTGTTACCACATGAGTCTCGATCCAGAAATTAAGTAAGCTCGAAATAGTCGCATGTTTTCAATTAATCAAGCATGTCTATTTCGATTCAAAGATTATTCATTATTATTATGGTCTCGGTCCTTATTAATTAACCATAATTAAACATATGTGATTTTGCCCAAGGGCACAGCGATCTTGTGTATACGTATACATGGCCGAGGCCATCGGTCGACACTACTAGGCCGAGGCCATAGCGTGCATTTATTATTGGGCCGAGGCCCCACATATACAAACACGGATAATGTAGATGATTCTTCATACGGAAGCAGGAGTATTCATATCTCTACTTCTTGCTATTACGATTCTTGCTCAGTTTGATTTCGTTCATTTTATTTTATTGCTTGCTTGCTTTATATACCGCACAATTCAAATGTCTTGATGTCCCTTTTTATTACTTGGGGCTATATCTCGCGATGCGAGTAATGATATACAAAGTTGACGACTCGGCTATTTTATGAGTGCACGCGCCTATGGCGAGCCCCAATTTCTTCGGAGCGATATCGGCGTATCGCTTATTTCACTTTATAGACAGCTCTATTATTTGTATTCTTAGAGGCTTCATAGACACAACTCGTACAAATGATATTTGTTATGTTAGCCTTGTGTGCAGTTATACTCGCTTGTTCGATTGTTTTGGTTTAAGCCATGTTGGCTACTTTCAGATATGTTCAGATTGTCTAAGTATTTTCGCATTATGATATTTCAGTTAGACTTTTAGTTAATCAACATGTGTTAGTTTTATTTTATAAATCAGTTATGTTTTGGTATCACATGTTGATTCAACAAATCAACCTTGGTTCGCTCGGTCACACGCAATGTGGATCGGTGCCGTGTTATGTCTAGGCCCAGGTTTGGGGCTTGACAAAAAGATACAGCTCTTTTATATGATAGATTAAAAAAGATTCCAAAATAGTGGACTGATGATCATACTCAAGAAATCCGCAGATTAAGGAAAAAGTTCATAATCTACCTTGTCTTACTTTAGCCAATCCTACTTGGCCAAAAATCATTGAAATCGATGCTTCTGATATTGGCTATGGCGGAATATTGAAACAGTATTCCCCAGATGATAAACGAGAATATTTAATACAGTTTTATTCTAGTAAATGGAATAATAGTTAGAAAAATTATGCTACTGTGGCTAAAGAAATTCTTGCTATAGTAAAATGTGTTCTTAAATTTCAAGGAGATTTATATAATCAAAAGTTTTTAATAAAAACTGATTGCCAAGCTACAAAATTCATGTTTACTAAATATTGCAAGCATGATGTTTCTAAACAAATGTTTGCAAGGTGGCAGGCATTATTAGCCCCATTTGATTTTGAAATCCGTTATAAAAAGGGAACAGATAATAGTCTCCCCGATTTTCTGACAATAGAATATTTAAGTTCATAACTTTTATTCATCTTCTTTGCAGGATGAGGCCACAATTTAACCCCAACTCTAATAGAGGACGGGGAAGAGGAATAATATCAAAAGGAACAGCTCGTGGAACTGTTCTTGCTCAAATGGGCAACCAAAGGCTAATAGCCGCCAACATTGCAGAATCTTCTTCTAGTAATACTAAGGAAGAAATGACCTATCAAGAATATTTGGATTATATGAAAGCCAAAAAACAAAGGGATAATATGCCCCCATCATACCGGGTGTTCTTGCATTTACGATCACGAGGACATGCATTCATATATGAACAAATGATAACCGAGAATTAATAATTCTCATAGAAAATGATGATCTCTAATGGAGAAATGAACCTTGGCAAATAATGCAGAGTTTTGATTAATTCTCATATGCTACGGTTACTTATAAATGCCGTATGAATTTTGAAATGATCCTTTCATCCTTAGGATCAGCACAGTTTCAACATTTTTATCTTGCTACTAGCAAAAAAGTTTATAACTTTTTGAAAATTATTATTAAAAAGATTTATTCTCCAAATAAATGGGGACTAAGTACTTTGAAAGAAAAAGATTATATTCATCCTGAGCAAAAGGTTCCAGTTAAATTCAATTACTAGGATAATGTTGAAGCTTTTAACAAAGTATTTTTATACAAAATCCTAATAAAAAGCATTCTTGGTTTATAAAGGTACGTGCCACTGTTTATAAACAAGGCATCCCTAATTGGTTTTGTCAATGGTGGATTAATTATGGTCCAACCACAAAATTTTGGCCTGCAATCCATTCAAAAGTTTATATACCGAATAAGTCAAGCTCTTCCAAGATTTGTACTGGAAACTAATAATGTTTTCTTTGAAGGAATTGCTAATATGTATTTCTTCATTGAATTTTCTATCCCATGGATAATGAAATGGTCCGTGGAAGTGGGTAATACCCCCGCACAATAGCCCTTGTCTTCACAGGATTTTTTATACAAAATTGTGGAAAAAGCTACTTCAAAAATCAAATGATGGAACTATTCCATGCCAGGAGTTAATAGACCAGATTGAAACTACCATTGCAAGTTACAGGAAATCAATAAATTTTAATAAAGTGAAGTTTAGCCCTTTCCAAAGATATTGCTCAAGAATCCAGACGGTGCATGGATTATATCCAAAGAAGAAATGATTGCCCGAGCCCGAGCATTTATGGATTCAGACTTGTAGTATTTAGTTAGAAGGCTGTATGACCGTGTAATACATCAAAGGGATTTCTTTACTTCCGCACTTATTTATATTATATTTGTGAGACTTTGTTATTTTTCTTCCTTATGCTATTTTGCATAAATTACGAATGTTGAGTTAAGGGTTCGCCTACTGAGGTGGGAAAGGTAGGTGCCCGCACAACTTAGTGGAATTGGGTCGTGAAACAATCTCATCTCAATATCAATCAAGTAAAGTACCATAATATCATAGTCATGAATCACTAATCACAATTACTCAATGTCTCAACGTGACAACGAGCCAATAAGTAAATAGAACAAGATAAGTCAATCAACACAACGGGTTGGCTAGCCCCCAAATTATACAACAAGGTCCAACCTAAGAAAATATCCAACCCAACTTCATACCCGAAGGTTTACATGCATTCTCTAACCATATCATTTAAACATATACTTCGCTAATTGAAGTCTTACTATACGGTAAACCATAACCTACTTCGAAGGCCGAACAACAAACTCGAAGTGTCAATCGTATGCCTTGCCCTTTCGTTGTGCCTCAAAGTAATGAAAGTCTACCTATATCCGAATATGGAATTAGAATCAAGAAGAAACATCATTCAATCCTTACTTCTATTCAAGACCCAAATCCAAATCTATGGAATGAGGTTTATGAACTAGAAAGATGGAATAAGGAATCTATAGGTCTCAACATGAAATTAATATTCTAGGTGATCAATTCCCATCAATAATAAGCTAGAAGAACTAACAAATCACTTAAATTCGGATTCTAGGGGAAATCCCCAAATTTGCGTATGAACCCAACTTCTAATTCCATAAATTAGCCACTAATTAGGAAGAAATCATGCAATAATAGATTATAATCATCAATTCCATACTTAATGAAGCTAACCCGATCAATAAATCAAGATTTAATAGCCTAGAATGAAGAACCCATTGAACCCTCTTTTAATCTTCAAGCTCTTAATGAAACTAGCATGATTAATGGATTCCTAAAGTAATTAATGGAATATGGAATAGCAACAGCGGAAGGACTTAGCCACAATACCCCCCCCCAAGAAATGCTCCCAATATTCCACTTTCGAATGGTAATGAACGAGGGAATTAGGGCTTTTAACACTCATTTAATGAATCAATCGCCCGTCATTCGCTTCGTTGCCCATTATACCGCTTCGGGCCGATCCCCGCTCTATTCCACGTGGCCACTATACGTGTGGCTGTAATACACCGCGGTCCCCGTGCCGCCATAGCGGGCACCAGACACTAGAATCCCCTCCAAGTTTCACAATCTCCACCCGAAATCCCAACTATCACCCGAGGCCATCTGCTACATATCATATATGTTGACATATATAAAAATACACTACGAACGCACTCGTGGCCTCAAAATTCCCAACAGAGGTATCGTTGATCGAGTCAACCCCCGATACCTCAAAACCAACTTCCCAACCCAAGTCCCAAAATGCACCTGAGTGCATTGGGAACCGATCCGAATATACACACAAGTTCTAAAAGACAAACATCTCAGAATTAACTGATTCCCAAAAAAGGTTCGTTTACCCAAAAGTCAACTTTGACTCAACTCTTTTTTACTTTAAGCCCAAATTTTCCAACAAATCACCCAAATCATATTCAAAGACCTCGGGAAAGGGTCAAAAGTATCGAAATGACTATAACGACCAAATGGGTCATTATAAATTCCAGGCCGTGCTACCTAAAAGCATCGTAAACACGGGAGTTGTGAGGTTTGCTTTACTACTAATGTTGTTTGCTTGTTGTTGTTGAGTGTTATAAGCAGGTACTTCTCCTTGGATTCCAATTCATGTGACTGCAAATTTAATAGTTATAATGATGACGAGTGTGGTTATGATGAGGAGGTGTATAGGAACAATCAAGAATGTGAAGTTGTGGATTATGAAGGCTATATGGGAAATGATGATCATGAGCAACTTCAAGGTGAGAGCTACTATTTCAAAGGTGAATATGTCGAGAGTGGTGCTCATGGACATTGTGATGAAGATGGTGAGGTAGAAGAACCTTGTGATGGTTTGTATGGTAACGATGATGATTATGAATGTTCCCACACTACACACCATGGTTATGAAGAAAACTTGAGGTATTATTCGTCCTCACACGTATCTTATGGGTCTTATAAAGAAATCCTTATACAAATAGGAATTGTGAAGAATATGTATTTGAAAATAGTGAACTTGGAAATGTTGATTATGGAAAGTCCTCTAGTAGACATTCATGTGAATTATCCTATCCGAAGCAAAATGGTTGGTGTGGGAATGTGAATACGAGTTGGATTCGCCCTATGAGAAAGAGAGGGTGTGTAACTTCTACTTCCAAAACTACTCAAAGTGTTGTGAGTAGAGCCAAGCCTAAGGCCAAGAAGAAAGGTAAGCCTAATGGAAGATTTCACTCAATGCTAGTAAAGGTGTTTGATTATGAGGGAATTCCACTTGAAATTGATGATTACTTTCATAATTGCTACATTACTCCTCATCTCGCGTTTGGGTTAGGATTGAGTGTAGAAAAGAAAGAGAACCCAAAAAGGAAGTTGATTGATATGGTGTATGCACCCTTTTCTTATGGGGAGTATCAAGAGAAAGTGTGTTGTGAAATACTCCCTATGGATACATGTGACTTGTGTTTGGGATATTCTTGGTTTGAAGTGCATGGGATTCCGTATGAGTACGAGTGGCATCGATACGTAGTGGATAAAAGAGGGAAATTTCTCTTTCCACGTATACTTCCTAGGAAGAATCTAAGTGTAGAAGTGTGAGAGCCCAATGTGAAATGGCCTATCTTGTGTTTGAGAGCTAGTGGCGAAGAGTTTTACAAATGGGAATTCATGATGGATGAAATCTGTGCTAGCTACAACTATTCACAAGAAAGGAAGATGGACTTAGCCCTTAGGACTTTTGATGCAAAGTTTGTCAACTGTTGGATGGCCATGAGCAAGATCCCGAAGGAGATGGGAAGTCCAATTAAGATTTGGGAGACATTGAAAAGGAGATTGAAGTACATATATCCCAAGACACATGTTAGAGGGAATGTGATCAAAGATAATTCTCAATTGACAAATCCCAAAGAAAAGAAGCAAAGTGCCTCTTATGAGATACCACAAGAAGAGGAGATTACCGTACCTTTTGAAAGACAAAAGATAGAGAGGAGTAAGGGAGTGCACAGTGGCAACTCAAGTGTGGAAAAAGGAGAGGATGTGGAGTGATGTAAGAGAGTTGCCACAAATTCAAGCTAACCTTTCTATTTCTTCATCTTATTGTGAAGACTCTTTTGTAGGTACTCAAGAAAATGAATCGTTGAAGCTTACCTCTTTTAAAGAACCCCCATGCTTGAAAGAAAGAATGGAGGTCAATACTATCTCTTCAATTGGTCAAATCAGCTTACCATTGGTAGCTCAAGGTAAAGAAGATCCCTTACATGAACATCAAGGTAAAATAATTTATCCTAATACTCCTACTTCTTTGAGTGATCTTAATGTCAATTCGAGTATGAGAGTTAGTTTAGCATTGATCCTAATGATTCTTTGCCATTTGTTGATGATGCCATTATTGAAAGTGCTCATACACTAGTTGATCCTTTTGATGACCGGGTTGATCCTTCTTACAAGATCGATTTGTGTCTATCTAGTGTTGACACTTGTTATTTGAATGATAGTGCATTGTCAATTGAAAGTGCTCATTCACTAGTTGATCCTTTTGATGACCAAATTGATTCTTCTTGCAGGATCAATTTGTGTCCACCTAGTGTTGATACTTGTAAATTGAAAGGTCGTATATTGTCATGTGGTCATCATGTTAGTAAATCTTATGAGCTTGACATGCTACCAACTAGTGTTGATATTTGTGTTGGTCAACTTTCTTGTAATGATAATTCATTTATCACGCCCCAACTGGAGGGCCATGACGGGCACCCGGAGCTAACCTACCGAGCACTACAAAACATACTTACATCACGCAATCATGCTTGGGTGGGCCATTATGCTAACTCATAAATATCATAAACTATGGGACACAAGGCCAAAAGATAATATACATACGTCATCGAAGCTAATACAGTACACATGTGCAGTAAGGTATCATAGGGGTAACGATACAACGAGAATATGTACCGAGATGACCATAGGACGTCTAACTGTGTATATCTGTCTACGAGCCTTTACTAGATTACATGACATAATGTGGTCGGGACAGGGCCCCGCCATGCCCATGCAAATACATATGCAACCATGCTGACTTACGCAGCGACTCCGGAGCAAAGGGAGAGCCACGACCGATCGCTCAACAGCCGGGTATCTGCGAGAGATCCATCAACCTGTATCTTAAGACCTGCGGGCATGAAACGCAGTGCCCCCAGCAAAGGGACGTCTGTATAATTAATGTACTGAGTATTTAAGGCGGAAATATAACATAATAAACATATACTATAAGGAAGAAGGATAAGAATCAACTTGGCACTTCTGACCTACCGATGTAAATTTAGCATACATATATATACCTTTTCATATTCTTGCAATCTCCACTATGTCTATATACCCTACCATGTCCCTGGTTAGCTTATTATCATAACGTTATCCAAACATATGTTGCGGCGTACAACCCGATCCATGAATAATGCATGTCTCTCTATACTCTCATATGATTAACTACATCTATGTACAATACTGTGGCTCTGACCTACTTATCATCCTAATACTATCTGCCCAACTAATCAGTGGTAACTGCCCGACGGCCGTAGCATAGTGGTAAGTGCCCATTCTATTATCGCTCGATGGTAGAGCGTAATTGCCCAACTGATCAGTGGTAACTGTCCAACCAGCCATAGCTTGATGGTAATAAGCACTTGATAACCGTAAATGATCGTAAATACATATGCGCACAAGCTCGATCGTATCGGTGGTATAATCTATGACTCAACCACCAGAAGATGGTGGTAAATACATAACTACCTAACTGGCCGTTGACCAGTGGTAAATATAAATGCATGTGTTGTGAAACGTGTATCCCGTTCCAAATATAAATACATGTGCTGCGGAACGTGCAACCCGATCCAAATATCCCTTATAGGTACTCTTTATATTCTTCTAGCTCGTTATTTATCTATTAGCTTCTATGTCACCCTTGGTCTTATAAACGTACTTATAAATTGTTAGAACACCTTCTGAGTTGACCCAACCTTGACTACCTCACAAATATGTCATAAGCTTTACTTAATATCATATGCCCTATTATTATGGATCTTATAACTAACATAGTAACTCTTATACACCAAAGGATGTCACTACTTAACTGTTGATGCCTACATGATCGAGTAAAACTTATAAACACATTTTTGGGCCATTAAGACTTCTTCCTGATTAACTAATCCTTAGTCAATTCCTGAATACATCATAAACCATCCTTCTAACATCAAGTACCTTATTAGAGAATCCCATAACTAGCATACTATTCATGTCTTACAAAATGTTCCTTGAGAACATATTTCTGAATTCATCGAAGTGACGTAAGGTCGTTATACCTCCGATTTACATTATGGAGCTAACATCATTGGCATATCTCACCTTGAAGGAACCATAATCATAAGATAAGACCAAAATCAATAATATCGTAAGAACATCAAGAATGTAAGTTTCTAGCATTTCTATGATTTAATCATTATGGACATCATTTTGAAAAGTTCATTGCAGTAAAGTAGGATCATGCCTTAGGAAAGAAAGGGACAGCCTTAACATATTTTGCTGCTTACTTAGCCACTCAAAGTCTACCTTCCGAGCCTGCAAATCTACATCCAAGATGATTCATACAACAACGACCGCTTTAAACACTTTCACACTCAAACTTAACTAGTTAATAAGTTAATGGAATTCGAACAGCATTTCTCCTATATTATCTACTCCGAACAATTCCAAAACAGCTCCCAAACATCAATAACAACATCAAAAATAACATAATCAAGATACTACATGACAAACATAAACAAATCCGTCCAAGACTTCCTTGGAAAATCAGCCCATAAGCCAACAACATCAACATATCGAACTACGACCTGTATCCTATGTTTTCCTTCACTTTAAACCATTAAAATCCTCCAAACATAACTCAATATCAAATTCAAGATGAAGAAAATACCTTATACTTGAAGAAATTCAACTCACACAACTTGCTTGAAGACCAAACTCACCACAACATCAAGTAGAAGCAAGAACAATCACTTTTCATGAACTAGTTTAGTGTAATCTTGTTGAATTCTTGATCTAAGGGGCTATAAACGTTTAGGGGATGTTTGACAGGTTTCTAGATCTCAAGGGAGTGTAGAATGATGAAAAAAAGGGTAATAATGGGGGTATTTATACCGTTAAATGGGCACGCAGAGAAGCCATCTGGCAGCCTATCTTGAAACGCCCATAACTTTCTAATCTGATATCATATCGATGAGCGATTTGTTGCATTGGAAACTAGACTCAATGAAATGCAAATTAAATAGGTTATGCATTCCATAACTCTTCATATTCTGGGAGATATACCTCCCTCGATTTGGACCAGAATTTCCTATCTAAAATTCTGCCAAGTTTTTCAAAATTCTGACAAACTTAATTTCTTTGATTTGCTTGATCCCGAAACCTTTAAACAATTGCTTAGTACTTGTTAAAAGTATTTCTTAACCTTATAAGGGTTCCATGACCTCTCCGAGCTTACGTTAGTTTACTTACGATGCAAACAACGCAATCTTTTTTCAAGGTGTAACATCATTACTTGAGGAATATTGTGATGTACTTAATGTACCTCTAGTTAGTGATGATGTTTATGTAGTTGGTAATTTGGAAGAATGTAACACCTCATCTTTGTTTGTTTCATGTCAAAATGAGTCTCTTGATCTTGCTTTAGTGTCATGTAATAAGATTCAAAATTGTGATGGTGATATGTGTCATTGGGATAGTCATGTAAATGAAAATGCATTTAAAAGTGACATTGGTCTTTTTGAGAATGAAATGACATGCTTTGACTCCTCATTGTTCATGGATTATTCTGTTGTAAAGGATAATGTCTTATTTGATGCTGACATGACTATTGAAAGTGAAGTGCTTAGTGGAATGTATTGTAATGTTGAAAGTGTAGCCACTTTTGAGGGCTACATAGTATTTAAAAATCCACTATGGAATGATGACGCTCTTCCCATGACTACATCTTTCTTAGTGAAATCTACGTACACATTTGGCGACATGCATGAGCGTTTTCAAAAAAAAGGGGATACTTGTTTGGGAATTGCTAATTCTTCCTTGAGTGTTCCGAATATTAGTAGTACGCGTGACCTATTTTTGAACTTAATAGTGAAGTTACATTTCCGAGGGACATCATAGATGAAGTTATTTTGCGTGATGCCTTTCTTTACTATCTATTTGCATATTTACGACATTCACGTTTCCTTTATGCGGTGAGCAAGGCATATTATTTGGGATTGTGGGTCCTATTAGGGTACTTAGTTGTTTCTCGTACCCGCATATGGGTATCTTTCCTTTGACCCCGATGAAGTCTTAAATTTGTATGATTTGCATCATTTTGAAAATTGAGGATCATTTTGTATATTGTGTCAACTGGTATTTGAAACCATTGGGTTTTTTTTAGAATATCCTCATTTCTTGATCTTTTGGGGTACCAACTCCTGGTGCTCTACTTGAGCATATTCTTCATGAAAATGATTAATACTGGGTATATCATAAATTTGTGCTTACTTGGAGGGGGGTTCCATCAACACAACCCTCTCCTTTGAGGACTTGGTTTTGTTTGTCTCCTTTAGGTGTTGAAAGGTTTAATTCGAGGATAAATCTTTTCAAGAAAGGGGGAATAGCAAGTCGAAGCTCAAGGACATTTTTAGAACCGTTTGGGGATTACAAGTATGGATGATTTTGGGGGGGGTCGGAGAGGGGGAATGGGGGCCAAAGAGTGAACGATGTCT
>NC_081345.1:11909944-11937996 GCF_029784015.1 Lycium ferocissimum | reverse complement strand
AGTTAACGAGTTAGAGTTGACCACGGTCAACATTAGGTTAGAATGACCCTGTGTCAATGTTTTGAAAGTTCCAACAAGTTAATATGATGATTTTGAACTTATCCACAAGTTTTGGTGAGGTTCCGAAGAGTTTCAGATGGGTTTGGGTTTTGTCGCGTTCGTATTCGATGTTTTTGCCGTAGGTCTTTGGCTAGAAAGGGCTCCATATTGATCAAATGACCTTTGTTTTGTGTGAGGATTGAACCATTAGATCCGTATCGTAATTACGAAGCTATAGCAAAAAGAATCGTCGCGTTTCGCCTCCGTACGAGGAAGTTATGACCATTTTGTGCGGACTGTTCCAGCAGGTCCGCTGTAGGGACTCAGGGCCGCCATAGCGGGACCGCCGCAGCGGACATGGTGGCCGCCGTAGCTACTGACGGGGACATAAAATTCTATTTTTATGTTCCAACTCCTAACCATTACTTACAAAACCCCGAAGTCAGTTTTCAAGAGAGAAAGAGACAAACTTCATTCCATTCATTGGTGAAAGCATCTTGGAGGGTAAATCACCACCTTTATTTATTCCTTTTCCTTTCTTCTTCAAGTTCCTTGATTAGTTTAAGGTCCATCAATGGTGGGTGAAAATCCTAGAACCCTAGAATTAGTAAATGCTTAAATAATTGATGGGTTGTTATTTTGTTGTTGATTAATCATCTAGGAGTATAGATTATCACTTTCTAGGAAGGGAATGTGATTTCTTATGGTTGAAATTGCATGTTGAAACTTAGGGTTCTAATAAAAATGGAAACTTTGTCCTAAAATCTGTTTGAAAGGGTAAAATTGATTAGAAACCCATGAATGAATTGAAGGTTAATGATTGTAGAGATAGAAGTTACGATAAATTCACCATTAAAGGATGGTTTCATCCATTGAAAAGGGTAGAAGTAAGTGGGTCTTCTTCCCCAAATTGTTGTTCTTGTTTAAATATATGGTTTGTTGCTTACTTAGCATCATATTGTTAGACTTTGACCTTTCTGAGGCGCTTCGAAAATAGAAGGCTTGTGTGGAGTAGTTCATGGCTCCTGTTTTGCATTCGAGGTAGGTTACGACTTACTTTAGTTAGACTTTGATTAGCGAAACGTATATATTGTGTAGAATTGATGGGAGAAATCATGATTAGGTCTTCAGACATGGAGTTTGGGTTGGATATTCCTAGCTTGGTATTGATTGATTGATTATGTGGGCTTGTTGCCTTTATTTACGCATTGTGAAGGTGTAGTTGTATTCATACTGTGGCGATTTAGGATGGATTTCTATTAGTTTGGTTGATGGTGGCTTGTTGCCTTGTTATTTTGATTAGATGTATTACCTAAATCGTTGTGTTGTGCTACGGGTCGTACTATATTCTCTCTTATTGTGACACATACCATCGGAGAAAGGAAGGATAATGAGTTTAGACCTGAATCATGATTTATATAATTATGATAGTACCCAGATGAAAACTTGACGTATGATTTACTATTGATGATGAGATCATACTTAGGATGCATTCTCAATTCATAAATATATTGATATTGAATTATGACTCGGTATTGATGATAATATATGAGAAAATGGAGCTCTTGGTGATACAAGAGTTAGTTGTGAGGTGCACTCATTATATTTGGAAGTAAAGAGGGACATAGACCATTATGTTGGTTGAGATGGTTGGCCTAATTCATTTCATGGTTGAGCTGATTTATCTAAGTCTTGATATGAATTGTGGCTTGTGACTTGTACCTTCATTGTTATTTTGTTTGCATTGTTTATAGAAAGTGATGTGAAATTAGTGAAGAAGTTAATATAATATTCTTGTTGAACTTGTGATACTATTTGATGACAATTATGGTGAGAAGTTAATATGATCTTCTTTATGAAAATGATATACTACTTGATAATCGATCATTGAAAGTGATGTGACAATATATATATGACAAGGCACATTTGACCGGGGGTGAGGATGTGGCCTAGTTGTGAGCTCGTGGTCCGAGGTTCGTTCCGGAATATATATATATGAAAAGACACATTTGACCGGGGGTGAGGATGTGGCCTAGTTGTGAGCTCGTGGTCCGAGGTTCATTTCGGAACGAGAGGTACATGAACACCATGGGTCCCCTGCAGCTCATGACTATTGGGCAAAGACACCAAAGCATGTGTGTACACGAGTGATGAGTGACTGAGGAGTGAGATATTTGGCTAGTGCATTGCATTGCATTGCATGCACTTCATCATATTTGCATTGCACATAATTACATTTTATTCTGCATTATGATCGTTTGGTTCTGATTTTAGTATGGATGTTGAATGCCTATCATGATATAAATATGTCCATTGACTGAGTTAAATTGTGGATTAGTAACTCTACCTAGGGATGGAACTTGGACTTGTGATTATCAGGTGAGATTATTGAAACTTGATAGACTTATGGTTTAGAAGCTTCATCTTAGGTCATGGACTCTCGTTATGGGATACGTGACTTGGATTTGAGTATTAAGTGCCTATTTGTTTATCTTGTTGATTTATGCTTATATATGTGAACTAATCTTAGTTGGCCTATGATTCTTACTGGTACATAGTGTTTGTACTGATATTACCTTGCTGCACCCCTTTTTGAGTGCAGATTGTGTTCCAGAGATTTCATCCAGATCACATCTCTAGCTTGAAGCTAGTTAGCTTGATCGGATCCGAGGGTGAGCTTCTATCCATGCCATGCCACCTGAAGATCTCTCTTTCCAGATGTCTACTTTCATTCCAGACATTATTTGTTATTATATTTGAGATATACTTCATTCTTTAGACATTGTTGGTTAGAGTCCTTGTACGATGACTTTTAGATTTTGGGGGTATAATAGTTAGACTTCCTCACTTATATTATCTATTAATTATGACTTGTTTTATTTATTTATTCATTCACTTATCGATTGACTGTTAATAAATGATTAAAGAAGTTGAAATTGGCTAATGATTAATGGGTTAACGGGTAAGAGTTGGCCTACTAGTGATAATAAGGTAGGTGCCCGCACGATCGGTAATTAGGGTCGTGACAGGGGTTGAACTGGTGAAAAACTAAAATTTTGCTAGTTTCTAGTGTGCCGTACTTGCCGGTGTAAGGCCGGACTTACAGGCCCGCTCCTGCAGGATTTTTTTGCAGGCGCGAGTATCTGTGGTCAGGGGGGTTGGCCGCATCTGCAAACTTCCCTAACTTAAGTGCGGCCAATTTTTCGCAAATGCGAGTCCGCACCTGCGAAGGATGGTCCGCAGGTGCGGGATCGTTGGATCAGAAATCTTTTCCAATTTCGACCCCCATTCTCCCTAAATTATTTCTTGGACCTGGTAACTCGTTGGAAGGGGGAAATTGAAGGGTTTTTCAAGGTAACCCATTGGGGTAATCTTTCTATCCTTGTTTTATGATTTCATAATGGATTAATTAAGGATTTTCTTGATGGAAAACTTGTTTCGAAAGAGGATTTTGTGACTTATAAACCATAAGTTAGACAGTGGGTTTTCTTAACTAATCATGGATGGTTTTGGAAAGATTTTCAAATTTTTAGCTTGATTAAGCTTGGATAAACTATTTCTAAACTCTAGACTTGGTTTCAAAAAGGATTTCAATGGATTTAGTTTACGGAAAAGGGCCAAAATTACCCCTGAACTTTGAGAAATGGTTTATTTATACCCTTCGTTATACTATTGGGCCAATTATGCCCTTACCGTTATACTATGGTCCAAATTTACCCCTAATCTAAACGGATCTGCCACGTGTCCTAATCCTAGACGTTCACCCCCCCCCCCCCCCCCCCGCCCCCCAATAATTTTTTATCCCACCTAAATAAACCCAACCTGACCCGTTTTCCTTCAATTTACCCAGATAGCTTGTGTTCCCTCTTCATCCCTCTTTAAAGCTAATGATGACAAAACTTTAAGCTCACATCCTCACACTACTCACGTTCCTACTCACTGCACAGAGAATACATGGACACATTAACACAATCATGGAGCCCATAACATAACCTGACCATTTTCTATGGAAACATTGTGATAGTTTACATAAGCAAAGGATTTACCAAAGTTAGGAAGGTCGATCTGCTGCTCTTTAATTTCTTTGTCAATGCATTATTTAATCTCCGTAAATTTCTTTCTTACTCTCTCTTCACCACATTCCTCCAAAATCAATTATATAGAAGCAGTGGAAGGCCACACAAGCAGGAAAGCATCAGTGCAAAGATATCTTGAGAAGCGGAAAGACAGTACTGCAATAACTAAACCGCTCAATATCAAAATGGAAATAAGAAACAAGTTATTTGGGTAAATTGAAGGAGAACGGGTCGGGTTGGGTTTATTTAGGTGCGGTAAAAAATTATTGGGTGGGGGGAGGGGGGAGAAGGGATGGGCAAAACGTCTAGGATTAGGACACGTGGCAGACCGTTCAGATTTGGGGCAAATTTGGACCATAGTATAACAGTAAGAGCATAATTGGCATAATAGTATAATGGTAGGGGCATAATTGGGCCAATAGTATAACAAAGGGTATAAATAAACCATTTCTCAAAGTTCAGGGGTAATTTTGGCCCTTTTCCGTTTAGTTTATGGATTTTCTCCAAAATTGGGGGTTTTGATAAATTGATGAAATTGATGCTCATTTGGGATTAGATTTGCATGAAACTTAGGGTGCTGATTGTTTAGACTTCGGGTGAACTAATTTTCCAACAAATTTTTGATTTTGCTCTTGTGGGCCCGGGGTCACTTTTCTAAGATCATTTTTGAGTTGTTTGAGAAGTATAGCAATATGGTGTCCTAAGACTTGTATACTAACGTAGAATACTAAATTGATAGACTTTGATCATTCTGGGGCAGTTCGACAAGGAAAGGATCAAGTGCATTGGTTAGTGGCACCTATTCGGTTTCGAGGTAGGTTACAGTTTACCTTTGTTACACTCCGATTAGAGAATCATATGTATTTGTTAGATGTTGATGGGGAAAGCATGATAAGCCTTAGGGCATGGTTGTGGTGATGAAACCACTAGTTTGGTATGGATGTTGTTATGTGGGCTTGCCACCATGTTCGCTAATAGGTGTGTTAGTTGATTGATCTGTTTTGTCATTTGATTCTCATTCCTCTCATGGAAATGAAAGGCTGAAAGTAATGACTTGAATTGTGTTCAGCATTTTTGACATGCATTATTTGATTCTATGATACACGTCGTTATATCTCATTTACCTCATGAAAAAGGAAAGTTAATAATAAAGCATTGAGTTGTGATTGTTGATTCATTCATCTTTGGCATTTGATACCTCACTTGTGACATGGAATAAAGATGGATAATTTGGTCGACTCGAGTTGTGATTAGCATTTGTGGCATGCATTGTAAACATCCGTGATTTGAGTTGTTGATGATTTGATTCCATGCATGACATACATCACATATTTCATGTGATTTGATATGATATGTGATTTGACATGGTTGTGATTTGAAATGATGATAAGTGAGAAAATGATGATAGTGAGAGAGTGTAGCCTCCGAGGTATTTGTCGGAGATCTTAAAAGAGAGAGAGTGCTCGTGATCCGGGGTCTTTAATGGAGCGAGATGAGTACTCGTGATCTGAGGTCATTTGTCAGAGCGAGGCTACATGGACTTCACGGATCCCCGATGAGTTATGGCTTTGAGGCATTGCCATAGCATGTGTGTACGGTTTGGAGAGAAGTCCCGAGGGACATTGCATATCATTGCATCCCATTTTTATTGTACTTCATATCATTGCATAGCACATTATCTCATCGAATTCTTTGTTGGTGATTTACTTGAGTTGTTGCCTGTTTGTTAAGTGATAACTTAGAAACTTGGTGGACTTGTGGATTAGAAGCTTTCACCTAGGCTATGACCGGAGGATATTGAGATGTATTGTGATTATTACTACTGTGGGCTTTTACCTAAGAAAATGATATGTGACTGCACTTGACTGCTTATCTTCTTTACTTGTTAATTTTTTCCTATTTATATGTGTTATCTAATCGTTGTCGGCCTATGATGCCTACGAGTACTAGTGTTGTGCTCATACTGCTCTTGCTGCACTCCTTATGGAGTGTAGAGTTTGATCCAACTTTGTGTTTGAGATCTCGTGACTGATCCCGAGGCTATCATTAGGGATGTTTGGCTGAGCTACTAGCCGAACCTATAGCCCAGAGTCTCTTCTTATGCAATCTATCTGTTTCTTTTCGATAAAAAGTATTTATTTCAGTGTTGAGTTGGTAATTTCATTTTCAAAGTATGTATTCCATTTAGAAGCTCTTGTACAAATTAAGACCAGGTTTTGGGATTTTTATTGATTAAAGTTTTCTTCCGCACTTGTTTACGTTATTACATTTATTGATTAATGTTTCAGTTTACTAAATTTCCGCACGTGGTCTTAAAAGGAAGTAAATGATTTGGGGATGGTTCGCCTACCGGGGGGGGGGGGGAGTGTAGGTGCCATCATGACCCGCGAATTGGGTCGTGACAAGTATAGAATATGTACCCCTACAATATGTGTATAGAAAATGTATCATTCTTGTATAATGTGTACCCCTAACGGACGTTCTATGAAACACTTTACTTGTAATATCCATTCGCCTAATCTTCCCATACATATTCATTTCCAACGTGAAGATGATCTACAAAACTCATTTGTATAGCATGACAATGCAATATGCCGCAGAAATTATGGTCACCCAACATACCAAATGCAATATACTAGTGCACCACATCTTTTCCTTATTTTAAAAAGTAAGAAAATTTTCTCCTTCCACGATTAAAATCTTCCCTGTTCCCATTTTTTGGCCGTCGAAGATTCGTCGCGTCGGTTCTCGTGGCGTTGAAGTTTGCCAGAGAAGCGTGGTGGCGTCGTCGTCGTTAGCATCCGGTGAGGCTTGGGTGGTCATCCAGTGATAGGGGAAAGAAATAGAGGAGAAAGTGAGAAAGTAGGATTTGACTAAATCTTTCTTTATTTTGGGCCTAAGGGCTATTTCAGGTCATTTGCGTAAAATTGGGCTTTTTTTTTTTTTTTGGTTGGTAGCCACATCATGTCCTTCTCTCTTTTCTTTTTCATTTTTCTTTTATTGGTTGTTTTTTAATTGTATTTTGAATCTGATTTTGATTTATAATTGAAATATTGATGTCATAATGTGTTTGAAAAACAAGTGCGTGTTGGTATATGGTATTTTTTCCTCCGAGAGTGTTGGTATATGGTCATATTAGATTAATTTTAGAATCAAATAATTTAGATCTGAAAATTAATTTAGAGTTGGTTTTAGTTTTTAAGAACCTAAGTGAACACTTCAATACTTCCAACAATAGGGAACTAATTTCTTTGATAGAAAATTCAAACTAGCAAGTACAATGGAAATCTTAACTGTCAAACTATGGCAATAGAAAAGATAACACGGAATTGTGACATAGAGTAGAAGGGGATGAGAAGATACAGACACTAAGAATTGGGATGAGAATTGAGAGGAAGAAGACTTTTCTCAACAACATTTGCATAACCCTATCTCCCTCCATGCCCTATTTGTCGATCTGAATCCCAGACATAACCGCTTAATTTGGTGTTGGGCTGCTCTACTAATACTGATCCAGGCTCATTCATAACAGAACCAGAAGAATTATCCTATTAACTCATTCACTAGATTTCATTTTGCAAAGCTAAATAATCAGACTAATCAAACTTTGGGGACCTCCAGTCCTCACATGCTATCTCCCGGAGTGCAAAAAATTACATGTGAAATCCGATACTAAATCTGATTTTGGATCTGTCGCCTTTGCTGTTACTATTGAAACTTATACGGTTCATTAACTATTTTGTGATGTCTTATGTGTAGTCCGGTTATGATAAATTGTGGCATGAAACTCCGATATGAAGAGTGCAATTGACCAGTTGTGACACTTACGATAACAAAAGGAATATATTACTGAACATTAATAGTACATATCAAGCAGAAGAGTTCTGCTTTGACACTTGAGGATGATTACTTAAACTTAGGTACTTCTAGTTGCCATTCCTCATCATTTTATGTCCATGATTAAGCGTTCTAAGTTACAGTAGGATGATCCATTTTCATCACTAATTTCCTAGCCAATTTCGCCAGCTGACGGGCAGATTTCAAGAACTCATCCCTCTTGTGTTGGAAAACTTTATACATTCCACAATCACAAGTAAATCTAGAAGAACAGTAAGGACACTTACCTTGATCCTTTAAGAATTGATTGAAGGAAGGCAGACTCTTCTAAGTCTTGTTACTTTCTTTATCGCACGTCTCTTAATGGGACAGAGAGGAAAAGAAAAAAGGTAACAGACATAGGGATCACAACCATCTATCTATACATAATAGAAGAGGCAAAGCACTATGAGAATGCCAAGTGTAAGCACCACAAAATTCTAATTTAGAAATATAAAAATATAAAATATAATTAAAAAAACTGCCAAATATCACACTTTTTACAAATAATCAGACAAAAAGTAAAAATAAAATAAAAAAAACATAACTAGAAAACCTTAATTTGATACAACATCGCGGAATAAAAATTCTACTTTTATTATAAGAAATTCCCAAAATCTGGTCTAGACTCATACAAGCGAAGCTTCTAAGAAGTTTACAATTTGAATAGATAACGTAGACTCAAACAAGGATACGACAATTTGAAGGATAGAGAACAACGAAATCTAAGGAGAGACTCGGGTTGCAATATCTCAAATAGCTCACCCAAACGCCTTTGACGAATGCCTCGAAACGGTCGTGAGACTCCGAACATCGCTCGAAAATAACTCTACACTCCAGAAGGAGTGTAGCAAGAGTAGTATGAGCACAACACTAGGCTCGTAGGTATCATAGGCCGACAAAGACTAGATAACGTATATAAAGACAACAAGCAAGAAAAACATATAAACCAACAAGTACAAGTCAATATGAATCCATATCCACAGACAAGTCATCTTTTATGTTATAGCATCTAAACCCAATTGTGCCAAGTCTTAGTATAATCAATCCGAATCAGTACATCACATTAGTATCACAACAATCAAGAAAAGAACCAAGATATAATGCAATGCAATAATGTATGTAGGATGAATGCAATGCATATGCGCTTTGTACAACATGTCCGGACGGAGCTTAACTCCACGTCTCGGCGATCATGACCCATGGGGGACCCGCGAAGTCCATGTACCACTCGCTCCGAATATAACCTCGGATCACGAGCACACTCTCACGATCCCGGCAAAGACCTCGGGCATCGGACACTCCATCGTTCCCGCAAGAAACCTCGGGCAACAAACACTCATCTCTCTTTTACCCTCTCCGGCAAAGACCTCGGAGGCTACACTCTCTCACATATCATCATTAGTGCCATAACCATGCATATATCAATGTATCATGGAAATGCATATGAGTATGATGAAATGTAATGTTAAAAACCAATTCAATCCGAAACGGTACCGCACATGGAATACAAGTAATATCAAGCAATAAGGCTACACAAAAAGCCACGATGGGATCACCATTCTCATCTCCATATCAATCAAGTAAAGCACCGCAATATCATAGTCATGATATATCATTAGTCACGTATACTCAATGTCTCAAGTGGCAACGAGCACACAAAAAAAATAGATCAAGATAAGTCAACAACACAACGGGATGTGTATCCCCCAAATCATACAACAAGGTCCAACCTAAGAAAATATCTAACCCAACTTGATACCCGCAGGTTTATATGCATTCTCCGACAATATCATCTAAACATACGCTTCGCTAATCAAAGTCTCACCATAAGGTAAACCGTAACCTACCTCAATGCCGACTGGTGTCACGAACTCCCATGCCAAAGCTTTTTCCTTCGAAGTGCTTCCGATCGGACAAGGTCTTTAGTGCTTATTCGTCACACAATATGTGTACGCTACCCAATAATACTTCAACCTATATTAAGACGCCAACAACTATGGTTAAGCTACGGGGAGATTCAAACGTATTCTAACGTTAGTAACTCCTTTCTAGATGTTTAGGCGATGTTTTCTCTTGTATCTAAACCAACCACATACTACCAATACAACATCAATAATTATGTGTTCAATACCAATCCGGACAGCCCACACAATATTCTAAACAGCCCACATTCATAACATGCAATAACGATTCACATACGGCTTCGACATTCTCAAGTTACTTTTATTAGTTTGTAGCCTTAACGTTTGCATGTAACAACTTATAACAGCCCATCCAACATACAATATGATGTATACTCTTAACTTATAATTATTCTTTCCAACTTAATGAAAACACAAGTCCAAAACAGTCCACTACCACAACATGTCCAAAACGATCTCTAACCGACAACATAACGATGTTCGGAATTCTTGCAAACGTTTACGAACATACTAAGCCAACCACATGCGATTTTTATACATCATTTCATGTCTTCTTTTCATATAATTTTAGTAAGTTATGACCAGCTATCCACACGACAAGTACAACATCAATTCATACGCAACTACGCTATATCGTCATTTTTATAATCCTTAAAACAACTCACAAATGACTTTAGTTTCAACTCCAACCATTAAACACCTTCCTTTCCATCATAAAATTCATGATAATAACAATCAAAATATCAAGTAAAAACAGTTCACTAACTTCTTCACAAAACAGTCCACACACGGCTACACCATGCTTCAACATCTCTCACATAAAATCATAGATTCAACCATTTTCATACTAACATAACTTCACCTTTAACCTTCCAATTCTTTTCATTCTTTTTACCATGAGATCTATGATAGTAACAACCATATTTATTAAAGAAAATCAGTCCATTAATTCCACCAAAACAGTCCCTACGGCCAACTAACATTCCAACACCAACTTTCATGATTTTATGCATGCGATTCATGTTCGTCAAGTTACAACCATACTTCAACATCAACACATATAACCCCATAACTACCATCATGTTCCAACATCAACACACCTTATTTCATGCATACAACTTATATTCACACATCTACATCACCCTTAATACATGACAAGAAAGTTAGATCTTACCTTGACAACTTGACTTCTCTACTTGGCTAGAGTTGGTGACTTGAGATGGAAATGGTTCTTGTTGCTCCAAAGACTATCTTCACGTTTTAGGGACCTTCTAAAGGGTTGAAACACCTTGGAAAATAATTTTTGGATCAAGACTCAAAGGGCTCAAAAATCAGCCCCTTGGCCGAATGCTCTCTCTCTCTAGGCTTAAGTTTTCTTTCTTTGTGTTGTGTAGTTGAAATGAATTGTGATGGCTGATTTCTTGGTCATTATTTGGTTCAACTTTGATGCCTACAAGTTGGTCACATGCTCCACTTATGGCATGATTCATTCCATTAACTTTACACTTTAAATTTTCTAATTTGTTTTCTACAACTTTTGGCCAACCTCACCTTCTTGTTTCTCCTTTCTTCTTTCTTTTCAATTGTTTACAAGACAATTGTATGTGTGGTGAATGATTCATACACCACCCTTTGTCCATTGTAATTATGCCAAGATGAATGAGCAATATTTAATGTGAAATGATCCCTCCACCATGTTATGTCCTCCTAAAACAATGTATACTTTCATAAAGTAGTAGATGCTTAAATATTCAAATGCATGCCTCACATGGATGCCTTATTTTCAGTCACTTGGCTGAATTCCATACTCCTTTCTTTCAATTTGGTTGTCCACAATATAATGTAAGTGTAGTGGATGAATCACATTTAAATGTATATTTGTATGTCTCCCATAGTAGTCTTATTTAAGATGACTTTGAGTCATCTTTTGGACATGGCATGTTAATGCTCATATTGGCTCATTGTTGCCACTAATTTTAACTTAACACCACAATTAAGTAGTTCCTAATTTCCATTAATGCTTCTATACCAAACAAAATTTGTAGATAAATTGTGACTTCAAACGAAATCGGAAGTTAAAGTCTCTACTTTGTATCTTGAGATAGTCTTAATACTCAGCCCGACTTGAATCATCCATATCTCCTTACCCCGATATCATTTTGACGAGCTGTTTGTTGCGTTGCAAACTAGACTCGATGAACTTAATTTTAGGCTTTTGAAACACCTTAAAACTCCTCATATACTAGGAGATATGCCTCCTACAATATAGGCTAAAATCGGGTCCGAGATTTTACTGAAATTGTTCCGATTCATTTCGTTTAACTTCTAATCCTCTTCCAACCTCATGTAACCTCTTATACATACATATACACAGTCATTTACATCCATAACAATTCATATACATGTCTCGAAGGGTCCGTAGAATCACAATAACCATAAGTAGAACTCACAAAGCTTCGACGAAACTCCAATCGAAAAAGTATATTCCTATCTTTTGTCCATCTTCTATATCATTACTAATAATCTCAAATACTTTAAAAGGTCACTCACATTACCTCATATACATACTCATAACGCGATTTCAAATCCTTTAGGTTACCAGGTCACCTCGAGATACTTAAGACAACCATATTTATAACGATATTCTTACTAACTCGATTAACTTTCCTTGAACCTTCTTAACTCATTCTTTCTTGTTTTAATACAAGTAGCAAGGATTATTATGGAGTGTGACATTCTCCCCTCCTTTAGAACATTCGTCCTCGCATGTCAAATGAGGACTAAAACTCGTCAATTAAATAACCGAATCACCCGTTATCGCAGAGACTATAGACAGCAAGATTTGACCACGAAAAGGGTGTTTTTAGGAATATTATGCCTAAAAGTGCTAAACGACCAAATGGGTCGTTACATTAGATACCAATTAAACAATCGCTCGTCCTCGAGCGACAAGAGAGAATGAACGCTGATGGTAACTAAAGAATCCTTAATAGGACAATGCGGAAAACCTCTATGGAATACGCCATAAACATTGCTCTCTCTCCTTACTAGTCGGAACTCCCTCTAACTTAGATAAAAGACCTAATTTTCATATTTCCAAATTCAAAATTTTCCCCCATCCTCAGTTTCCGAATATAACCATTGCTTTTGTCAAAATGTTCTAATCCTATATAACCAAACCTATGAACGTTATCGATAGGCCTCACAATTTTCCTTAGAACCACACCAACCTTAGAATAAGACGCAAACCTTGCCCACTCTGAATCGGTAAAGTATTCTGATTTCACTAACCCTTCTTTCACCATTCTTAAATTTTCTTTCGTCGAAGTACCCTTGCCAAAAATCCTTAATGGAAATAATTTCCCTTTCTCCTTAGTTCATAAGTTCACTAACGTGATCACTGATATCTAAAAGTATTTCACCATTAGTGCTAGTCACACCATCATCATTCTGGTCACCGTAAATAATTCCATTGACCCACGCCTTATTCGATAGTCCTCAAAAAGATGCTTACATATGAATAACCGACCTTTACTTAACTATACCGAAATTAGTCAAATATAAGGTATAAGTCACCGTATTGTAGACTTAGGGTAGATAATTTACTTTAAAATACTAGTCTTGTCTTTATATATTTCTTATGTGTATAAATACTAATACAAATTATTTCTTGTCAATATAGATTTCTTAACCGTACTTATATAACGTAATTAATTGATTCTTGATTTGTATATAATGGCTTTGACGTATTACAGATTTGTTATCGGTTATATACGTCTATTCTTAATTACGTATTTTAAAAATAAACAATACGTATCTATACACAATTCCTAATTTTTTTTTTTTTTTTTTTTTATATATATATATATATATATATATATATATATATATATATATATATATATATATATTTTTTTTTTTTCTGCTCATTTGATTTTTTTGTGGCCGACAAGCTTTATAAAAAAATATCAAATTTTTTTTTTTTTTTTTCCACTTAAAAAAAAAAAAAGGCTTTTACCCTTCGGGTAAAACCCCGATGGCCGACAACTTTATGAAAGAGCTGTCCTCTTTCCAAAAGCAAAAGCAAACGGCATCTTCAAGATCGGCCGTCCACTTGGATTAAGCAATTTATAGGGAAGAGATGATGTACATGAAGTGACTACACTAGCGACCTTCGTTCATGCACTCTTCGTTCATATAGAACCGTCTCTGCGTATATGCCTCTAGGATCCTTCCTTACGAACCCAATTAAAGAAAGAATGCAAGGTAATTCAAGCCACTACACTATCGATCATCAGTATGATTTCGCCTTTGATGCTGCTAACAATCCTTTGATGATGGACTGTACTCTTGAAGATCCATTTTATTCATCTTTTTATAACCCTACCCTAGGTGATGGTCATATTCTGAATATCTATTTGTATACACTAATAGTATTTGTTCTAAATAAATTAGCTAATGTATTATAATGTTATGGGTGCAGGGATGTGGAGCGAAACGAGCGGTGGATTTGGATTAAGTACCCAATTACTTGGGCGGGCGAGAACCCGGGAATTGTTGTCATGTGACAACAATCAAGAAAAGATAATTATAACGGAAAAAGGGAAGCAAAAAATGTTGTCTCGAGAAGCAATTTCAAAGTGTTTTTACATGCCAATAAATCAAGCGACCAAGGAACTCAATATTGGGGTGACACTTTTGAAGATAAGATGTAGGGATTTGGGAATTCGAAGGTGGCCACATAGGAAGTTAATGAGTCTTCAAACCCTAATCAAGAATGTTAAGGTTCTCTCTCTATATACACATCTTCTTTACACTCTTGTTTCAAATAAAATAAAAAAAGTTTATGTAAAATATTATATTCTCTTAATATTTAGTTTATGAAAATAACGTTATTATATTCTCTTAATAGACATGTTACCCTTGTTTCGATGATGAATATTTGCGGGAATTGAAGAGGGGGAAGGAAATGGTATGGAACGAAGTGGAAGGATGTGATAGATTCATTAGAGGAAGAGAAGAAAAGGATGGAGGAAATCCCAGACATGGAACTTGAGGAGAAAACAAAGAAATTAAGGCAATCTTGTTTCAAGGCTAACCACAAGAAGAGAAAGCTTATGGGTATGGCAGAATTGCAGGCTTCTTTTGATACTTATTTGCGATAGTGGTCCGATTTGCGGACAATAATCTTGCTATTGGTTATGGCCATAGAGAGGAAGATGATGAAGATGAAGTCATTAAGTCTCTTCTTGCCGATCGTTTCAACTCCAGTGACCCAACCTTGCATGATTGAACTTTTTTTTTTTTTTTTTTTTTTTTTTTTTTTTTTTTTGTGTGTTCCTATTAGCTACTCGAAGAAAGTAGTTGGGACAATGGTAAAATGTCTTGATTTGAGTGGTGAAATCAATCTCTTTAAAACTTCCATTTGTGTAGACTGTCGATATCACAGCTCTTGAAATGCAGTTCCTTTTCTTTTCAATAAAAGGCGAATAAACCTAAAATGTTTAATTAAAGGCGAACAAACCTAAAATGATCAATTAAAGGCGAACTAGCCTAAATGCGGTGCTTGATCTATGATTATTAATGATGCAGTGCCAATGATTTGGGGATTTTCTACCCTTCCAAAATTCACGTCTAAAAAGTTCCGCACTCAAAGAAATTTGTGAGTTTCAAATTTAATCGGTATTAAGTTGGCTTTGCCCTTTGCTTTATCCGAATCTTGCAATTGCCGACACTAGATCTGGAGGAATCAGGTCAAAAGTAGTTCATATGTGCAAGGAAAATAAAATTAAGATTTCTAATAATGTGACCGAAGCCTATGTAAGCCTATAATTAAATCCTATTATAAGGTGGATAAACCCAAATAAATAATGAAGTCCTATTATAAGGTGGACAATCCTAAAATAAAATAATTAAATACTTTGAATAATTCGTTCGTTAAATGACCACTCCACTACATCTATACCCTATTCTCACCTTTTCATAATTAGGTTCCACTGCCACCAACCTTTAGAAAGGAAAAGTCATAGCACTAATCCATTGATCAAATTATTTTTATCTTTTATCCCCACTACAATCCAACATTAATAACAAAAATGCCCAGCTGTTCAGTCTCGTTTCTCGTGCCAACGGATCCCAAAACTCGCTTTTGATGCTTCCAACGGATTCCTTGTGAAATTTCACTCAAATTAGGCTTTTGAATCACTCAATTTGACCTTATAATGAATGAGATATGGTGGTTTCAAGTTTTGGAAAGAATGCAGATTTTTAATACGAATTTCAGTAGCCATTTCACAACTTTCCCATAATTCTCATTCGAAAACTTAGATGCAGCACCCGATAATCCTTCATCTATACCATAAGAACTCTTACTTTGCTATACGCTTCCTAAAACCGATCATACCATCGAGACAAATCGCTCTTATTAAGCCATAAATGCGTTCTTGCCTCTTTCGAGAAAACCCAATACTATAAATATGGAGATCTTATGACCCTATGAATCACCTTTCCCATTCCTTCAACCAACCTTACAATAACGAGCCTAACCGCGACTCCACACAGCTGAAACTTCAGGTCATAGCT
Organism: Lycium ferocissimum; assembly: GCF_029784015.1. Taxonomy (NCBI): domain Eukaryota; kingdom Viridiplantae; phylum Streptophyta; class Magnoliopsida; order Solanales; family Solanaceae; genus Lycium; species Lycium ferocissimum. The sequence goes on along the minus strand of NC_081345.1, from coordinate 11,921,498 downwards.
AGAAACCGAACTTAGTCACGCATCTAAATTAGGACAACACAGCTCGTATTGTACCACATGTCGGAAACAACCGTTCGCGCAAGAATTTAAGGATGAGTTCCCATCATCCGGGAGAAGGTAAAAAGAGAAGTTCAGATACCAATTGGGATCAACTAGATACCAATTTGAATGAAGTAGCACGAAATAATGAAAGAATCGAAGTTTCCTAGATGTCCCATAGCCTCCCAATTATAAGTGTGGCGCGCAACACACCCATAAGTAGGACTCTACTAGACATTGCTCTTGTACTTATAGACCGGGTAACCTAAGCTCGATACCAACTTGTCACGACCCAAATTCATGGATCATGCGGGCACCCACACTAACCCTCCCCGGTGGGCGAACCCTTCGAGATAACTACCTTAATTTGATACAACATGCGGAATAAATACTTTTATTATAAGAAATTCCCAAAATCTGGTCTAGACTCATACAAGAGCTTCTAAGAAGTTTACAATTTGAATAGATAACGGACTCAAACCGGATACGACTTCGTTGAAGGATAGAGAACAACGAAATCTAAGGAGAGACTCGGGTTGCAATATCTCAAATAGCTCACCCAAACGTCTTTGACGAATGCCTCGAAACGGTCGTGAGACTCCGAACATCGCCTGAAAATAACTCTACACTCCAGAAGGAGTGTAGCAAGAGTAGTATGAGCACAACACTAGGCTCGTAGGTATCATAGGCCGACTAAGACTAGATAACGTATATAAAGACAACAAGCAAGAAAAACATATAAACCAACAAGTACAAGTCAATATGAATCCATATCCACAGAACAAGTCATCTTTTATGTTATAGCATCTAAACCCAATTGTGCCAAGTCTTAGTATAATCAATCCGAATCAGTACATCACAGTAGTATCACAACAATCAAGAAAAGAACCAAGATATAATGCAATGCAATAATGTATGTAGGATGAATGCAATGCATATGCGTTTTGTACAACATGTCCGGACGGAGCTTAACTCCACGTCTCGGCGATCATGACCCATGGGGGACCCGCGAAGTCCATGTACCACTCGCTCCGGAATATAACCTCGGATCACGAGCACACTCTCACGATCCCGGCAAAGACCTCGGGCATCGGACACTCCATCGTTCCCGCAAGAAACCTCGGGCAACAAACACTCATCTCTCTTTTACCCTCTCCGGCAAAGACCTCGGAGGCTACACTCTCTCACATATCATCATTAGTGCCATAACCATGCATATATCAATGTATCATGGAAATGCATATGAGTATGATGAAATGTAATGTTAAAAACCAATTCAATCCGAAACGGTACCGCACATGGAATACAAGTAATATCAGCAATAAGGCTACACAAAAAGCCACGATGGGATCACCATTCTCATCTCCATATCAATCAAGTAAAGCACCGCAATATCATAGTCATGATATATCATTAGTCACAGATACTCAATGTCTCAAGTGGCAACGAGCACACAAAAAAAAAATAGATCAAGATAAGTCAACAACACAACGGGATGTGTATCCCCCAAATCATACAACAAGGTCCAACCTAAGAAAATATCTAACCCAACTTGATACCCGCAGGTTTATATGCATTCTCCGACAATATCATCTAAACATACGCTTCGCTAATCAAAGTCTCACCATAAGGTAAACCGTAACCTACCTCAATGCCGACCAGGTGTCACGAACTCCCATGCCAAAGCTTTTTCCTTCGAAGTGCTTCCGATCGGACAAGGTCTTTAGTGCTTATTCGTCACACAATATGTGTACGCTACCCAATAATACTTCAACCTATATTAAGACGCCAACAACTATGGTTAAGCTACGGGGAGATTCAAACGTATTCTAACGTTAGTAACTCCTTTCTAGATGTTTAGGCGATGTTTTCTCTTGTATCTAAACCAACCACATACTACCAATACAACATCAATAATTATGTGTTCAATACCAATCCGGACAGCCCACACAATATTCTAAACAGCCCACATTCATAACATGCAATAACGATTCACATACGGCTTCGACATTCTCAAGTTACTTTTATTAGTTTGTAGCCTTAACGTTTGCATGTAACAACTTATAACAGCCCATCCAACATACAATATGATGTATACTCTTAACTTATAATTATTCTTTCCAACTTAATGAAAACACAAGTCCAAAACAGTCCACTACCACAACATGTCCAAAACAGTCTCTAACCGACAACATAACGATGTTCGGAATTCTTGCAAACGTTTACGAACATACTAAGCCAACCACATGCGATTTTTATACATCATTTCATGTCTTCTTTTCATATAATTTTAGTAAGTTATGACCAGCTATCCACACGACAAGTACAACATCAATTCATACGCAACTACGCTATATCGTCATTTTTATAATCCTTAAAACAACTCACAAATGACTTTAGTTTCAACTCCAACCATTAAACACCTTCCTTTCCATCATAAAATTCATGATAATAACAATCAAAATATCAAGTAAAAACAGTTCACTAACTTCTTCACAAAACAGTCCACACACGGCTACACCATGCTTCAACATCTCTCACATAAAATCATAGATTCAACCATTTTCATACTAACATAACTTCACCTTTAACCTTCCAATTCTTTTCATTCTTTTTACCATGAGATCTATGATAGTAACAACCATATTTATTAAAGAAAATCAGTCCATTAATTCCACCAAAACAGTCCCTACGGCCAACTAACATTCCAACACCAACTTTCATGATTTTATGCATGCGATTCATGTTCGTCAAGTTACAACCATACTTCAACATCAACACATATAACCCCATAACTACCATCATGTTCCAACATCAACACACCTTATTTCATGCATACAACTTATATTCACACATCTACATCACCCTTAATACATGACAAGAAAGTTAGATCTTACCTTGACAACTTGACTTCTCTACTTGGCTAGAGTTGGTGACTTGAGATGGAAATGGTTCTTGTTGCTCCAAAGACTATCTTCACGTTTTAGGGACCTTCTAAAGGGTTGAAACACCTTGGAAAATAATTTTTGGATCAAGACTCAAAGGGCTCAAAAATCAGCCCCTTGGCCGAATGCTCTCTCTCTCTAGGCTTAAGTTTTCTTTCTTTGTGTTGTGTAGTTGAAATGAATTGTGATGGCTGATTTCTTGGTCATTATTTGGTTCAACTTTGATGCCTACAAGTTGGTCACATGCTCCACTTATGGCATGATTCATTCCATTAACTTTACACTTTAAATTTTCTAATTTGTTTTCTACAACTTTTGGCCAACCTCACCTTCTTGTTTCTCCTTTCTTCTTTCTTTTCAATTGTTTACAAGACAATTGTATGTGTGGTGAATGATTCATACACCACCCTTTGTCCATTGTAATTATGCCAAGATGAATGAGCAATATTTAATGTGAAATGATCCCTCCACCATGTTATGTCCTCCTAAAACAATGTATACTTTCATAAAGTAGTAGATGCTTAAATATTCAAATGCATGCCTCACATGGATGCCTTATTTTCAGTCACTTGGCTGAATTCCATACTCCTTTCTTTCAATTTGGTTGTCCACAATATAATGTAAGTGTAGTGGATGAATCACATTTAAATGTATATTTGTATGTCTCCCATAGTAGTCTTATTTAAGATGACTTTGAGTCATCTTTTGGACATGGCATGTTAATGCTCATATTGGCTCATTGTTGCCACTAATTTTAACTTAACACCACAATTAAGTAGTTCCTAATTTCCATTAATGCTTCTATACCAAACAAAATTTGTAGATAAATTGTGACTTCAAACGAAATCGGAAGTTAAAGTCTCTACTTTGTATCTTGAGATAGTCTTAATACTCAGCCCGACTTGAATCATCCATATCTCCTTACCCCGATATCATTTTGACGAGCTGTTTGTTGCGTTGCAAACTAGACTCGATGAACTTAATTTTAGGCTTTTGAAACACCTTAAAACTCCTCATATACTAGGAGATATGCCTCCTACAATATAGGCTAAAATCGGGTCCGAGATTTTACTGAAATTGTTCCGATTCATTTCGTTTAACTTCTAATCCTCTTCCAACCTCATGTAACCTCTTATACATACATATACACAGTCATTTACATCCATAACAATTCATATACATGTCTCGAAGGGTCCGTAGAATCACAATAACCATAAGTAGAACTCACAAAGCTTCGACGAAACTCCAATCGAAAAAGTATATTCCTATCTTTTGTCCATCTTCTATATCATTACTAATAATCTCAAATACTTTAAAAGGTCACTCACATTACCTCATATACATACTCATAACGCGATTTCAAATCCTTTAGGTTACCAGGTCACCTCGAGATACTTAAGACAACCATATTTATAACGATATTCTTACTAACTCGATTAACTTTCCTTGAACCTTCTTAACTCATTCTTTCTTGTTTTAATACAAGTAGCAAGGATTATTATGGAGTGTGACATTCTCCCCTCCTTTAGAACATTCGTCCTCGCATGTCAAATGAGGACTAAAACTCGTCAATTAAATAACCGAATCACCCGTTATCGCAGACTATAGTTTTTGCATCTTTAGGATGGACAAAGTAAGATTTGACCACGAAAAGGGTGTTTTTAGGAATATTATGCAAATTCTGAAAGCTGAACAGGTAAAATCCCGACATGGCAACTCTCCTACCTGGTTTTTGACACATTCTTCTATCTAGACAACCTGTTGGTACAGAGAATCACTAACCTTTTTAACCACTTCAAAGACGGAGTTGGAATAATGAATTTCTACGAAGTGACTCTTTTTTGTATTTTCTATTAGATGTACTGTAAATAAATTATTTGTTTTTCTTTTTTACTTGGAGTATGATATTGATATCCTGGCAGATGTTTTAGGTGAAAAGAACATAATTCTCTTTTTCCGTTACTTCCATCAAATCAAATCCACAAAATAAGGTATATATAACATATTATTGTGTTTTTTTTTATTTGTTCAACTATATAAAGATAGCATATAATACTTCTTTGATCATTCATATGTTCTCAACTTTGGACAACAAAAGGTGGTTATCAAATTAGCTTTGAATAGAAATCATGATCAGAAGTATTGTTTCTTTGTTTCCAGGTAAATTTATTCTTTTCTTCAATAAAAGCCAACTTTATCTCTATTTTCGTTTCTATACTAAAAACTGAAAGGTGAAAAGAATATTGTTTCGTTTCTCTAGACCTCAGTGAACCATGCTAACTGATCGTGTTTTCGCTTTGTGTCGACCTTTCTTTGTGACGATTCTATGCATGTCTTTAGACAAAAGAAAATTCTTCAACATGAAGTAAAGAGAGGGGGATTATTTTTCTTTTCCACTAATTTAAAGTCATATCTGTATGTGTATGCCTTTCTATATTTTTATTTTCCAAGAAAATGTACCATCTATGAATTGTTGCAATGATAATAAGTTTATTGAGGCAGGGGACTTGTGACAAGATTTAAAATAAAAAAAGGATAAATTTGTGTTTATGTTTTCTAACATTGACAGTCCCCTTTATATACAAAATAAAGGGTTTACATTATTAAAAAAGTATAATAAAGTCTTTACTTGCGACTCTTCGACTAACCAATGAGTGAAGAAGTGGAGAGAACAAAAAATTCTCTTTTAAAGTAGAATTGCATCTTCTCATTCATAAATAAATAGATAACTATGTAATATCGAAACAAGACGCATAGACAGTACAAAATAGTTTCTGTTAGTAGTTTTGTGCAACCAAAACATTAATATACATTTAACGAATTTAGGAATAATAAGATGTATCCACCTAGAGAACTTTTAGACAAATCTTCCTTTGTACATGAGATTTACGATAAAGTAGTTTTTAAAAGGCCTATTTCGACAATAGATATTAATTGCGAATCAATTCTTTAAGTTGAATGATGTAACTCCAACATTACTTTCTTGCCAACTTCAAAATTTGAGTTATAACTTTATTATATCAAACAACTACCTACAATAAAAAATCCTTTGAAGCATAAATGTTTAGTTAGTCTATAGTTTCATAAACTTTTTGTGTTGGAGTATATCGCATAGAGAAGCAAATTACAATTACCTTTTTCATAAAGTAACTAAATTAATATGCTACAAAACAAACAATATAACAGTTTATGTGATTATTTTTTATAATATGGACCGCGCATCGCGCGGGTTCTAATACTAGTATGTATAATAGTGAGACACCTCTTCGGAAGAGACCAAACTCTTCAAAAGTAACCTTTCAGAAGAGGTGTAACTCTTCAGTTATGAACCATCAATTATAACTTAAAAGCTAATTAGGTTTCTACGCATATAAAATCCATACCTTATAACGCAAGATTTATAATTAGCCCATAACAATAATACTTTAATAGATCAGAAAAATAGGTGTCAAAACCAAAATCTATTAGAGCATAATTTAGTGTCAAAATTTTTTCAGATCTAATAACGTTTGCGGAGTAGCCAAAGCACTCTAAGAACATAAAGTACTAAGTTCGGAAGATTTCATATGAAATATGGCATTAAAACTTAATGTGTCAATGATATAAATCTAGAAGAATAGTAAGAACGCTTACCTTGATCCTTTAAGAATCGATTGAAGGAAGGCATGATCTTCTAAGTCTTGTTACTTTCTTTATCGCACTTCTCTTAATGGGACGAGAGGAAAAGAATAAAGGTAACAGACATAGGGACCACAACCATATATATAATAGTGATGCACCTCTTTGGAAGAGACAAAACTCTTCAAAAGTAACCTTTCAGAAGAGGTGTAACTCTTTACTTATGAACCCATCAATTATAACTGAAAGGTTAATTAGGTTTCTACACATAAAAATCCATACCTTATAACATAAGATTTATTATTAGCCCCTAACAATAATATTTTAATAGATCAGAAAAATAGGCGTCTTTAATTGATAACATATCTATGTACAATCTATATGTATAAAATTGGGGAAGTCACATAAATACAAGATTTTGAAAAGTAATTTAAAATCATTACAACTACTTTCAAATAATTACACAAATACAATTTACTTCAATTTACTACCATTAATGTATATACTTTTTACTTTCTCTTTCTTTCAAATATGGAGAGGACATGAGAGAGAATTAATGTAGATTTTCAAACAAAACAAAATTAGATTAAAATTATTTTTTAATAGACTTTTAAATCCAACATCTATCATTTTGAAAAGATTCTTTTTCAATTCTTTTTTTTTCCTTTTACTATTCACTTGATGCAATTATTTTTTATGACTAAAAGAAATTATGTAAATATATTAATATTAATAAAAGTACATGAATATACAATAATTATTATCCATGCTTCAGCATAAAAACAATTTGTAACTTTTTTGTTGTACATATGTGTGTGTGTGTTTATATATGTATCTTATTTCATTAGAATAGTTGATATACCAATGTTAAATGTTGGATATAATATGCTTAATATTATATAAAGTATACAATAGCACAATAATTAATATTATACCGATGTTATATGTTGTATATGGTATACTTAATATTATATAATGTATACAATAGCACAATATACAATATATAGATAGAATAATATAATTACTTATGGATTACCATTAATATAGGATCTTAATTAATAATTGACACCCCATCCCATAAAACTTGACTTCCTTTCTGCCATCACATATTTATTATTTAATTTTTTTCTCTCTCATCCATGAAATAGGAAAATTAACTCAATTAAATTTTATATTTTTATATATTTACAATAATGTATGTGACCGAAGATATATATATATATATATATAATACTTTTTGTTTAATATACTTAAGAAATTATTTTATATATAGTATATACTAATTAATATGCATAAAAAATAATATGATATATAGTATATAATAGTGAAATATACGTAATATAAGTATAAGAATATATATAATTGTTCAAGGAATTATATAATATATATCATATAAACAGTAGTATACTATTTTATGGATTAAAATGCTAGCTGAGTATATTGGGATGTTTAGAAAAGTAATTAATGTGTTTTGATATGTATTTAATTTGATTATCACTAATATAGGAAACTCCATATTATTAGCCTTTTATTCATAGCAGCATGTTTTTATTTATGGTATAAAATCATGAATATACCTTAAGGGGTCTTTTGGTAGGAGGATAAGTTATCCCATGTATATGAGATTGGGTAGGATAAGATGGGATTACTAATCCCACTCTTTATATGGGATAACTTATCCCACCTTTTATCCCATGTAGATGGGATTGGATGGGATATCAAAGAGGTTATCCCACCAACTAAACATAGGATTAATTCCAATCCCATTGGATTAATAATTCAGCCCATCCTATCCCTCCTACCAAATGACACCTAAATATAGAGTATATATTGTAGGTTATGTAGTTTAGTTAATAGTTGTAGATTGTGAAATATTTTACTCATTTACTTTATGTAACTTCCCCTATCTAATTCCAGGACAAAGGCCCGGTGATATGGTAGGCCTCATTGATGTGAATCCTATTTATCTATTTTCTCATATTTTTATTTTCTTTTAAGGTTTTCCTCCTTATCGTAATAAAACCAAACGTTTTCTCATTGTAATTGGACCGTTTCTCCAAAAACAAAAAGCCATTCAACGCGTCACTTCCAATTCCTATTACTTCTTCTCGCAATGCCTTACACATATGCTTCTTCCTCTTCTTTCTCACACCTACACAGCAAAAAACCTCTTTCCCTTTTCTCTCACAGGTAAATGCTCTCTCATATTTGATTCGTGTTTTTAAAGTTCTCAATCTTTCGTGTTTCATGTTTTTCTATTTTCTATGTCCTATATTCTCATGTTACACCTCGTAAATTTCTGCGTCGATTGTGTCGTAAGTAAATTAACGTGAGTCCAGAGAAGCTATGATACCCCTATAAGGTTAAAGAAGACTTTTAATAAGTGTTAGACAAGTATTTAAAGGTTTCGGGATCAAGCGAATCGTAGAAATTAAGTTTGTTGAAAATTTGGGAAAACTTGGCAGAATTCCTACAGGAAATCTTGGTCCAACTTGAGAGAGGCATATCTCCTAGAATATGAGGAGTTACAGAATTCATAACATATGTAAATTGAAGTTCGGCGAGTCTTCTTTCCAATGCAACTGACAGATCGCAATTCTGAGAAGTACGGGATAAAGTACGGCCCGTACAAAAATGTATGTCCCGTACATTTTGGACGTACCTTATCCGAAATTTCCAGAAAGTTGATTTTTTTTTTTTACCTCCAAGTATGGGATGAACAGTAACCCATACTTTGCCCGAAATTTCCAGAAATTGGAAGTCGGTGGATTTTTTTTCCTAAGCCTATAAATAGATATTTCCACGACCTAGGCTTCATTTTTCACCCAAAATAAATCCCTAATGTCTCTCTAAGCTTCCCTTAACATCCATAAACACTCCAAATCATTCCAATTCAAATCAAGAGAAGATCAACCTATATATATATATATATATATATATATATATATATATATATATATATATATATATATATATATATATATATATATATATTAAGTTAATTTATGGAAGTTGGATGTTCTTGCTTTCACTTGGAGTTGTGGGGATTAAGTCTTGGAGCAAATTGTGTGAGTTGAAATTCTTTAAATACAAGGTATGTTCTTCATCTTATCTCTTATGTTAAGTTGATTTGAAGGTTTAGCAAGTCCTAGAAAGTTAAAAGAGTTATGGGGAAAAGTTCAAATATGAATTGATGATATTTTGAGTTGTAAATTAACTTGAGCTATAATTGTTAGCATGTTATGAGTATAATCTTGTTATGAGGGGTAAAAATGATGTTGAGGAAGTGTGGTATACAAGTGTATAAGGGGTTGTATTGAAGTTGTTGTTATGGATTATTTTTGAAAAGAAGTTTGGGATTGGATTGAGTATAATTGGAATGTAAGCTTTTGATTATGGGATTGTTGATGTTTTTATATTGGTTTTGGGAGTTGTTTTTGAGTTGGAGGAAATAGAAGATATAACGGGAAATGCTGCCCAATTTTCGTTAGCTCATTTATTAATTTAGTTTGACCACATAAGCGTTTTAATGACTTACCCGGAGTGCGAATCATCTTGAATGTAGATTTACGAGCTCGAGAGGATAGGCATTGAGTAGTTAAGGAGATGACAAGGTATGTTAAGGCTAACCCTTTCTTTCTAAAGGCATGATTCTCTTATTGTGAACCCATACATGATATCCATAATGTCCTATTTCTTAGAATTGCTAGAAACTCATAACTCTCGAGGTTCTTATGGTATTGTTGATAAAAGTTCTCTATGATGATGATGATAATGATGATGATGATGATGATGATGATGATTCCATTTCTAAAGATACCAAATCTTATAGTTCTTGATGTTCTCATGACATTATTGAGCTTGTTCCATGATTATTGGTTTTATTCATTATTGTTGATCTCACCTGACGATAATTGTTCTTTCAAGGTGACATATAGCGATGATGATGATTCCATAATAGAAATCGGAGGTTTACCGACCTTACATCACTTCGATAGAGTTATAGCTTTTATTTGGGCTCTCATGCATGTTATATATATATGTATGTATTTTCTCACACCGCGCCGCGCTATTGTGGCCGGGCAGGCACGTAGATGTGCACACCACTACAGTGGGCAGATTATGATGTTACCCCGGATGCGGGATGCCCCGGATGCGGGATGATATGATATATGGATCAGGCTGTACGTTCCGCAGCAATATATACATACATACATACATATATACATACATATGTATATATGTATGAAAAATGTATGTCGTCCGGGGTACCCCGGATGCGGGATGATATGATATATGTATGAAAAATGTATGTTTTTAAAAAGCTAGGCATGCATGAAATCCGCCTTAAGAGGCATCCAGATGTATAGGTTATCTCTCTTATCTCATGTTACTTTCCATATCTTTATTATGTTGTTATTCATGCCTTACATACTCAGTACATTATTCGTATTGATGTCCCTTCCTTGTGGACGATGCGTTCATGCTCGCAGGTAGGCAGGGAGACGGATCAGATCCTTAGGTGTTTCATCAGCGACTTCTCAGGAGCGCTCTATTTGCTTCGGAGCTGCAGTCTAGTGGTATCATTCTTTTGTGTACCTATTTGGGCACGGCGGGGTCCTGTCCCGTCTTTATGATTTCATGCACTCTATGTAGAGGCTCGTAGATAGATGTATATAGTTAGATATTCTATAACCTCATCGGTTCATATTTTTGTGTATTATTTAAAGGGGTTCAAAGGGGAGTTGGGCAAGGGGATTAAACACCCGGGCCCTTTTCCATGCACCCCTTTTTTAAGAAGAGATTTGATTCCTATTTATTCCCACCCGGGCGAGCCCGATTTCGGTTCCCGGAAAGGGGATTTGGCGAAGGGCCACCTTTTCCACGATACACTTAGGGGTAGGTAACGGGATGGGCCCCTTTGGGTTTTATGCTTGTTATCTTGGGGTCGC
>NC_081345.1:11877866-11909844 GCF_029784015.1 Lycium ferocissimum | reverse complement strand
TGATCTAGGTAGTCTAGATGCGGTGTAACGTACTACGACTTTTAGTTTTATCTAATAATGATTGAGGTTCGAAAACCTCAATTTTATAGTCCATTTGGGCTTGCTCAATTTCGGAAATATCGGATGTAATATTATTTTGAGGAGGAGTTGCTCCTCTATGACCCATTCTTTGGGAAAATCAATTTCATCCCATTTGATAGAGCCAAAATTAGTTCTATCAAAATAGTTTTATTCTTGAAATCCATGATTTTACACACAGGATTCATTGTATATAAAGGTTTAAAATATATCCTATAACAAATACATATAACTTCAATACCAGACATATAATCATAACCATGTAATGTAACACTTAATATTAAAGCGTTTAGAGAATTATCATCCTGCAAGATACCTGCAAATTACGAATATACAGGGCCATAGGCCAACTTGGTTTGAACTGTCCCTATGAGGGATTTTTTCCAATTTTGGCTCCTACCGTCTCTTAAAGCTGCTATAAAGCTTTCAGGCAAGCCTCTTACTGTAAGTGGCTTGAATGCAACCTGTACTAACCCAATATGCATAAATCTATGAGTTTCTCTATAAAGGGCTAAATCACTTTCAGATAATAATCTAAAAGTGGCATGGTCACTATCAACTGTAATTGTTTCTTCAGTGGTTTTTACCACTTGCTTGAGACCTAATTTCTCAAAAGTACCCATTTGATAAATTAATCTGGGCTGGATTTTAGGGATAATCCACTTATTAAGCAGATCTAATTGCTGAGGCATATCATATTCCTCTTTTTTAGTATTTTTAATAGTACTTTTAGTCCTAATGATATTCATTAAGAAAAGTGTGTTGAACTTATATCACCTATTACTACTCCTGTATCATGGCTCTGATACCATTAATCTACACGGATCGCACGGTGAGATGTGATGTTAGGCCAAATTTGCATATATTTAGCCATTGTTGCCTCACATATTAGTACTTTTGATTGTCTTTTGAGTATTAATTATATTGATTTGTGCTTAATATTATATTTTCTTGTGTAGAAATAAAGCGGTGTGACGATGAAGAGATTTGAAGCAAAATTGAATAAAAAGTGGAAGAGAAAAAGAAAGTAGAGCCAATGGAAAAATAAGAAGCGGGTCACGTTGAGTTGAAAGAAGAAGAAAAGAAAAGAAAGAGGAAAAAAAGGAAAGAAGTGGGGAACATTGTAATGGACTGATGATTGGAGAAAGTAACTTATTACAAAGTTAGAAATTGAATTGAAGCAAAAAAGATACGTGGCAAAAGAGCATACGTGAATTCACAACTTCACGTACAGCTATCGCGAGCAGAGGCGGTCTCCGAATATTATTTGAGTCCGCTATTTTTTCCCGTCGGGTTGGATTGATTATTTTATTTGGGCTTTTTTCTACACCTATAAATATTTCATAAGCCACAATTCTTAGACATCTTTGGCATAAAACACAAGTTTGGAGGCTAGGGTTCCTACTATATTTTCTTTCTTTTATTCAATCCTTGTTTATGGGAATTTCTTGGTGACAATTAAGATTAATACTCTTGTTATGCTTATTTATTCATCGACGTTATTTTTAATCAAGTAAGTTCTTGTTATTTTAATTATTCTCATTTTTCAACGTTTCTCAAGGGAGTAGCTAACCCTAGGACTTGCCCATTTACTTTGTTTGAAACTCGGAAGAGGAAGAACGGGGTTGGGATAGAATAATTAACATGAATTTGGGGCGTTAACCCTCATCTAATGGAAATTGACCTAGGAATAGGCGATACCACTTGTAGCCATATTCGGGTGTTCTTAATGCTCCTAATTTCTTGAGGGATCTTCAATTAGGTAGTCTAGTTAATCTTCGGGAGAAGTTAATTTAGAGTCATTGTCCGAGGATAATTAACATAAACTTGCTATTATTTATAATTCGTGAAATAGATTGGATCATTACTTGAGAAATAGATTCCTTAATTCCTTACTTGTGGCCATTGATCAATTTACTTGCTTTCTAGATTAGAATTTATATTTCCGGATTTTATCAAAAACCACCATTGATGTGTTCGGTCTAGCTATTGTTAGTGATAATTCCTAGTCTGCTTAAATTGCCTATATATTGTTCCCTGTGGGATTCGACCCCAACCTTGTTGGGTTACTATATTTGACAACGTCCGCGTTATACCATTAATAGGTGTAATTTGAGCGTATCAAATTTTGGCGCCGTTGCCGGGGAACAATTGGCGTATTTTGGCTAATTTAGGAAATAAGCTAACTTGCTTTGAACCGAACCTGTGAATATTTGTATAGTTATTTTCTGTGTTTTACTTTATTTTTAGGAAAAAAAATGGCATCTTTCCATCAAAACTTGTTTAGTAGTGATTTTTTTTCTGAGCATGGCCAAATTGGTGAGCTCAAGCTTATGATGGAGTGCCTGCTAGGTGAGGGTAACGAAAATCAAAAAGCCTTAGAAGAATACTTGGAAACTAGTCTCCAACTTGGTTTGATGACAGAAGAAGAAAATCCGCCATGGGCATTCGATCCAGATCAGAATCAATATGAACTCCCCAATGCTCAATCCGAAAAGGTAATCCCTTTGTTGGGGGTCAATCATGAAGATGAGTTTATTGGGAATGCCAAAGAAAAATATAAATTGGAGTCAACCATTGTTCTGAAAAATATGGTTGTTGTTGACTCCAATCCGGGGGAAAAAAAGGATGTCAAAATTCAAGAAGTTCAAACGCCATATATCCTGCAATTTGAAAACTCAAGAAGGCAGAACGACATTCCTCACTTGAAAGCCAAGAAGTGTAAGATGAAAAATATTATGCTTGGCTTGTTCATTTACTTACCACCCCCCACCGCTCGTGGTCACAAACTTGAATCCAAGTTAGGTGCCCAATTCATAAGCTCCAAATGGCGAGAAAAGAGATTAGGGGAAGTCGGAATACCCGAAGTTGAAAGCTGAGAAGCGGGTTTGAGCTTAAGTGTGGGGTTGTGCTGACCTTAATGTTGAGAATTATGCAGCTAGCTAGGCCCTAGAGGGTCTCAGGGAGTATTTCTCACCCTTTTTTTAATTTTTTTTCTACTATACATGCATCGAGGACAATGCATATTTTTAAGTGTGGGGTGGGTACTTTCGATTTTTGAGGTCAAGGATGATTATGCCATAGGATTTTTATTTTTTTATTTCTTAGCCTTATATTTTTTTTTAAAAAAAAACTAATAAAAATTCAAAAAGATTTTTTTTTCTTTGTTCGTTCTTTTATAGCTTCTTTTTTTTCTTTTAGTGGCATACATCATCCGCCCCCTTTGGTTTTCTTATGGCCTCGGTTCTTTCCCGAGGGAAGGCTTTTGAACCGGGTAATTTTTTATTTTTTAGGATTATTTTTTTTTTTAGGAGTAGTAAAAGAGGGAGAAGAAAGACCTTTCAACTTGTTTGATACTAGCATATTTAGGCCTGAGATTGAGTAATACTTTCCCTTGAGTGCTTGTTAATGAAAAAGATAACAAACTTTATGACACCTACACTCATGGTTGTGACTCTGTGTATAACTTATTCTTATTTTGTAGTTCGTCATGATCCTATCTGTCCTAGAGTAGAATTGATCCATCTTGATTGAGACTTGTGCCATGTGTGGTGAGGATTTCTTGCATATATTCCATGTTTTGCATCTTAGTCTAGAACTTGCCCTGCATGTTATTGAAGCGAAATAAAAAGTGTTGCTCTGTTTAGAAGATGATTATAGGCTTTCTTTGATAAGTCTTGTGCATTTCAGCCTTTTCAGAAATTGTGCCATTAGTTAGCCCTTTGAGCTTGTAGCCTTTCATTTGTTTGCCGTATTTTTGCCTTGATCCTTTTTGTTGAATCCCTGATTTTTGCACGCTGCTTCCTTGAGCACTGTAGCATAGACTGTGATATTAATTGATAAATCTGAAGAAAAGGGATGGTTAAGTGAAAAAATGGTGACCAATGATAGATGCAAAGTGATGAAAAGGCCCTCTTACAAAGAATGTGACATGAAAGAAAGTGAAAAAAAAATTGCGTGAGAAAAAAAAAAAGAATGAAGTGTTCTTGATATGATGAGAATTACTAGTGAAAATAATTGATGAACAGAGGGCTGAAAAATAAAGTGAAAAGATGAAAATAATGGGTGAGGAATTCTAAAATTGCAAAGTGCTTAGGGAAGTGTAAGTCACTATTATATAGTTTTCCTACCCGTCCCCTAGCCAACATTACAACCCGTTAAAGTCCTATTTGATTTTATTCAAGCACACTTAATTAGTAGAGATATACATTATGGGCAAGCTTATGATTCTTTGTGCATACATGTGAATTTCTTTGTGAGTGCGAGAATTGTGCTTTGATGCTAAGTCCTTAATTTACATTCATTCCTTGATTTGAGTGTGTGGACTATTTCTTCTTATGAGGGCACTTGTTTCATGATAGATAGGTAATGTTATTAGCTTCTTTGACAGAGTAGGTGAGCGAGCTTAAATTTGATGAGTTAGAGTCCGTCTTTGAGGTTAGAAGTTTGTTGTTTGCTTGAGTTGGCTTGCATATCTTGCATGATGATCAGGAAGTGTATATTTGATGGTTTGAGTTGCCATGAGGCCTAATTGTTTGTATCAACCAAAGTGGTGGTGTTCCTAGGCTTGATTTATTGAAAGTGATTTTAATGCTTACTCGAGGACGAGCAAGAGTTTAAGTGTGGGGTGGTGATGTTAGGCCAAATTTGCATATATTTAGCCATTGTTGCCTCACATATTAGTACTTTTGATTATCTTTTGAGTATTAATTATATTGATTTTTGCTTAATATTATATTTTACTGTGTAGAAATAAAGCGGTGTGACGATGAAGAGATTTGAAGCAAAATTGAATAAAAAGTGGAAGAAAAAGAAAGTAGAGCCAATGGAAAAATAAGAAGCAGGTCACGTTGAGTTGAAAGAAGAAGAAAAGAAAAGGAAAGAGGAAAAAAGGAAAGAAGTGGGGAACATTGTAATGGACTGATGATTGGAGAAAGTAACTTATTACAAAGTTAGAAATTGAATTGAAGCAAAAAAGATACGTGGCAAAAGAGCATACGTGAATTCACAACTTCACGTACAGCTATCGCGAGCAGAGGCGGTCTCCGAATATTATTTGGAGTCCGCTATTTTTTCCCCCGTCCGGGTTGGATTCAGTTATTTTATTTGGGCTTTTTTTCTACACCTATAAATATTTCATAAGCCACAATTCTTAGACATCTTTGGCATAAAACACAAGTTTGGAGGCTAGGGTTCCTACTATATTTTCTTTCTTTTATTCAATCCTTGTTTATGGGAATTTTTTGGTGACAATTAAGATTGATACTCTTGTTATGCTTATTTATTCATCGACGTTATTTTTTAATCAAGTAAGTTCTTGCTATTTTAATTATTCTCATTTTTCAACGTTTCTCAATGGATTAGCTAACCCTAAGACTTGCCCATTTACTTTGTTTGAAACTCGGAAGAGGAAGAACGGGGTTGGGATAGAATAATTAACATGAATTTGGGGCGTTAACCCTCATCTAATGGAAATTGACCTAGGAATAGGCGATACCACTTGTAGCCATATTCGGGTGTTCTTAATGCTCCTAATTGCTTGAGGGATCTTCAATTGGGGTAGTCTAGTTAATCTTCGTGGAGAAGTTAATTTAGAGTCATTGTCCGAGGCTAATTAACATAAACTTGCTATTATTTATAATTCGTGAAATAGATTGGATCATTACTTGAGAAATAGATTCCTTAATTCCTTACTTGTGGCCATTGATCAATTTACTTGCTTTCTAGATTAGAATTTATATTTCCGGATTTTATCAAAAACCACCATTGATGTGTTCGGTCTAGCTATTGTTAGTGATAATTCCTAGTCTGCTTAAATTGCCTATATGTTGTTCCCTGTGGGATTCGACCCCAACCTTGTTGGGTTACTATATTTGACAACGTCCGCGTTATACCATTAATAGGTGTAATTTGAGCGTATCAAGATGATACTGCAGAGGGACTTCTACTAGGTTAATAACCCTGGCAAGGAGGTTGTCCAACACAGAACAAGTCCAAAAACAGCCCTAATGCCACCTTAGCTCAGTGGCCACACAAAAAGGACCACTGCCTGAATTTGAACAGTCTGCCTGGGTTATTCTCTGCCTGACCTCAGTACCATCTTTGGTGAATCCTAGTTAATTAAAGCATTTTTACCATAATACCTAGTAGTCTAGTGTGATATTGTCACGACCCCAACTTACAGGCCGTGCGGGCACCTACCATATGACTAACTAGTAGGCGAACCCTTACCAGCAAATCCAATATTCAGCCAGTTTTATAAATAACAAATTCTTAATGATCACAATATTTACAAGTACACGCTCATACAGACTCTGTTATTGATACAAGAAAATTGAATCTCCCCGAGATCAGTCTAGACAAGTACAAGAGCTCCTATCACACAAGGGTAAACAAAATAAATGACACAACCTTTGCATGGAATGAGATGAGCAAGACTGTAGGAAGATATATAGTAATCAACACGAAGAAACTTCAACTTAAACCTGCAACATACCTACACCCAAAAAGGATGTAGTAAGAGTAGTATCAATACACCACACGTACTGGTAAGCATCGTAGGTCGACTAAGATTAGTTCACGCAACGCAATATAAAGTCAATAAGATAAGCAGATAAGTCAACGGAACTTAAGCCTCCCAACATAGATTATTACACCGATACAAACTTGCCCCTCTACTCCCAGTTATTCGGTTCTCTTATTCCCATAGTAATACCGGTTATCTGACTAGTCAACGAAGTCCTGTTCCATATTCCCTTAGGATAATTAATTAAGTCTTATCTCCCCATTTACACTAACTTTTAGCCTAAGAGCTTTCTATCCAGTTCACTTATTAAGATATGATGCATCCACGAAACATACTTGCCACACATCCACCAATCATGGGACTCTTTAAGTCCATCGGACTCACTACAGAAGTCTACCCTTCGAAATTCACTCTTACACTTACCTTCATATTGATCAACACAACACAGTTATAGGAGATGCACAATGCAATATAATGGACTGACAACACACAAGCATAAGGACATAGAAGTATGAAATGTAATGCAATGCAGATGCGATGCAAGGGCCCAATCACGTTGTACATACAGGCCAACTGATGTCATTGCTCAGTAGTCATGACCTGCAGGGGACCCATGTTGTCCATGTACCACTCGTTCCGGATTCGCTCCTCGGACATGAGTCACAATCAAGGCCACATCCTCACCCCCAGTCAAATATGCCTTTTCATACATGTAAATATATTTACCTTACAATGTTGCCAGTGATTGGCTGTCGAATAGTACCTCGTATTCAACCCAACTTGGCCATACAACCCGGATAACACAATTGGCACTTTCTCATCACCTTATGCTCTATGTATTACCTCATTACCACAAGCATTAGATGCAATGATGCCAGTGAATGAAAAGAATGTCATGAGTTATGCCCTTGAGGGGCATATCACTATTATGCCTTCCTTCAATCCACCCAATGCGGTTATCTTTATTAACAAGAATGACAATCATATGAATATTTCACTATAAATGAAAATAAATACGGAAAAAATATACCTAAGGATAATTACCCCAAACAACGAAATACCCCTTGTTACCCACCGCAAATAATCACTTCCTGTCCCGTAACGCATAAATGTCAACAATAGTAGCACCCAGTACTAAAACAAATACTCGTTGTTACCGTAATTACTATTGGCACATAACATTTGTTAGATTATGAATATATCCATCCAAACTCCGTGTCCGAAGACCTAATCAAGCAATCTCCCGTCAACTCTACACAATATATATGTTTCGATAATCAAAGTGTAACTCAAGTAAACTGTAACATACATGGATGACGAATAGCATGAAATACTCGCCCTCCTAGCCCTTATCCGAATCCATGAGAGATGATAGTTGTGGGGAAAAATGTGGAGAATGTTGGAAAAGCCTCTTTTCTTGGTGTCAAGGGTTTTTCTTCTTGTAAAACCTAATAGCAGCCTTGGAGGGTCTTTTATTAAAAAGGAGGGTGAAATATAAAATTGAGTATAGAAAAAACGTGTCCACTGGTCTGTGACGTCTGTTGTGGCGGACATCGTTTCGCTATAGCGGACCACCTGATGCCCCGGGCCCATAATTTTTAACTCTTTTCGAAACTGATTTTCCCACTATTTATCATTTAAACACCCCATGGAGCTTACTATTTAAGATCGTAGACCTAGATTGGGCGTGGCTTCGAGAAAGTATTAAATAATGACCGGACGGGTCGTTACAGCAGATACCAATTAAACCACCGTTCGTCCCCGAACGGCATGTGGTGAGGTAATGGTCACGCTCTTAGTCCTTACACCATAGGAGGCAGGACGAGTTATCGTCACGAAAAGGAAAAATTGCAACAAGTTGGAAAAAAAGAAAATGCATCCCGCTACAGGAGTCAAATGACTGCTATAGCGGTACCGGCGGGCGATGGTAAGTCCTGCCGCCCGCGGCGGTCATCGGACAGTTTTAAAACTGGGGTGAATTTAGTTCACCTCTCCCACTTCCCATTAATCCCTTAAATCGAAAAAAGAAACCCACTCCCCTCCCACGAATTTCTCCCTCTATTAAACTTCTTAGACCTCTCATCTCCCTTCTCACTCCTCTTTTTAACCACTTCACCACTTCATTATTCATCATATTGCCCTAATAGTAAGGAAAAAGGAAGAATCTCTCTGTACCTCAGGGTTCATTTTGTGGCAAAGTCTTGCAGATCTCTAACTATTTCAAGGTATGCACTCTCTTTCATTGTTCTACAACTTGGTTATGGCCTTCTATTTCGAAATTTCCATGCTGAAGTTGCTAGATTAGAGAAAAATTTAGGTTCTTTGAACAAGGGTTTTTGATTTCTTTGGGGGTGAGGGGGGAGTTCTTGGATCATGGAGGGTTATTTTATCGTTCATATTGCTCTAGCATCACTTTATACTAAAGATCAGCTTAAAATGGGGTAGTTCATGTTGAGGTGGGGATGTTTGGTGGTGGTGCAATTTTTAATGTTCGTGCTCAAAATTTTGGTGCTCATTGTAGTTGGAATAGGGTGTTATAGGTTGTAAGAGTCATGCATGCTATCATAATACTTGATCCTTGCCAAAAATGTGGAAACTATGGTGAAAATTTGAGTTTTCTAAAAGTTGCGTTTTTGGAGGGTTTCGTATTAGAGAAGACGGGTCCGCGGCGGACCACCCATCACTACAATGCCGACCGTGACAATGATGTATCGCTGGGAGTGGACATCGTCTATGGGAGCTACCCGATGTAGCGGGCCCCTGCTCGCTATAGCGAGCTTGCTACAATGATAAGGCAACGCCATGGCAGATCCTTGTCCGCTGTAGCGGCCCTTTGGTCGCTATAGCAAAGCTGCCTGAGGCAGAATTTAAAATCTGGGGGTTTCAACTAATTCATGCATGCCCTATCACTGTTAAATCTTTATTCCACATTATTCTAACTCGGTCTTCCCCTTTTAGGCTAACTGTCTCATCCTGCTATGGCGAACCCACATCAACAACAAGAACAACAAGAACAATAACCACAACAACAACAACAACAACCACCAGCTCCTCCCTCATACGTTAGGTTCGCCTACCATGCTTGCAGGAGGCGTTACATGGAACGACGGACTAAGGGCACACTCCTGAGCGGACCTTCCTTAGGCTTAGGGCAAGAGCTGGCCGGGTTCTATCAACTCCTACATCGCATGGGTTGGGGTCTGCTAGTCGAGGAGCCGGGGAATATTAACTGCAACTGGGTTAGGGAATTCTATGCCATGCTCCCTACCGTTGATTGGACTTTCCCAGAGCCGGAGATCACTATTAGAGGGGTTAACATAAAGGTTGGTCTTTGAGGCCATCAATGTTGTTAATGGGTTGCCCAACCTATCACAGGTTGAGCTTAGGGCCAAGGACCACCAGGAAAACGGGCCGTGGTTGGTGAGGATGCTAGTGAAGGAGTCCAAGAGGAGGAAGACTACATGGGGTGTTACCCATTCTACTATTAAGAGCCGTCAGTTTAATCCAGAGGCTCGGAGGTGGCTGAACCTCGTTGCCTGACGGGTTCGCCCTTCGAGCAATAATACTGATGTCACTTACCCCCGGGCCTTTGTGGTTGCTTGCATTTGGATGGCGTGCCCGTGAATATGGGGGTGCAGGTGATCAAGGAGTGGCGGAGTTTTATGGCCAAGGCTGGCTCGAGCTTGATGTTTCCCTTCCTGATTATGCACTTATGCCGTAATGCTAGGGTGCCCTTGGAGCTTTGCAACCGCTATGTTGAGTGCGATGTCCCTTTTGACCCATTGAAGGTCAAGGGAGCACAGGGCAGGGGCAAGAGAAGGAGGGTTGACTCGGACGACGATGAGGACAGCGATGGCCAACAGGGCGGCGACGGGAGTGGTCATTCACAGGCCCCAGGTACCTTGGAGCGCATGGAGGCGGATATGGCTGCGGTGAAGGCGGCCATGATGGGGTTTGCACGGCTTTCCATGGAGGTCGGGTCGTCTAGTGGTGCCGCTGGTGCGGGCTATTTCGCTCCTGACCAGATAAAGAGTTATATGGATGCCTGTTGACACCTAATTTTTTACCTCCCGAAATTTATTTTAAGTGCTCGGAGTCCTTGGACAATAAATAAAATCAGCTGTGCACCCTAAAGGGGTCTAGGTAATTTTTATGAAATTATTTGGGATAATATTTCACCCTTTCAAATTGATAAAGAAACCTCGAGGGTAATTTTTTTAAATTTTTGTGGAAAATGGTGATATTTAAAGAATATTTTTATTGAAATTAATCAAAGGGGCAAGAAAACCCTTTTTGGATAATTATTTGTTTAGTTAATTAAATCAAGGAAAATTAGATTAATGAGTAGTTTTATTCCAGTTTTATTGCCCAAGGCACTTTGAGTAATTAAAAGAAGTGACCATTTTACCCTTTAAATCTTGATTCTGTGTGCGTTTGCGTAGTTGATTAATTTTTTTTTATCTAGTTAATTAATTCAAAATCGGTATCTGCAAAATGATTTTTATTTATGAGTCGTGTTCTTAAATTATTTAAGTCCTGATGGACTAATAATTAGTTTTTATTTATTTATTAGTCTATTTTTTCCCGACCCTCTATACACATATATGTATATACACCGTGTGTATGCCAATATACATGGTGCATATACATATATATGTGAGTGTGTGTGTGTCTATATATATAGGCCGACAAGGCCGAACATATCTAACCATATACACATGTCTATGAGCCTCTAAGAAGGGTATGTCATATCACAACATATGGGCGGGACAGAACCCTGCCGTGCCCATGAATATTTACACAAAAGAATCTATACCAAAAGCTGTAGCTCCGAATGAAATGGAGCTCCGCTACGTAGTCCCTGGGAAATGTAGCTATAGATCAAGTCTGTCTCCCTGGCCACCTGCGGGCATGACGCAGCGTCCACAAACAAAAGGACGTCAGTACGAAGAATGTACTGAGTATGTAAAGCATGATCAATATCAATATCAATATGAAAGCATAATAGTCAACATATAAGATAACATAGGATGGGAGACAATAGCATCATCGTCATAGCACTTACTTGCTTTCCATAGGGACATGCCATTTCTATTGCGTATCTGTGTACATATATCCATATCCGTACTCATTTACCTTTTGTATTCATTTTCATCTTCGTATTCATATTTCCTTTCATACTCATGTTCATATCATATACATGTCATTTACGTATCATAGATATAGCCCTTACATGGCACTTACATATACTTAGCATAATCGTACTCATATTGATGTCATATATATAGCATTTATATAGCATACCCGACCACGAAGGTTCGGTGTTTCACATACCTGGCCCTACCAAGGCTCAATGTTATTCGTACCCAACTGCAGTGGTGCGCGCGCATCATCATATATAGATATACATATTCACTATAGTCTACCCGGCCATATAAGCTCGGGGTTCACAATAGCCTCTCATGGGCACACATACATCTAAGCTCATATTTATCTTTAGCCTTTTTACTATCGTCATTCATTACATTCTATCTTTAGAGGATTTCTCGTCGCATAACAAACTTAGTACAATCGTATCATATTGGGCATCATAAGCTGCGTAGCTTCTAGAGATAGGATCATCGGAGAATATCGTAGGCTCATAGAGGAATACATATATATTTGGCCAAAGAACCATGCCTTATGAAAGAAGGGTTAGCCTTACATACCTTTCCGTTCAACTATTCTACACTTGCTCGTGTTTCTTCAATGCTCACATTTCTACATTCATTAAAGTGCATACTCATATTAGAGAATGGATAGCTTAGCATTCATGACTAATTCTAGAGAAAATCGGACAGCATCTCCTTTATTTATACGACTTCCTCCATATCATCTATCAAATCCCAAACATCGATAATAACGTTCATAATATCATCACAATAGCCTTTAGTCAACTACATTACTCTTACTTCACCATTTACTCCAATTTATCCATATTCATGGTCATATCACATAATTCCGTTCATTCATATTCAAGGTCTATCCCATGTTCTCAAGATCATTTATAACATGATTATATTCATAATGTATCAAGAATCATAACTCATTCCAAACATTTACTCAAAAGTGGCGCTATTGCGCATTCATGACCCATTTCTTATATTCTTTTGCAATCCAAGTGTTTCAACTTCCAAATACTTTAAATAACATAGAGATGTTATGAAACTTACCTTAGGTGGTGTAGGATTTAACCTTGGGTTCAATTTCCTCACTTGAGCAAAACCCTAGTTTTTCCTTCACTTGGATTCCTTGTCTTTGATGAACTTTAATGGGTTTCTTACACTTGACGCACTTAACTTGATGTAGTTGATCACTAATATCTCTTGAATTTATGTGGGAGAAATATTCTAGAGAGTTCTAGAGAGAAGGTGTGAAATGTGGAAATGAAATAATGAACTTGGTCCCCTTTTTAATAACTCAGCATTCTGATCCGTCGGGTCATTATACGGACACTTATACGGTCCGTATAACCTTTACGGTCCGTATAAGTGATCGTGAAATGGTCCTTTCGCTCACCCTTTACTGGAACCATTATACGGTCCATTATACGGGCCGTATAACTGACCATATAATTCCACCAGTGAGGGACCTTCACTGAGATGGTCCTACGGTCCATTATACGATCCGTATAACATTATACGGTCCGTATAATGAGCCGTATAACCCACCAATCCACTGAACTTGTTCTCGTCACTTCGTTTAATCTCCAATCCTTATGGAACCTTCTTAACACTTGTTTAGCACTTCATTAACAATCTAAGGGACGTTACAACTCTTCCCTAAAACTTCATTAAGTCATCGTTAATTTGATACTCGTAAATCTTGCCCGACACATGACGTATACCTTGCTTTCCTTAACAACTTTTGGTCTCCCACTTCCAATGTCTTTGGAAATCTTGATTAGAATCATCAAATGCTATTTCTTACTTATTGAAACATCGTAGACTTCGTGCTCTTCATTGGCCTATTTACTGTGCATCAACGGAAAATTTTCCGAGTTGTAACATTCTTCCCCCCTTAAGAACATTCGTCCTCGAATGTTAGGCACTCGGGAATTTTACGAAAATTTCGCCAGAGTTTTCCCTATAATATGGCACTACCATCCTGTCACAACAACCCCATAATAACAATGCCTCGTTGTGGCCACAACATAATAGCAATATAATTTGGCCACACACGACCCAAATGCATAAAAGGAAAACATACATACCTTATGATCTTAACGTCTCATCTTGGCCCTCTTCCGGGGGCTGAAATAAGTGCGGATATTTTGATCTCATGATTTCTTCCGCTTCCCATGTCATTTCTTCTCGATTATTATTTCTCCACAAAATCTTAACTGAGGCCACTTCTTTGTTTCTAAGCCTCCGTACTTGCCTATCTAATATGGCAATGGGTTTTTCATCATAAGCTAACTTTTCTGTCACTAAAACATCATTTATCGGGACGATCCTAGTAGGATCTCCAACACATTTACGAAGCATCGAGACATGGAAAACTAGATGAACTGACTCCAAATCAGGAGGTAGATCTAATTCGTAAGCCACTTTGCCTACTTTGCGCACAACTTCATAAGGTCCAATGTATCGGGGACTTAACTTCCCCTTTCTACTAAATCTCATAACGCCCTTCATTGGCGACACTTTCAAGAATACCCATTCTTTAACTTGGAACTCTAAGTCCCTTCGACGATTATCCGTATAGGACTTTTGACGACCTTGGGCTGCTAACAACTGATCTTGTATGAGCTTAACTTTCTCTATGGCTTGCTGGACCAAGTCTGGCCCTATCAATTTAGCCTCTCCTGTTTCAAACCACCCAATTAGGGATCTACACTTTCGCCCATATAAAGCTTCATACGGTGCCATTTGAATGCTAGAATGATAACTATTATTGTAAGCAAATTCAATGAGTGGCAGATGATCATCCCAATTACCTCCAAAATCTAACATACATGCCTGTAACATATCCTCAAGAGTCTGAATGGTACGCTCAGCTTATCCATCATTTACGCGGATGAAATGCCATGCTAAGGCTCACATGAGTCCCCAAACCCTTTTGGAAGGACTTCCGTAAATTAGTCGTAATCGAGTACATCTCTATCGGAGATAATAGACATCGGAACACCATGAAGTCGCACTATCTCTTTAACATAGAGCTTTGCATAATCTTCTGCTACATACGTCATTCTGACTGGTAAGAAATGACCTGACTTAGTGAGTCTATCCACAATCACCCATATAGAATCATACTTACATCGAGAACGGGGTAAGCCTGTAATAAAGTCCATGTTAATTACTTCCCACTTCCAAGTTGGGATTTTTATAGCTTGCAACAGTCCGCCCCGCTTTTGGTGCTCGATTTTCACTTGTTGACAATTAGGACATTGAGCTACAAATTCCGCTATGCCTTTCTTCATCCCATTCCACCAATACATGAATTTAAGATCATTATACATTTTCATTGCTCCGGGGTGGATAGAATAACGAGAACAATGGGCTTCTCTCAGTATTTAGTGGCGTAGACCTGCCACATTAGGAACACATAATCTGCCTCGACATCGGAGAACTCCGTCTCCTGAAATCTCAAATGATGACTCCTTTTTCTGAGGGAGTGTATCTCTGTAATTCTTTAGCATGGGATCTTCGTATTGTCGCTCTTTCACTTCCACCACTAGCGACGAGACTACTGAATTTTGAATGGTAGTTCCCCTACTGCCTGAGTCCACCACTCGGATTCCTAGACTAGCTAACTGCTGGAGCTCACGAGTCATTTCTCTTTTCTCTGGTTGTACATCGCATAAACTTCCCATAGATCTGCGGCTAAGGGCGTCAGCTACAACATTTGCCTTTCCGGGGTGATATAGAATATCAACATCATAATCTTTTAATAATTCCAACCATCGTCGTTGCCGCAAATTCAACTCTTTTTCGCTGAAGATATACTGAAGGCTTTTATGATCTGTGTAAACATCTACGTGAACACTATATAAATAATGTCTCCATATCTTTAATGCATGAATCACTGCAGCCAATTCAAGATCATGGGTTGGATAATTCTTTTCATGTTTTCGCAACTGCCTTGAAGCATACGCAATCACCTTGCCATGTTGCATCAATACACAGCCTAGCCCAACGCCTGAAGCATCGCAATAAACAACGTAGCCTTCCAATCCCTCTGGAAGTGTTAGGACTGGTGCAGAAGTCAATCTATCTTTTAGCTCTTGGAAAACTACGTTCGCAAGCATCCGTCCATTGAAACTTAGCCGATTTCGGGTCGACTTTGTGAGTGGTGCAGATATAGAAGAAAAACTTTCAACAAACCTCCTGTAATAACCTGCTAAGCCCAGAAAGCTACGAACCTCCATAGGAGTCGTGGGCCTTGGCCAAGTCTTCACGGCCTCAATCTTTTAGCTATCCACCTGAATACCATTGGCTGAAATAATGTGCCCCAGAAATGTCACTGAGTTCAGCCAGAACTCACACTTAGAAAATTTTGCCAACAACTCTCGAGTTTGAAGAATTCTGAGGACAGTACGCAAATGATCCACATGTTCTGCCTCGGATCTGGAATACACCAAGATATCGTCGATGATACAATCACAAACAAATCTAGAAAGGTCCTGAACACATCATTCATTAAATCCATAAACACTGTCGGTGCATTAGTTAGCCCAACTGACATTATCCGGAACTCAAAATGGCCATATCTTGTTCTGAAGGCTGTCTTAGGGATATCTTTCTCCCTAACTCTCACTTGATGATACCCGGATCTCAAATTTATCTTGGAAAACCATTTAGCACCTTGTAATTGATCAAACAAGTCATCAATCCTCGGAAGAGGATATTTATTCTTAATCGTCACCTTATTCAACTACCGATAGTCAATGCACATTCTCAAGGAGCCATCTTTCTTCCGAACAAACAATACGGGTGCTCCCCACGGGGATGAACTAGTCTTAGTAAAGCCTTTATCAAGCAAGTCTTTCAATTGTTCCTTCAACTCTTTCAGTTCTGCGGGAGCCATTCTATAAGGAGGAATAGATATAGGCTTAGTGTCTGGCAGCACATCAATAGCAAAATCAATCTCCCACTTGGGAGGAAGGCCTGGAAGCTCTTCCGGGAAATACATCCGAAAATTCATTCACTACGAGAAATCGGCGAAGAGTCGGGTTCGGCCTTCTACATCTTGAACTCACACTAGATGATAAATGCAGCCTTTCGTAATCATTTTCCTTGCCTTTAAATAGGAAATAAACCTACCCTTTGGTGACGCCGTATTTCCTTTCCATTCTAAAACTGGTTCTCCCAGAAATTGAAAGCGAACCATTTTCATTCTACAATCAACATTGGCGTAGCAAGACGCCAACCAATCCATGCCCATAATGACATCAAAATCCACCATTCTTAACTCATGCAAGTCAATCATAGTACGGCGGTCACAAATCACAATTACACAATTTCTATATACTCGGCTAGCTATTACCGATTCACCAATGGTTGTGGACACCTCAAAAGGTTTAATCGACTCCGGTTTGACTTTAAACCGACCTGCAATATATGGAGTAACATATGACAACGTGGAGCCAGGATCTATCAAAGCATATACATCATGAGAAAGTACCGATAATATACCTGTGACAACATCAGGAGAAAACTCAAGATCTTGGCGTCCAGCCAAAGCATAAATACGGTGCTAAGGACCGCTAGAACTGGAGACTCTCCCCCTGCCTCTACCATGGCCGCCCGGCGCATGTGAACCTGACCCCATAGGGCGTATAGATGCTGAAGATCCGGCTACCGACCCTGAAGGCTGGCTCCTACCTCTGCCACAAAATGAGGGGCAATCTCACATAATATGGCCTGGTCGACCACATGAATAGAAAACCTCGGAGCCCAATCTGCACTGATCCCAATGTAAATTCCTACACTGGGAGCATCGTGGTACGAGTGGCCTCGCCTAACCCGAATCACCTCTAAACTGAGATCCCGAAAAGCTCTGACTCGGCCCGGGATGAGTAGATTTATCAAATCTCTGGCCTAAAAACCGTGGAGGCGCACTAGTCATAGATTGGCCTGAATGCCTTGAAAATTACTGTCTGTGCCCGCCTCTATATTCACTCATCGGGCCCGAAGATCTAGCCCTCTTGCTATGCCCTCTATCATGCTCACATTCATTTCTTTGTTGTTGTAGGCTTTCTTCTAGATTCTGAGCAAGGGCTTGAATGCGTAAAATATCCATGTTGTCTGGAAGGGAAGCGGTCAAGCATCTATCCATCAAATGTGGCCCTAGGCCTTTCACAAACCGGTGCACTCGGTCACCTATATCCGCCACCATGGCCGAAGCATACCTAGCCAAGGAATTGAAGCGGAGACTATACTCTAGAGCACTCATGCTCCCTTGCCTCAAATTTAGAAACTTATCGGCTCTAGCTCACCGAACTTCTGGAGGCAAATAATGTCGGAGAAATGCATCTACAAATTCTTACCACACCAGAGGAGGTGTATTGGCTCCCCGTGAAGCCATCCACACCGTGTACAAATGAACTGCAACATCTCTCAATCTATAGGACGCTAACTCCACCGATTCGGTGTCCGAAGCATGTATCAACTGAAGCGTCCTCAACATACCATCAATGAAATTATAAGGGTCCTCCTCCGGCTTTGATCCAAAGAATTCCGGAGGGTTCAAACTTATGAAGTCACGGGCTCTTGCACTAACAGCCCTATCACCTTGCCCTGTGCTTTGCCTCTGAGTCTAGGCAGCAAC
This sequence comes from Lycium ferocissimum, assembly GCF_029784015.1. Classification (NCBI taxonomy): domain Eukaryota; kingdom Viridiplantae; phylum Streptophyta; class Magnoliopsida; order Solanales; family Solanaceae; genus Lycium; species Lycium ferocissimum. Next base: position 11,891,429 of record NC_081345.1, on the reverse strand, counting down.
CAATTGAGTCAGCAGATTAATGGCCTCTTTCACATCTTGGCCTGGAGCACCCGGTGGAGGAATCGGAGGTGCTGGAGCTGGGGCTGAGGCTCCTTCACGCTCCTCTAATATAGGAACTGATCGGGAGGACTGAGATTGAACCGCGCTTTGAGACTCACTTTCTTCTACCACCGGTGGCGGTGCTCTTTCAGCCCGCTTTTTCGCCACCGTCTTGCCCTTTGGCCTCGTCGTAGCCTTTCTCTTTACAGGCATTTCTGAAATACACAACACACGGTTAAGAAACAAGAAGTTCTTACATCATAGCTCTATCGCACGATTTATTATGAAGAAAGAAGGTCATTCATTCCTAAAATGTCTGCAGCTTCTTGTTTATAAGTGTGGCGCGCAACACACTCATAACCAAGACTCTACTAGACACGGCTCGTAGACACACCTTAGGACTAAACTGCTCTGATACCACTTTTGTCACGACCCAATCGGAGGGCCGCGACGAGCACCCGGTGCTAGCCCACCCGGGCACCCCTTAACATACTTTCATATCTCATCTAGGTGAGACACATAGCTAAATCATGCTTTTCATTCATTATCATTCTAGCCTCATTGGGCAACAACATGTCTATATCATCATTAACAACTATGCCCATACAATATGTACATAAGCCGACAAGGCTATCAAAATAATATCCCAAAATATAGGCCGACAAGGCCGAACATATCTAACCATATACACATGTCTACGAACCTCTAAGAAGGGTATGTCATATCATAACATATGGGCGGGACAGGACCCCGCCGTGCCCATAAATATGTACACAAAAGAATCTATACCAAAAGCAGTAGCTCCGAATTAAATGGAGCTCCGCTATGTAGTCCCTGGGAAATGTAGCTATAGATCAAGTCTATCTCCCTGGCTACCTGCGGGCATGACGCAGCGGCCACAAACAAAAGGACGTCAGTACGAAGAATGTACTGAGTATGTAAAGCATGATCAATATCAATATCAATATGAAAGCATAATATTCAACATATAAGATAACATAGGATGGGAGACATTAGCATCATCGCCATAGCACTTACTTGCTTTCCATAGGGACATGCCATTTCTATTGTGTATCTGTGTACATATATCCATATCCGTACTCATTTACCTTTTGTATTCATTTTCATCTTCGTATTCATATTTCCTTTCATACTCATGTTCATATCATATACATGTCATTTACGTATCATAGATATAGCCCTTACATGGCACTTACATATACTTAGCCTAATCGTACTCATATTGATGTCATATACATAGCATTTATATAGCATACCCGACCACGAAGGTTCGGTGTTTCACATACCTGGCCCTACCAAGGCTCAGTGTTATTCATACCCAACTGCAGTGGTGCGCGCGCATCATCATATATAGATATACATATTCACTATAGTCTACCCGGCCATATAAGCTCGGGGTTCACAATAGCCTCTAATGGGCACACATACATCTAAGCTCATATTTATCTTTAGCCTTTTTACTATCATCATTCATTACATTCTATCTTTAGAGGATTTCTCGTCTCATAACAAACTTAGTACAATCGTATCATATTGGGCATCATAAGCTGCGTAGCTTCTAGAGATAGGATCATTGGAGAATATCGTAGGCTCATAGAGGAATACATATATATTTGGCCAAAGAACCATGCCTTATGAAAGAAGGGTTAGCCTTACATACCTTTCCGTTCAACTATTCTACACTTGCTCGTGCTTCTTCAATGCTCACGTTTCTACATTCATTAAAGTGCATACTCATATTAGAGAATGGATAGCTTAGCATTCATGACTAATTCTAGAGAAAATCGGACAGCATCTCCTTTATTTATACGACTTCCTCCATATCATATATCAACTCCCAAACATCGATAATAACGCTCATAATATCATCACAATAGCCTTTAGTCAACTACATTACTCTTACTTCACCATTTACTCCAATTCATCCATATTCATGGTCATATCACATAATTCCGTTCATTCATATTCAAGGTCTATCCCATGTTCTCAAGATCATTTATAACATGATTATATTCATAATGTATCAAGAATCATAACTTATTCCAAACATTACTCAAAAGAGGCACTATTGCACATTCATGACCCATTTCTAATATTCTTTTGCAATCCAAGTGTTTCAACTTCCAAATACTTTAAATAACATGGATATGTCATGAAACTTACCTTAGATGGTATAGTATTTAACCTTGGGTGCAATTTTCTCACTTGAGCAAAACCCTAGTTTTTCCTTCACTTGGATTCCTTGTCTTTGATGAACTTTAATGGGTTTCTTACACTTGATGCACTTAACTTGATGTAGTTGATCACTAATATCTCTTGAATTTATGTGGGAGAAATATTCTAGAGAGTTCTAGAGAGAAGGTGTGAAATGTGGAAATGAAATAATGAACTTGGTCCCCTTTTTAATAACTCAGCATTCTGATCTGTCGGGTCGTTATACGGACACTTATACGGTCCGTATAAGTGACCGTGAAATGGTCCTTTCGCTCACCCTTTACTGGAACCATTATACGGTCCATTATACGAGCCGTATAAATTTATACGATCCATATAACTGACCGTATAATTCCACCAGTGAGGGACCTTCACTGTGATGGTCCTACGGTCCATTATACGATCCGTATAACATTATACGGTCCGTATAATGAGCCGTATAACCCACCAGTCCACTGAACTTGTTCTCGTCACTTCGTTTGATCTTCAATCCTTATGGAACCTTCTTAACACTTGTTTAGCACTTCATTAACAATCCAAGGGACGTTACAACTCTTCCCCAAAACTTCATTAAGTCATTGTTAATTCGATACTCGTAAATCTTGCCCGACACATGACGTATACCTTGCTTTCCTTAACAACTTTTGGTCTCCCACTTCCAATGTCTTTGAAAATCTTGATTAGAATCATCAAATTCTATTTCTTACTTATTGAAACATCGTAGACTTCATGCTCTTCATTGGCCTATTCACTGTGCATCAACGGAAAATTTTTCGAGGTGTAACATATTCCAAGTACGAGCGCATCTCGTGGAGCTTTATAAGTTCGAACCTGGAGATTCGGAGTTGTGGTGAGCTGCTTGGTTGTTCTGCGGCCCACATCTCCCTCTATCTTTTATTTATTCTGTCACTTTGCCATTCAGACAGTGTACTTACATTCAGACTATGTATTGACATTCCTAGACTTGTCCATATTTCGTAGTAGCTTTTGTACTTGTGACACATATCTTGGGTAGCATTGTATTTTTCAGTATTTTTTTATTATGAGACTTCGTTGATTATTCTTCGACTCTTTACTTTTAACTTAAGTTATTGATTTTGGATTGTGTATTTGAGTTTGGCTTGCCTAATGGTGGGATGGTTAGGCGCCATCACGACCCCGATTTCGGGTCATGACAAGAACATGAAGAGGCATAAGTGGTACAGGTTTCTGATTAATTCCTATTTAATTGTATCAAATGTATCAATGAGTAATGACTATTCAAATACAATCAAATGGATTCGACCTTTATGAATTCTCCTTGAATTCTTCCTATTTTAATTTGAACATAACGAATTGGTTATGCATTGATTTTGAAGGGCTAACTATTAGCGCTATATTCCCTCATTATAAGGAGTTTAAATTGACTTTTTGTATGACTTACCATTAATAACATAGTAAATTACAAATCGTTCAATTGTTGAATTAATGCTACCCACGTAATTCAATAAGGAAATATATTTTCAAGGTTCATAAACGTGTAGGTTTTGTTCTTAGGATGAGGGGTATTTATAAATGACTACTTAAAATTTATTATAATAGATGCTTTATTGCATTTTAATTTACAGCAGGGGCAAAACTGTAATCCAATTTTGAAGGTAGGAGCTTCCCACTTGTAATATATTATGATATGATGAACCAAAAATCTATGTATAACAAAAAGAATCAATACATCAAATGATTATTAATTCATGTATTATAATTGTTAACTTTGTCCACCAACCGGATAAACCTTACTGAAAAAGAAAAAGGGATAATTGCGGTTTTGGTCCTTGTATTGGTAACAAATTTCTATAAGTTTAACAAACCTTTATTGAAAAGAAAAAAATATATCATGTCCTATTCTTTCATATGCTTAGTTAAATAACATGAATAAATTAAAATATATCAATAACCAAGGAACCAAAATCTCAGTTCTTTTTCTCCAGAATACTTCTCAAAGATAACAATTTAACTTATCTAGGGTAACAACAAAAATAACATACCCAGTGTAATCTCACAAGTGAGTTCATGGGAGGGTAGAGTGACTCTGACCTTATCTCTATCTTGGAAGGTAGAGATGATGTTTCTAATATACCCTCACCTCAGAATAAAGCAACAACAAAGCAGGTCAAACAGGAAAAAGGAACAGTACACAAAACAGTATGCAAAGCAAAGAATATGACACAGTAAATTATAATAGAGAGTCATTTATTGAGATAAAAACTTTCTCTTTCTAGGATGAGAGCTTCTCTTAAGGCTGGATGGCAAATAAATCGAAGACTAGAGCGGGAGGGCAAGGAAAGAGAACGGGAATTCCTCAATCAGAGTACGCCAAGAAGATGAAAAGTGTCAATGAGTTGCAAAGGGTTTTACCCCTAAATTTGAAGCAACCGGTACTCCGCCACGAACTACTCTGACAGTCACTACAATGCAATTGCCGGCGTCAAAGGTTGCATCTTGGGCAGATCAAGCTGAATTGGAAAAGCGAAGTGGCAGTGAATCAGGTAAAACTCCAACCCTAAGGTCACCTGCGAGGTCATGGAGTAATGTTGTGGGGAACACATCTGCAAGTGTCGGGTGCGATTTGATAACAGAGGAATCCACCGACAAATGTTAAAATAACCCTAGAGGATATTAAGGAAGAAGTGGCGTATTAGCACTCGGCGGTGGTGTGCTATATGTTGGGTTCTAACCCTCTTTTGAATGTAATTGAAGGGTATTTAAAGCGAATTTGGCGTACATTGGGTATTGATAAAATTGCACAAGTCAATAGAGGAGTTTTTCTAGTGCGATTTGATGACATTAAAGGAAGAGATAAGGCAGTGGAAGAAGGAACCCAAACGTTTGACAAGAAGCCAGTTGTGGTGAAGGCATGGCAACCTGATGTTGAGATGAGCAAAGTCCAGGTTGAAAAAGTACCAATATAGATCTAATTGTATGGGCTAGACCTGAAATATTGGGGTACAAAGGCTTTGACTAAAATAGCAAGTTTAGTTGGGAAACCACTGAAAACTAATAGTGCTACGACTATGAAGGAGCGACTGGTATTTTCTAGAGTAATGTTGGAGGTCCCTTTGAACCAAAATTACCCAGAATTCGTTGTGTTTGAGAATGAGGAGGGGTGTATTGTTGAACAAGAGATCCACTATGAGTGGAAGCCCATTTTGTGTGAGTACTGCAAAATTTATGGACATGATCAGCAAAACTATAGAAAGATGTTTGAAAGCAAGGCACCAAAAAACACTAAGACTATGAACATGGATAAAAAGCAGGGCAAGGATAATACAAAGCAACCAGTAGCACCAAAGGAAAAGGAAAAGGGGAAAACTAAAGAAGCAGGGGGCGATAGTACACTAGGGGATGCCTCAGAATTCAAAGCAAAATTATAAGCCAAAGGAGACAGCATCAACTAGCAATGCTTTTGCTCCACTAGGTGAAATCAATGTTGAGAAGGAGCAAGGGTTGGTGCAAGTACCTGAACCTAGGCCTCAGACTACAAGTCCAAGTAGGGGGCCAAGGGAAACAGATGTGACTGAAGCTCAAGGTAAGCAGATGAGACAAAGTGGAACAAGTCCAGATAAAGGGAGGGGTGGAGCCAATCCCCCTCCTAATGGATATGATTGGATTCTGGAACATCAAGGGCTTGAATAGACTAGATAAACAGAAGGATATGAATCTGTTTATGCATAATGCCAATGTTGGTCTATTTGGGATCCTAGAGACTAAGGTTAAGAGACCAAAAGCCCAGAGGGCTACTCTTAACTTGTGTAATGGATGGGCATTCAGTAAAAACTTATCCCACCACCCTGGAGGGAGAATTTGAATAGTTTGGAAACCAATGATATATACTGTCAGCATAGTGTTAGTGTCATCTCAACTAATACATTGTGAAGTGGAACATCGAGGTACAAATCATACATTTTGTGTTACTATAGTGTATGGATTCAATGATTAGGGGCTTAGAAGAGAACTATGGCAACCAGTTGAAGGGATACATGGAACTGTGAGTGGAGCATGGGCAGTCATGGGTGACTTCAACTATGTACTTAACATAGAAGAGAGGGTGGGAAGTCCTGTGTCTTTGGCATAAGTGAGGGAGTTCAAGCAATGTGTGGGAAACTATTCATTGCAAGACCTCAAATCATCTGGGGCATTCTACACCTGGAATAACAAACATCGGGATGCTAGTAGAGTCTACAGTAAGATAGACAGGGTCTTGGTAAATTCACAATGGATTACCAGCTTACCTACCTCAGAAGTACATTTTGGCAATGAAGGGTTAATGGACCATTGTCCAACGATCATTAACTGGGACAGTGGATAACATCATGGTGGACAGAGGTTTAGATACTATAATATGTGGAGTTTGGCTGACAATTTTAAGGAAATAGTTCAAAGGGATTGGGAGAGACATATAACAGCAACTAATTTGTTCAAGTTAGTTGAGAAGCTGAACAGATTAAAAGCACCACTCAGGGCACGCAATAGAGAAAGATTCAGCAATGTGGAGCAAAATACAGAAAGGGCTCAAGTGGCACTTGATGACTGCCAATCTGAATTGCAAGAGGATCCTACAAACTTGAACCTAATTAATAAAGAGAGGAGATTGGTTGAGGAATATTAGAAATGGAAATTGGCAAGGGGACAATATCTATAACAGAAATGCAAGATACATTAGTTAAAGAATGGTGATCATAATACCAAGTTCTTCCACAGTATGTTGAAGGCTAGGAGGAACACTGACAGGATCTTTACCATCAGGGACTCATCCAATAATACGCTAACAGACATGACAGATATCTCCAATGCTTTTGTGCAATTTTACACTGCCCTGTTGGGGACACTAGCACCCAATAGGGAACCAGTGTGTAGCCAAAATATGCAACAAGGGCCTGTTCTGTCCAACTCTCAAAGAAAGACACTGATTGGGGGAATTTAATGAACAAGAGATGAAACAAGCTTTATAGGGAATAGATGGGGACAAAGCACTAGGACCAGATGGTTATGGTGGCCAATTCTATAAGGACTGTTGGTCAATTGTGAAAGAGGATGTCCAAGCAGGGATTCAGGAATTCTTTAGAACTGGAAAACTACTGAAAGCATGGAACAATACAGTAATTACTCTAGTGCCAAAATCTGAGCATGCTGAAAAGGTTGGGGACTACAGGACAATAGCCTGCTGTAACACGAGTTACAAAATCATTTCAAAAGTGCTATCTAACAGACCAAGGCAGGTGCTACCTAGCATCATATCCCTAAACCAAAGTACATTTGTTGCCGGGAGAACCATTGTACAAAATTTTCTTATATGTCAAGATTTGGTGTGATTGTATAATCGGAAGAATTCTCCTAGTAGCTGTCTGATAAGGATAGATTTGAAGAAAGCGTATAACACAGTGGAGTGGGACTTCATGGAAGAAATGATACAAGCTCTGAATTTTCCTCATCAGCTCATCAGATGGACTATGACTTGCATTACTACACCACAATATACTATAGTTATAAATAGAGGGTTGTATGGGTGTATCAAAGGGAAAAGAGGATTGAGGCAAGGGGATCCTATTTCCCCTCTCATTTTTGTCATATGCATGGAGTATTTCACTAGAATAATGAAGGTGGTGGCCCATCAGGTGGGATTTGAATTTCATCCTAAATGTAGAACTTTACAGCTTAACCATTTATGCTTTGCGAATGATGTCCTCCTATTAAGTACAAGGGAGTTTCAATCTGTGTTATGGATGCTAAGAGGGATTAAAACCTTCTCTGATGCCTCACCAGTCCTCAAAAATCAAGTATCTTCTGTGCTAACATGTTTGCTCACTGCATTGCGGATATTTGTGAATTATCAGGTTTCTCAAGAGGGACATTCCCCTTTAGATACTTGGGAGTTCCTATATATGCAAAAAAGATCTCAAAGATGGATTGCGAAGTCCTCATAGACAAACTTACAGCCAGGGTAAAATGTTGGGGTTCAAGACACTTATCATACGCTGGAAGGGCACTGTTAGTTAATGTTGTCCTACTACATGTTCATAGCTACTGGTCTTCCATTTTCATCTTACCTAAGCAGGTTATGAAGGGGATAATAGCAATATGTAGGAACTTCCTTTGGGAGGGTAAGGTGCATACAGCTAAACCCCCACTTATAGCTTGGAACTTGGTATGTAAATCCAAAAGAGAGGGGGGGGGGGGGTTAAGGATTACTGATTATGTAAAATGGAATGAAGCTGCGATTGGGAACTACGTGTGGAATATTGCACAAAAAGCTGATAACTTATGGGTCAAAATTCACCAAGTTTACTTGAATGAAGCTGAATGGTGGGACTACCCGTACCCTCAAGATTTTTGTTGGTATTGGAAAAAATTTGTAATATGAGGAATCTATTTGGACCTGGTTATATCCAGAATGGGTGGTTGACTGCTTCAGGTAAATATACTATAAACAGCGGCTACAAATGGAGAATGGGGGAAGTCAAGGACTGGCCATGGTGGAGGTGGGTGTGGAAAAAAGGCAACGTACCTAAACACAGTTTTATTTGTTGGTTGGTAATGTATAGGAGAATCCAAACTAAAGATCGACTGTTCAGACTGGGAATTAGTACGGATGATAAGTGTGTTATGTGTGGAGTTGGGGTAGAATCTGTCGAGCACCTCTTCTTTGAGTGTCCATTTTCGAGCCAATGCATTAGTGAAATACTGGTTTGGTTGGGTAAAGGGATAGCAAACATCGAGGTAACGGGTATATGGAAGAGGCTAGCAAGAAGAACCAAAGGGAAATTCTGCTGTGAACTGGTCATAGCAGGGGCACTGATATATCGTATATGGCAGGCAAAAAATACAACACTATAGGAGCATAAGACTCCGAGACTAACCTGTCTAGTTAAGCAGATAAAAGCAGAGTGCAGGTTACGAAGGGATGTCTTTTTGTCTAGGAAACAATGTGTTAGGGAGAAGTCTTGGATAGAAAATTTACTTAGCTAGTAGGTAACCTATAATTTCAATTTTGCAGAGATATGGGCCATATGTACAGGCGAGGGGTTAAATATTATAAGTTCTGCATGGAGATTAATAAAAAAAAATTCTTCACAAAAAAAAAACAAAAAAAAAACTTATAACAGAAATCGGAAGACAAGAAACTGCAGGAGAAATACTACGACTACTAGTAAGGAAGGATAAGCGAGACAACGCTCTACTACCTCTAACTGTCTACCCTAATTCGTGTCCTTCACAACCTGTTATCAAGGTCATGTCTTGGTAAGTTGCAACTACACCATGCCCTATCTAATCAAATCACCTCTCCCCAATACTTCTTCGATCCACCTCTACCTCTCCTGAAGCCATCCGTCGCCAAACTCTCAAACGTCACCACTGGGGCATCCGTATATCTCCTCTTCACATGCCCAAACATCTCAGTTTCGCTTGCTGCATATTGTTCACTATCAAGGCCACTCCCACCTTGTCCCGGATATCTTCATTTCTAATCCTATCTCCCCTGGTATGCCCACACATATAACATTCTTATTTCTGAAACTTTCATCTTCTGCACGTGAGAGTTCTTGACTGGCTAGCACTTCACCCCATACAACATAGTTGGTCTAACCACCACTCTGTAGAACTTGCCTTTGAGTTTTGGTGGCACCTTCTTATCACACAAGACTTCGAATTTAAACCTCCATCTCATCCACCCCGCACCAATATGATGTGTGACATCATCATAAATCTCTCTATTACCTTGGATAATAGAACTAAAATACTTGAAACTTTCTTTCTTTTGGATGACATATATAACAGGCCTTACATCCACGTCAGCCTCCTGCGTCACGCCACCGAACTTAAACTCTAAGTATTTTATCTTGGTACTGCTCAACTTGAAACCTTTAGACTTCAGGGGCTATTTCCAAACCTCCAGCTTAGTGTTAACATCTCCGCTAGTATCGTCAATGTAACGATCTGTTAAGTCATTTCGAAGATTTTACTCCCTTTTTCCTAAACGATCTTTCTCTTAGCTCTATTTTGGTGTATTTGACTGCCGGGGATGGGTGATGCAATTATTGAGGTAATCGAATTAGTATCAGAGAAGAAAGTTCTAGTTTTGGTTTTGGGGAACTTTGACCAATAGTTGACTTTTTGGTAGACGTATCCGAAATCAAATTCTAATAGTTTCGTTAGGTCAGGAACATGATTTTTTACTTAGTCGAGTAGTCTGTTCGGGTTCCGAGGCGTTCGGGTGAGATTTGGATTGTTAGCTGAAAACTAGGTAAGTTCAGGTTAATAGTTGACCTTGGTCAACACCGGGTCTAGACGACATCTTTTAGAAATTTAGAGTGTGTACGCAGGTTCGTAGCGTGTTTTATGACTAAAATGCATATATGGTTTGTGTCCAGGAGGTCTCGGGTGAGTTTTGTGTCACGACCTAAATCGGAAGGCTACGACGGGCACCCGGGCCTTACTTGCTGAGCACCACTAATCATGCTTTCATATCATAACCATAATCAAGAGTGGACCTTGAGGGTCATTGGATGGAAATTTGATAAATCATAAGAGATATAAGGTGAAAAGGGGACAAGCCCGAAAAGACATACTATACAACTATACTGGACAAAAATTGCGTAAGCCGATAAGGCTATCATGAAACACTATACAGCAAAGATATAGGCTGAGTGGGCCATACAACGTCTAACTATACAATGACTTTTGACAAGCCTCTACAGGAGTATATAACATAATAAGGTCCGGACATGGCCCCGCCATAGCCGTATGCACACAAACGCATATCGTACCAATAACACAACAACAACTCCGGAACAAGAGGAGTGCTCAAATATCAGTTGAACGGCAACCTATAGGGGCGGATCGTCAACCTGTCTACCTAAACCTGCGGGCATGAAACGTAGCTTCCCCCAGACAAAAGGAGCATCAGTACGGACAAAGTACTGAGTATCTGAAGCATGGAAGTAATAAGAAAGAGACACAAAAGTACATAAGATGAATGAATGCAACCTGTATGTCTGAACTGCCTCTGAGGGACAATGATATACATAAATACTATGCATGCAAGCATAGGGTCATACATAGATATGCGTATATAACGTCTGTCAAGCCTCTGTGGGCATCCCATGTTTACACTTCGTTCAGAAGGATCATGCCAAAGAAGGAAAGTTAGCCTTAACATACCTCAAGTCATCCAAGAAATCCAATAACGAGTTTATCACCACTAGAGCGCCAATCCTATAACAAAGGAGTACATATACAACTTAGATGGCGCTAGTATATCATGTATATCAAATGATAACTCTATACTAAAGTGAAACGGGCAGCATTTCCCCTTATTCTTCAACATCCATAACATATTCAGCAACCAACCACAACAATAACAAGCTTATATATGTCCCTTATACTCACTTCACAAGTATTCAAAGGTGAATATACGTTTCGTATACGATACTTTATACACTTCTTCTTTGCGTATCCATCTAGCAAAACCATAACAACATGACAACAACATCAACTACAACACAATTATAAAGAAATCATTCTAACAACCCTACAACAACATGATAAAAATCAGTCCACAACTCAACTTATAGTTCATACCAAGTTTGAGCTTTTTCTTTCATGATATCCATGTTTAACTAGTAGGTTAAGTCTAAATAACCTAATAACATGAAGATACAAATGAAATCTCACCTTCAGAGCTTAAGAACAACTCAAATCCAAGTTACTTCACCCTTAAGTTCCGTCTAAAACTGCCACAAGAAGCAATACTAAAATCCGGGGCACAATCCCAAGCTTCTGTCACTTAAAACCCACTTTTGATCTTTGATTTATCTTGGATTTACTTAGGGAATGTTTGAGACGGTTTTTAGGGGTCTCTAGGGTCTGTTAGTGAAGAGAAATGAAGGAGAAACGAGCTTGGACCAATTTAAACACTTAAAAACATTTCCACCGCCTCAATTGTACGCCCTCCATGTACGGGGGTACTTTCATGTACGTCCCGTACTTGGATCACATACTTGGACCCTCAAAAATCCAACATTCTGTCAACTTTTGGAAAATTAGGTACGGGACGTACATTTTTGTACGGGCCATACATGATCCCATACTTCTCAGATTTGCGATCTGTCAGTTGCATTGGAAAGAAGACTCTCTGAACTTGAATTTACATAGGTTATGCATTTCATAACTCCTCATATGCTAGACGATATACCTCCCTAAAGTTGGACCAAAATCCTATCCAGAATTCTGTCAAGTTTTTTCCCGATTTTCAACAAACTTAATTCCTTCGATTTGCTTGACCCCGGAACCTTTAAATTCTTATTAACACTTGTTAAAGGTCTTTCTTAACCCTTTAGGAGTTCCATGTCCTCTCAGGGATTACGTTAGTTTACTTACGACACAAGCGACGCAAAAATTTACGAGGTGTAACATCCTTTCCCCCTTAGAAACATTTGTCCTCGAATGTTAAACTCTCAGGAATCTTATAGAAATTTAAACAGAGTCTTCTCTGCAACTGTACTACGACCAACCTGCCACACACAAAAACCAAACTATACAACGCCACACAGGGCCACAACAATGGCCCCACACGATCGATAACAGAATCTAGTACCATATACGCACCTGAAGGCTGTGATATCTCAGTCTGGATCTCCTCTGGGAGAGGAAACAAGTGTGGATATCTGGATCTCATGTCTTCCCCAGCTTCCCAAGTCATCTCTTCAACATTTTTGTTCCTCTAAAGTACCTTTACCGATGCCACATCCTTAGTCCCCAACCTACGAACTTGTCGATCTAGGATGGCAATAGGAACCTCTTCATGTGATAGTTGCTCGGTAACCTAAACATCATTAGTAGGTATGAATCTAGAACGATCTCCAATGCATTTACGGAGCATGGATACATGGAAAACTAGATGTACAGAATCCAAGTCTAACGGGAGATCTAACACATAGGCTACTTGGCCTACTCTAAGCACAATTTTGTAAAGGCCAATGTACCTAGGGCTAAGCTTGCCCTTCTTACCGAATGTCACGACACCTTTTATAGATCATACCTCTAGAAACACCCAGTCATCTACCTAGAACTCCAAATCTCGTCGTTTGTTATCTGCGTACGATTTCTGGTGACTCTAAGCTGCTAGAAATCTCTCCTAAATGAGCTTAACCTCCTCCACCTCCTACTAAACCAAATCAAGCCCTATCAACTTTGATTCTCCGACCTCGAACCATCCAATAGAAGATCTATATTTCCGCCCATATAGGGCTTTGT
>NC_081345.1:11868972-11877766 GCF_029784015.1 Lycium ferocissimum | reverse complement strand
TCGATTTCGATCCAAAAAATACCAGAGGATCCAAATTAATGAAGTCTCGAACTCTAGCACTAACAACCCTGTTAATATAATTAACCAGTACCCGTACCCTGACGCTGGGCCTGAGCGACCATTAACTGAGTCAATAACCGAATAGCATCTCGCATCTCCTGGCCTGATGCATCATGTGGAGGAACTAGAGGTACTGTAGCTGCAGCCCCTCTGGGGTCCGCTGGGACGGAAGGGCTTTGAGAAGACTAAGATGGGGCCTCACTCTAGGACTGACCCTGGCTCGCATCCACTGGTGGCACCCGACTGGTACCCTCATCTGTAGCAGCCTTGCCTCTCTGGCTGGCTGAAGCTCTTCTCATCATAAGCATCACTGAAATCACAGTACGTTATTAGAAAAGAAATCCTGTTAGTATGGCTCTAACGCACGATTTAAGATAAGAAAGAAGGACAATCTTCCTAAATGCTCTGCAGCCGCCTGTTTATAAGTGTGGTGTACAACACACCATAAACAAGACTCTGCTAGACACGGCTTGTAGACAACTCTAGGACGCAACCGCTCTGATACCAAGTTTGTCACGACCCAAATCGGAGAGCCATGACGGGCACCCGGGCCATACCTGCAGAGCACATCTAATCATGCTTTCATATGATAACCATAATCAAGAGTGGACCTCGAGAGTCATCAGATAGAAATCTGCTAAATCATAAGAGAAATATGCTGAAAAGGGGATGAGCCCGAAAAGACATACTATACAACTATGCTGGACAAAAACTGTGCAAGTCAACTGAGACGGTTTGCATTTTCGCGGGCGGGGTTAGCACTCAAAAAAGATACTTCGAAATCGTTGGTGCTCTTTCGGACTTTGCTCTAAAAGAGTCGCCACCTAATTTTTAGGAAATTAGGAAAACCAGTTTTGAAGGGTTTATTCATACACCGTGAAAAATTCTTCTTAATCCAAAGTTCTAGGTAAGGGTTCTGGTGATCCCCTAGGGAAGGTGTTAGGCAGCCTACTATTAAGGATCTGTACTATACGGTTGACCTTCGAGTTCCAATGTGTGAGTATTTGCATAAACTGTTTATTTAGTGTTTATTTCCCGCAAAAGATTTGTCATGTTGCATATCATTTTTTGAAAAGAGAGTTGAATATATTCCCTTTATATATAGGGTATTTAGATTCGGATTTATGATATCCGAGTATAATTAGTTCCTTTTATATGTAAGGATAGTAGTTTTTCTCATAGGAAAGATAGAAAGTTCATTTTTGGATTTGGGTAACCAAGTTTTATCCATGCTTTACTCACACGTGGACCGAGTTAATCCGTTTAGTACATTTTTCAAAATATCCTTACCTAAATTTTATAATTAAGCGTAGTTTGGACTGTTTTGATTTTTAAAGACAAAGACTTCTCTATATATGTCACGCGATTGGGTTTTTTAGAAAGAAAAAAAAAAGATGAATTGTACCTATAAAATCTCGCATATGCTCGTTTTAAAACGTAATTGCATACATATGTCCATTTTATAACAAAGTTCCAATTTTACTTAAGAAATAAGAGCCTCATTTGAGAATCAGTTTTGTTCTATCAAAGATGCCTTTCTTATTTGTTGAAATTATGGGCCTTAGCCCAGAAAATATCGTTGAGATTTTATTTACCTAAAAAAAGAGACCAAATGGGTTTCAAACCCAAAAGGCAACTTCGGTTTTCTTAAAGAAACGAGTTGTGTAGGCTCTGGCCCAAAACATCTTATTTTTTTGCCATTTAAAAAAAAAAAACGTAGGCCTTAACCACGATCATTTGGCCACGGATTTATGTAAAATCAAAACGGGATTCCAATCAAAAAGAAGACCTTCATCATTTTGTTTTCAAATAGACCGAGTGGGCTCTAACCCAAAACATTTCAGTGCATTTGTTTTCTTGAGAAAAGATCAATGGGCTATAGCCCAGAAATACCAAAACCCTTCATCAAAATCCCAAAACCAGAAAAAGATATGCTTTCAAATCGTTTTTTAAGAAGGAAGCCCTTTGCCTAATCTCCTAATCTATTTACCCTCTAAATTTTACACAAGTTATCTACACCATTTTTTCGGATTTCTAAAATATTTTCCTGTTTGTCACTTATTAAAATATTTTCAAAAATCAATACGCGTCTCAAAGTTTAAAAAAAATTCAGGTTCTAGAGTCAAACTAAACGGCATATGTACCGTTTGCCTAAGATGCGTAATTCATAGTAAAGGTTCCAATAAATTTGTGGGTTTACAAATAACAAACAGAATACAAGCAAGCTAAATATAACAGAAATACGAAGGAATTGAATAAAATAAAATGGGGTGTACCAAACCCCAACCATTTTCACCCATGGCTGGGCCTTCATATCATTTTTACCCATAATTGGGCCTTCAATATATTAGCTTCCTTTTGCACTCAAAGACGTTTGAATGAAATTTTCCTTATTGGGCTAAACTTATTGGGCTTTTAGCCTAATAAGGTGGTTGGACTTCAGCCCGAGTGGCCATGCAGTAGAGGAGGGAAAAAAAGAAAAAAAAAATCGGTTAGTTTATATTTTTCTGTCCCTATCACATATATGATATGCACACATATATACAAAGTATACCACGGTTTTACAAATACTATTCTATGTATGAATATACAACATCTATACACAGTATATCATATTTACTCAAGAGACCATGTGAAGCATATGTGTTCCATGTCTTCAAACTCAACATCCCAAACTAGGTGGTGGGCGGCCAAGTCATCACCCCCCCCCCCTCCTTTTTATCCTGATGCCGCACAAGTTCCAAGAGGTTTCATGAACCTCCGGCATGGCTAGTCACCAAGGAAGGGTTCAAACTAGCCCCCCCCCCCCCCCCCTAACATGCTTCTCAACAAACAGGGAAGACACATATTCACACACCCACACATGATTCAGAGTAAACAAGATACGCCTAATATATATATGTATGGCATAACCATCAGTCAACAAGAAATAATGATACCAGTAGAGAAAACATGACTTGGGCATAAAAATGAAAATAACCCATATGGGCACAACACAGCCTAAGTTGAACCACAACAGATCAGCCAAATGCATTTCTAAACAACATGAAATCAAGCAGAGGTGATGAATTATAAGAACACAAAGGGGAAACTCATTTTCTAAGCACAATGTCATCATAACATGTTTAGCATATATAAAGTATACTTGTAGCTATCTAAGCATAATTCTCAAATGATCTATGGATAATTCAAGTGAAGACATTATATTCCAAGCCATGAATGATTCTTCTTACAAAGGGAAAAGGAACAGGCAGATGCAAATTATAGTCTTAACAACTATAGGACAACTAAAGTCAAGCAGGCACAAACCAGAGTCTTTTATTGGTGTGATGTCCTGTTATCTCTTTTTCTTTTTACAGAAACCAATTTAAGACACAAACAACAATGGAAATCAAGTTAGAATTTCCTGTAGAACCAGCTGCCCAAGACCTTTTAAGCTGTTATATTCTCATATTGGGGATATGGATCCTAAACCTAATCAGTTACACCCTTTTAAATGACTTAAGCAAGTAGGCAAGCCACAGTCTCAAAATGCATAGGGATCCCATATTCTTTTATTCCAGATGTCCTAACCTTTCTCTTGATCCTATCTTATTGGCAGGAAAGTTTAAGTTAATTTAAAAGGATACACTTAATCTTAACTATGACATAATTCTAAATCTTCATCCTTTTTGTAAAACTTGACTAAGTATCACATGTTTCCAATTTTGTATGTTTCCCAGGAGGAAAACAGCTTCATTCAAACATGTCTAGAGTAGGACCAACTTTATCTATTGCTGATCCTCTGTATTAATGTACTCATGACTTAGTTCAGAGAAAGAAATGGAAAGAATGCATGGTTTATTGTTTAAAGAATCATAGAGAAAAGAGGGGTCAAATGTAACCTTCCCCCATCAACCTGCATTGTTATCCTGACTCAAAACAGTACCATGGACCTCCTTACCCTTTAAGGAATCACTTATTAAGACTTACAGTGAAAGGGGAGAAACAGAACACTTTTCCAAACACAGATTGAAATCACAAATATACATACAGAATCTACATAGGATCCAAATCATAAACTTGGTTGCTAAAAGTTCTGTCATGTGCCATCAGGTTCTTTCCACAAAGGGGAAGGCTTCCTCCGTTTTTATTTATCAAAAGCAGGCAGTGTCCCCTAAAAAAAACCACTTTCTTTTCCATTTTTATTACAGTTTCCAACTGATCAACATCTCCTTAAGGCATATAGAGGCAGACACAACAAACAGGCCAAATCAGTTTCAACAATCCAGTACAAGTGTATAAACAATTCCATCTTTTTAAGACTCAACAATCTTAACAGTATGACAAGATGGTCCCAAAGTGAAAAAGGTTAGAGGCTATACCCCATAGACTTGAGAGGGATGCCATGACAACCTCTTATTTGGGAGAAAAGATACTTGCTTGACCCTTTCTCAATTCTCTCCTAAGGTGTCTTTAAAAGACCTTCCCGATCTAGTCAAGTGGTCTCCAACCTCAAATCATGAAATCATGACCTTTTATTACCCCTTTTTTCAATCACACACTAAATGACATTAGGCAGTTTACAAATCAATGGACAAATTGTTTTTTTTTTCCTTTTTTAGTTCTTGAATACTGCCTTCTTCAATTCCATTCTCTCCTACTCCCTTTTTACTTGGACTATTATCATGGGACCTTTTCTTTTCTATCTGTGCCTACTTTTTAGACCTATGCAGTTTGTAAATAAGGAGATTATAATTACTACATCAGTTACTTATACACATAGGAAAACACAGAGAATATTCATGTCCCAAAGTAAGGCCTTGATCTCTAAATTGTTCAGGACTTGGGCAAATCAAAGTCAAGTTGCTTCTTTTCATTGTTCTCTCAATACTTAGACTCATAAACTTTGAAAATTCATGATTCTTTACCAAATTAAAACTCCTATAGGGGGTGAAGACAACATAGATACAATGAGCATGATATATTAGTCCCTTACTTTCCATAACAGATTACTTCATTTCTAAAGTAAGACCATCTAATAAGGCAGTGTCAGCAAAAAGAGTCACAAATAAGAGAAACAGGCCTCCCCTTAAACATCACCTTCATTTCATTCTTTATTGTATACCCTTTTCAGTTTCAATATGACTAGGTGGCAAAGTTGACAGTTAGTCCATTAACCATTTAGCAACTAAATCAATTCTAGTTAGCCTTAAATGAAGACCTGATCTTATGGTTCTATTACTTCTCCTACTACTTTTACTTTCCCATCAGATTCTACACATTTAGGGAGGTAAACTACTACTAGGTGTGGAGCTTATGGTATAGACTATCAAATCAAGTTATGAACACCATGTGCACAAGCAAACAAATTCCAACAAGATAAAACAGCCTTAAGCATATCAAAAGGAAACAGGATTCACATTTAGGTACCATGTTCACAATAATTTCTAGGACTTCTGCTATGAATCATGGTCACTTAGGACACACTTGTCACAAGTCATAGATGATCATACACAATCTATATCAGGTGATGACACAAGCACAGTCACAACCATGAGAAAATAAGCAAACTATAGACCTAAGGCATGATCCTGCTACACCTTTGTTCTATTATTAGACCACAAAACAAACAACTAGCTTATCTTGCCTATTCTATTCTAGGTGTAAGATTGTTTAAGAGGGAAAAGAGCAATGAGACACCCCACTGTTATACTCAAAGATTCGATACAAAAGATGCATATTTTTATCTGAATCTTCCTCTATTCATTCATTCTCCCAAAAAAAAAAAAAAAAGAGTACATCAAAAGCTATATCCAGAAATAACTGATCAAATTCCAACAGCCTAGTTAAGATTTTTGGCCAACAGACTTCACTTCACAAATAGGGTAATTCATGACTGACTAGTAAAATAGGGATATTTAATTGTAATCACAAGCACACACTACCAGCAGTTCAACCATGTTCAATTGTATTACACATAGACTGTTTCACCTCCCTTATCCTTCTTTTTTTTCTTTTTAAAGCTAAGCTGAACTTATCACATTTAATCCACTTAAGATCATGGTCAGCAAACCAACAACACTCAAGAAAAAAGGCAAGGGAAAGGAAAAAAAAAAAAAGACCTGCACAATACCCCACTTACAACTCTATAAGTCTCAAGACCACATGAACAGACAAGACCAGAACAATTCAATAGTTCCTTCTTTTTAAATGAACTTCACCATGACATTTTCATCTATTCTTATTATGTTTTTATCAAATGGATCACACATTAAGCACAGAACCCAACAAGAAATGAATATATAAGCATAATCAACCTACAAATATATTCAAACTAGGCAGAATATTAAGTGCTAAATACAAAAATGAAATAAACTAAATCAAGATTTACTTTTTAAATGCGCAACCAAGAGAATAACGAATTTGAGAGCCTCTGTGCTTCCAAATCAGCAAACTCAGCCGCACACGAAGAAAGAAAACAATAAGGACCAAATATTTCGACTAAAAAAAAAAAAAACCAACTCCTTAGTTTAGGTTTTCAAAATTCGTTTACTAGGAAGTCTTTTTGAAAAATCTAAGTTTTTCACTTCCTTTTCTAAAATTCTTCTATATATACATTTTCCTTGCTATTTTTCCAGTTTTACGAATTTTTCTCTCCCAAAAAAGACTTCTTTTGCGCAAAGGCTGGGGTTCTATAAATAGAACCCCAAAGTTCAAAATGAAATCAACAACCAACGGTGTGGGACAAAATCCTTTTCCTGACAATCTAACAGATTAGCCAACAAATCAACGATCTAGATCAGAAACGAGCAAATACACGGTCAGATCTGGCCCAATGAATATGGACCAATAGCAAAATACCAGCGAAAATAATCTTAAAAGCAACAAATAAAGACGATTTTGACAAAATATTTGAAAACAACATAGTGAAGTGAAGATTTTACCATGTTCGGGTAAGAGTGAGTATGAAAATCGAGTAAACTTTAGCACTTTCGCCACCATAGGCACGCAACTACTGTGCATGTCAGCCCAGGTCTGCAAACATGCCATTTTTGGCATGAGAGAGGTGAAGAGATTTGAGGCGGCTTCTAGGGTTTCGTGGAAGTGGTAAGAAAGAGAGAGAGTGACAGAAGCGGGGTAAGGGGTGGGTGTTGAAAAAGAAAAAATGAAAATGAAGGGTGGGGTGGGGTATGCTGATAATTTGAATTAAAAGGGATTTGGGCCGAGTCACAGCCTGGCTTGGGCTGGACTCGGTCCAAATCTGAACGTAAATTAAATGGGGCCTTGTATATATATATACACCTTGTGTGTGTGTGTGCGTGTGTGTGCGTGTGTGTGCGTGTGTGTGTATATATATATATATATATATACACTTGGTGTATACATATGTATATCTAGTACATAAAACAAGTAATTAGAGAAAACATTAAAATTGAAAAAAGTTTTAATTATGGGAAAAATTAGGCCGTAATTATTTTATTAAAATAATCAAAGAAAAGTCGGTCAAATAATTTATGGGCCTAAAATGGCCTTAATTAATTAACCAACATAATTATTTCAAATAAAACATTAAACTATATAATTAGCAATTTTGAAATTAAGTTAAACTAGTTATTTGAAATAAAACATTAATAGACTTATTTTGCAAAATAACTCTAATTCTTGTAAATCATGAGCTGGCTAATTTAATTATGGCCAAGACAAAATTTATTTATAAAAAGGGATCAATTTTGCAGTAATTACCACTTAATTAATTAATTAATTAATTAACCTAATTGAAACATTTATGGGCAATTATACTTATTTTTGATAAATCCTGCAGATTATATAAAAATCAAAAATTTAAAGGGTTAAATGGTTAATTACTTAAATTATTTAAATTACTCAAACTTTCAAAGATTATAAGAGAATGAAGTATTTGCAAAAAAAATTGATAATTTTAAATAATTAACTAAATGAAAACCTTTTTTTTTTTTTTTTTTTAAAATTATATTTAACAAAGTCTTATAAAATATCATGAAAATACTCATTAATTTCTAAATAAATTTATGATGCATGAAAGTCTCTTTTATTAATTTAAGGGAAAGAAATATTGACCTGGACAATTCATAAAAAATCATTTAAGGCTTTTGAAATGCTCAGCTCATTTAGTTATTACCCGGGGACTCTGAGTGATCAAAATATATTACGGGAGGTCAAAAATTAGATGTCAATACCAACAAGGCCATCATGAAATACTATACAGCAAAAATATAGGCCAAGGGGGCCATACAACGTCTAACTATACCATGACTGTCTACAAGCCTCTACTGGAGTACATGACATAATAAAGTCGGGACAGGACCCCGCCATACCCGTATGCACACAAAAGTATAGGGTACCAATAACACAACAGCAACTCTGGAATAAGAGGAGTGCTCCAATATCAGCTGAACGGCAACCTACAGGGGTGGATCATCAACCTGTCTACCTGAACCTGCGGGCAAGAAACGGAGCGTCCCCCAGGCAAAAAAGACGTCAGTACGGACAAAGTACTGAATATGTAAGGCATGGAAGTGACATGAAAAAGACACAAAGGTACATAAGATGAATGAATGCAACCTGTATGTCTGAACTGCCTCTGAGGGCCAATGATCGGCATAAATACTATGCATGCATGCATAGGGTCATACATATATATGTGTATATAACGCCTGTCGAGCCTCTGTGGGCATCCCATCATATCAGATCAGCCTTTGTGGGCATCATCATC
>NC_081345.1:11828357-11868872 GCF_029784015.1 Lycium ferocissimum | reverse complement strand
ATTTTGCTAAGTTTTTACCCGATTTTCAATAAACTTAATTCCTTCTATTCACTTGACCCTAGAACCTTTAAATACTTACTTAATACTTTTTAAAGGTCTTCCTTAACCCTTTAGGAGTTTTATGGCCTCTCGGGGCTTACGTTAGTTTACTTACAACACAAATGATGCAAATATTTATGAGGCGTAACATTTTGGGTGCCAAATCTAAATTCAGGAAACACTAGAAATTTCTGGTGTTCAGTTGTTGGTTTCCTTCTTCGCTTTCACAAAGGAGAGACTGCGATTGCGAGGCTTGACTAGGGAGGTCAACGCGATCGCGTGGCCTCTATCGCATTCGCGAAGGGGAAGAGGGCTTGTGTCGGGTCATCCTAGGCAACGCGATTGTGATGTCCCTATCGCATTCGAGATATTTGGGATGGTTTAAGGTAGATATTTCTAGGCATGGCTCATGTTCACATAGAAGGGTCGGGTAAAACAGTGATTTAATTCCGCAACTTCGATTTTAGACTCCATTGTCAAATAACTCATGTTCTAGAGCTTGTTTTTGGGTAGAATCTAGTCCTTTCTTTAAGATTCAGCCTTGGGGTAAGATTCTAACCTTCATTTAAGTAATGCCTCATGAATCCATCCTTTATTATTTAATTCTCCCCGTGATTTAAGAGTGTAGGATAACAGTTTTCCATAACTTTGGGTATTGGGGAAATGATGAGATTAAAGGTTCAAATGTGACTAGATTTCTATTATTTTTAGGATTTCTACTATATAGACTATGGGTAAGTTGAATTTAAGTTAAAATTCCAGCTTTGTCCTTGGGGGTCGGGTTTTGTTATTTTAGGTCCATTTTTGGGTTTCGAATAGAAGTATAGTAATATGGGTGTCTATACACTCGTGTGTTAATGTAGAATTTGTATTCGATAGACTTTGCTCGTTCGGAGGCACTTTAGAAAGGAAAGGCTCAGGTTTGATTGTTCGTGACTCTATGACGGCTTTCAAAGTAGGTTCGTGGCTCCCGCTGGGCTTGAAGGAGCAATTGCAAGATAGGTTGAGTAAGGGGTCTCTTGGACCTAGCCTTTCCCCTTGGGGTGCTCCGATACTATTTGTGAAGAAGAAAGATGGGACCATGCGTATGTGTATTGACTATCGGCAGGTAAACAAGGTTACAGTCAAGAACAAGAATCCCATTCCTTGCATTAATGACTTATTTGATCAACTTTAGGATGCATCAGTATTCTCTAAGATCGATTTGAGGTCCAACTATCACTAGTTGAAGATTAGGGAGGAGAATGTCCCTAAGACAGCTTTCCGAGCCCATTATGGCCATTATGAGTTTTTGGCTATGTCTTTTAGGCTGACTAATGCCCAAGTAGCCTTTATGGACTTGATGAATGGTGTCTTCAGAATGCACTTGGATTCTTTTATGATCGTCTTCATTAATGATATCCTGATTTACTCTCGTAGTAGAGAGTAGCATGAGCATCACTTGAGGATTGTGCTTGGGATTCTGAAGGAGACGTAACTCTACGCTAAGTTTTCGAAGTGTGAGTTTTGGCTAAATTCTATGGCATTCTTAGGGCATGTAGTGTCCAAGGATGGTATTGTGGTGGATCCTAAGAAGATAGAGGCTATTTGCAATTGGGTTAGACCTACTTCAGTCATCGAGATTTAGAGTTTCATTGGCCCCGCTAG
Source organism: Lycium ferocissimum (assembly GCF_029784015.1). NCBI lineage: Eukaryota > Viridiplantae > Streptophyta > Magnoliopsida > Solanales > Solanaceae > Lycium > Lycium ferocissimum. The sequence goes on along the minus strand of NC_081345.1, from coordinate 11,867,186 downwards.
TTATTATCGGCTTTTTGCAGAGGGTTTCTCAACTATTGCATCTCCTTTGACCAAATTGACTCAAAAGAATGTGGGTTTCCAATGGTCAGACGAGTGTGAGACGAGCTTTCAAAAGCTCAAGACTTTGTTGACTACGGCCCCAATTTTGATTTTATCAGTGGAGGGAGAGGGCTTTAGCATATATTGTGATGCTTTGTGGATAGGTCTTAGGTGTGTTTTGATGCAGAAAGGGAAGTTATAGCCTATGCTTCGAGGCAGTTGAAGGTTTATGAGAATAACTATCCCATTCATGACTTGGAGTTGGCGGCTGTGATTTTTGTATTAAATATTTAGAAGCATTATCTTTATGGGGTGCATTGTGAGGTGTTTACTGATCATCGAAATCTTCAACACATTTTCAATCGGAAAGATCTCAATTTGAGGCAATGAAGGTGTTTGGAATTTCTCAAGGACTATGACATGACTATTCTTTATCATCCAGGCAAGGCGAATGTAGTGGCAGATGCCTTAAGTCGGAAGGCCGTGAGTATGGGTAGCCTAACTTGGTTACAGGTAGGAGAGCATCCTTTGGCTATGGATGTTCACTCTTTGGTGAATAGCATAGTGATGTTTGAAATTTCAAAGCCTGGTAAGGTTTTATCTTGTGTAGAGGCCCGATCTTACTTATTGGAGCAGTTTAGGGCTCGACAGTTTAAAGATGCGAAGTTATGTAAATTTTGGGACAAAGTGTTGCAAGGAAAGGCCAAGGAGGCAATTATAGAGGATGAGGGAGTTATAGGAATCAAGGGTCACATATGTGTTCCTTAAGTGGGCGATTTGACTAGATTGATCATGGAGAAGGCTCACAGTTCAAGGTACTTTATTCATCCAGGGCTACAAAGATGTATCGAGATTTGAAACAACATTACTTGTGGTGTAGTATGAAGAGAGAGATATTGTGGGATATGTATCTCGATGTTTGAATTGTTAACAAGTGAAATATGAGCACCAAAAGCATGGTGGAATTACTCAGAGAATGCCCATACCCGAGTGAAAATGGGAACGAATTTCTATGGACTTCATGGTAGGGTTACCATGGACCTTGAGGAAGCTTGATGCTATTCGGGTCATTGTGGACCGTTTGACTAAGTCTTCTCATTTCTTACCAGTTCAGACTACTTATAATTCAGAGAAGTTAGCCAGAATTTACATCTGAGAGATAGTTCGTTTGCATAGGGTGCCCATTTCTATCATTTTGGATCGATGCAAATAGTTTACATCTCATTTCTAATGGTCTGTAAAGAAAGAGTTGGGTACCCAGGTGGAGCTTAGTACAATGTTTCATACTTAGACCGATTGTCAATCCGAAGGGACTAATTAGGTCCTTGAGGATATGTAACGGGCCTGTGCGATAGATTTTGGTGGTCATTAGGCTGAGTTCTTGCCTTGGGCGGAGTTTTCTTACAACAATAGTTACCATTCGAGCATTGAGATGACACCATTTGAGGCATTATATGGTAAGAGATGTCTTTCTCTATTTGGTTGGTTCCACTCATTTGAGGTTAGGCCTTGGAGTACAGACTTGCTACGGGATTATTTGGACAAGGTCAAGTTGATTCAGAAGAGGCTTCTCACGGCTCAGAGTAGGCAAAAGAGTGATGCAGATCGAAAGGTTCGTGATTTAGAGTTTATGTTTGGTGAGCGTGTCTTGTTAAAGGTTTCACCCACAAAGGCTGTGATGAGGTTCGAAAATAAGAGAAAGTTGAGCTCGATGTATATTAGTCCTTTTTGAGATTGTTCAACATATTAGTGAGGTAGTCTTTGAGTTGGCTTTGCCACCTGGTCTATCAAGTGTTCATCCCGTATTTCATATTTTGATCCTCGAGAAGTACCATTCGGATGTATCTCATGTGATTCACTGAGATTCTGTGTTGCTTGATCAGAATTTGACCTTTGAGGAGGAACCGGTTGCTATTCAAGATAGACAGATTCAGAAGTTGAGATCCAAAGAGATAGCTTCGGTGAAGGTTCAGTGGAAGCATCGTCCGGTCGAGGAGGATACTTAGGAGACCTAGGCGGACATGGGAGTAGTTGTCCCTAACTTTTCATCGATTCGGGTACTTCTTTCTCTTTACGTTTGAGGACAAATATATGTTTAAATGGTGGATGATGTAATAACCCGTTATGTCATTTTGAAGATTTTACTCCGTTTTGCCCAAACAACCTTTCCCTTAGCTTTATTTTGGCGTATTTGACTTGCGGGGATGGCTGGTGCAATTATCGAGGCAATCAGATTAGTATCGAAGAAGAAAGTTCTAGTTTGGGTTTCTTAAGTTTTGGTTTTGGGGAGCTTTGACCAATTGTTGAATTTTGGGTAATCGTATTCTAATAGTTCTGTTAAGTCTGAAACGTGATTTTTGACTTAGTCGATTAGTCGGTTTAGGTCCCGAGGCGTTCGGGTGAGATTTGGGTCATTAGTTGAAAACTAGTTAAGTTAAGGCTAAGAGTTTACCTTGGTCAACACTGGATCTAGACGACCTCTTTTGGGAGTTCCGAGTGCGTGATCAAGTTCATAGCGTGTTTTATGACTAAAATGCATATATGGTTTGTGTCCAAGAGGTCTCCAGTGAGTTTCGGGTGTCGAATCCAAATTCGGGGAACACCAGAATTCAGTTGTTGGTTTCCTTCTTCGCGTTCGCGAGGGAGGGACCGCGCGATCGAGTGACCTCTATCGCGTTCTAGAAGGGAACGAGGGGCTTGGGCCGGGTCACGCCTAGACATAGCGATCGCGATGCCTTTTTCGCGTTCCAGATGTTTGGGCCGTTCGCGTAGAAGGGTTGGGCAGAACAGTGATTTAATTCCCCCAACTTTAATTTTAGACTCTATTTGCACATAACTCAGGTTCTAGAGCTGGCTTTTCGGTGAGATCAAGTGTTTTCTTCAATATTCAGCCCTGAAGTAAGATTCTAACCTTCATTTCAGTAATTACCCATGAATCCATCCTTTATTAATCAATTCTCCCCATGATTTTAGAGTGTAGGATGAGGGTTTTCCATAACTCTGGATTTAAGGGAAATGATGAGATTAAAGGATTAAATGTGACTAGATGTTCATGATTTTTAGGATTCCTACTATATAGATTATGTGTAAGATGAATTTAAGTTAAAAATCCAGTTTTTCCCTTGGGTCTCTGGTTCGGTTATTTTGGGTCCATTTTTCAGTTCAGAATAGAAGTATTATAATATGGGTGTCTATGGACTCATGTGTTAATGTAGAATTCGTACTTGACAGACTTTGCTCGGTCAAAGGCACTTCGGAAAGGGAAGGCTCAGGTTTGAGTGTTCTTTGAGTGTTCGTGGCTCCCGCTTGGCTTTCGAGGTAGGTTATGGTTTACTCTTTCGACTTCGATCGGAGGATGTATATAGTTTATAAATACTGAAGGGGTATTGGGTGTGAAAGGGGGTCCCACCTTAGTGATTGTGATGAGCACTTGGGTAGGTACCGGTGTATTTTTTTGGGTAGTTAAACGTAAAGTAGTGTGTTGTGACGGGGTAAGCATATTGAGCCTATGGGCATTGATTGTGGTGATAAATCCACTAGTTTGGTATGGTGGTTGTTTATGTGGGCTATGATAGCCATGCTTGATCTATACCTGTGATATTTTATTCATTGTACCTTCATCACTCCATATTTCGTATAATTTGTGAAAGAGGAATAATTCTTGATATTTGAACTGATATTATGTAATTGTGTGGTATAGTATTTCCATTTCATACTTTTTTGACACTGTTAGCATATGATACCATGCATGCTATACTCGTTCATACATACATATATACTTATTGGAGTGAGTCCTTTGAATGAGGTACGAGGTGGTCCTATGAGACTAGGAAAGAGGTAAGAATGATATTCTCACAGCCCGATGGGAAATGGTTCGAAATGATATGATATGGTTCTCACCCTCCGATGGGAAATGCCGGATGGAAGTGATGGGTATAGACCTCGCGAGTCCCCCATGTGTCATGACTATATAAGGCATGGCCTATAGCATGTGTGTACCGGGATAGATATTGGCAATTGCATTGCATTCATTCATTTAGTCTACTACATTTCCTATGTGATGACATGATTACCTGTTGTATTATATGAAGCATGATTTAAGGGTTACAACTAAGGAATTTTAGCTTTGTTGGTCCATTTGGTATTTGTTCTCAGTCTTTATATGCTTTATACGTGATTCCTTTGTTGTCGGCCTATGATACTTACTGAGTACTAGTGGTTGTACTCATACTACACTTGCTGCACTTTGTGCAAATAAGGACCCATGCTTTAGTTCCAAACCTCGTGGCTGATTCTGGGATTATTCCTTTCCAAATTCTAGGGTGAGCTACCAGTTGGACCCGCAGCCCTGGATCTATCTTTATATTATTATGTCTATTTACATTTCGCGCAGCTATCTATTTCTGTATTTCTAAGACTTGTAATTTCTATTAGAAGCTCTTGTGCGAGTTAAGACTGTTGGATATTAATTTTGATGTATTTAACTTTTCGAACTTTCTTTTCAAACGGTTTGACAACTCGGGGATGGTTTGCCTACCGGTGGGGTTGTGTAGGTGTCATCATGATCCGTGAATTGGGTCATGACAGTCAATCAATACTATGTCATCAGCAAATAACATATACCCTGATAATTCTCCTTGGACATGCCGCGTCAAAACATCCATCACTAAGGCAAATAAAAATGGGCTAAGAGTTGATCCCTAGTGCAATCCCATCACAAATAACTTGTTTTGTCTTCTATTTTTCTTGTTTTTTTCGTATTAACCAAGGCTCCCCATATTTTTCTGATTTTCTCCCCTTCATATTACACCTGTTATTTTTTTTAACATCGTTCGTTAGACGAGGCCTACATGTTGTGCGTCTCTGGTGTTCTACTCATGGAATAGAAAGAGCTCTTTGCATCAACCAAAATTAGAGGTTAATTCATGCTATTCAATTCATAAATTGAGTCCTAATGTCAGATGAATCTTGACATGTACTAACAAATTTTAGAGTTCAACTTAGGTTATTAATATACAATTTTGAGCCATCAAAAAGATTTTATTCAATCAGGAAAACTTCAACCATGTTTGTGAAAATGTGCACACTGAAACCAAGCAAACTGATTTGGATAAAATAGCTCATCCTTTCAAGTGATCATAATTCCAGATGATTATAATACTCATCTGCCAACCTGTCTGACGCAGGCATCTTCAATCAACGAAATTCCTAATAACCACAACATTTTGAAAGTTCATCAATTCACAATAAGAATAAAACCTGAGAGCTGCTCTAAGAGTCGATTAAAAAACCTCCCCATTATAAACAAGAACCATTATCAAGCTTTCAAGGAAGTTATGATTCCCTTTCTGTTGCCATCTTCTGGATTGCTTCTTGTCAAGTTCTTACCAAAATGTGCTTTATTCCATCATTCCATTTGGGAGCAAGATTTGAATTCTTTTACCAATAGTCTCCAAACTGTGAATATACCCAGTAAATCATCAAACTGAGCTGTGTCTCGCAAATGAGCTCTACCTTGGAGCAGCTCTGACACCAGCTCAGGATGTCCAGAGTTGTGCAACAGGATATTCTGGATATGTACATGAAAAGTATGCAGCAATTTACTGAGTCATTGGCAAAGATGAAGCTTCCATTGGACATTGAAAATGGGCCAACCAGTTCTGGTAATTCGGGTTCAGATCAGACATCGCAGCAAACACCCAAGAGCACTGGTTCAAGGGTTTTCTTGCAGCATAGCTTTTTTCTGAGCTCTCGGATGACCTATGCCTCCAAAGTTGTTCAAATGCGGTAGCTAGTTGTCCTAGCAGCATTTTCTTTTTTCTCTTATCATCCATGCTAAACAAGATACATAAACTCTGATCAAGAATATAAGTACCTTCCTTGACCTTAACTGCTAATACCATTATGTTTTTGCAATATCCTTTCCTGTTTCATGGATAAGATCAATACCAATCCAGCTTTTTCCAGATTCCTTTACCATGGCCCTTTCATTTATCAACTCTCTTACTCTTCTAGCATCTTCCCACCTTCCTGCCGATGCATACATGTTTGAAAGAATTACATAAGTTCCAACATTTTCTGGCTCTATCTCCAAAAGTTGTTTGGCTACAATTTCACCAATACTAACACACAGGTGACCCCAGCAAGCACCTAATAGTGAACCCAGAATTGCAGCAGTTGGTTGAAGAGGCATCTCTTTAATGAATTGGAAGGCCCTTTCTACTTGGCCAGCTCGACTTAGCAAATCAACCACACAACCACAGTGCTCAATCGTAACCTCAACCCTGTCTTTTCCAGTACGTATATCGTTAAAAATCTCTACACCTTTATCCTCCATTCCTCCATGGCTGCAGCCAGATAACACAGCCAAAAGAGTGATGCCATCAGACTTAATTTTGTTTTCTTCTCTCATCATTTCGAAGAGCTCAACTACCTCCTTTCCCATCCCATGTTTACTGTAACCAACAAGCATGGCATTCCAGGAGCTAACAGTTCTTTCGGACATTTGATTGAATACCGTCCTTGAATAAGTGAATTTTCCAGACTTGGAGTACATATCAATGAGAGAATTCTGAAGCACCGCATAGAAGGGCAGTTCCAATCGAATAATATGGGCATGCAGTTGTCTACCTTGTTCAACTGCAGCAAGTCCTGATAAGGCTGTTAATACACTAGTATATGTAACATAGTTGGAAGACATTCCCTCTGCCTGCAACTTGCGGAAAAGCTCCAGTGCCTCTTCATCTAGTCCCTGTTGAGCATAGCCTGAGATTAAAGCAGTACAGGAGATAACGTCTCTTTCTGGCAGGCTTTCAAAAACACATCGAGCTTCGTGAACTTTGCCAGCTTTTGCATACATATCAAGGAGTGAACTTCCCACATATATATGTGATTCGAAAGGACTCTTGACCACAAGACAGTGGATTTGTCTCCCAAAGTGAAGCCCAATGGCACCAGTACATGAGCTAAGCACTGTTGCAAAAGTGAACTCATTGGGCGCAGTACCTGCAACTATTTCTGGTTACGGTCTAGTCAAAGGAGGACAAAGGGAATTGCCAAGTCTACCTTTCAAGGGTGAATCCGATGCATTACACTATGTTTTCACCATAAACAAGGTCAATAAAATGTATATAAGTAACACTTTGTATATTACAGGTGCAAATGAATATGCAGAGGAATGTGTTTGTGTGTACATATGTACGTATGTATGTGTGTGTGTGTACTTAAATGGTCCTTCTACTAGGAGATTATTAAATTATTGAGGCCTCTAGTAGACTTCAATAGTTCAATTATGATCATTGAAGATGAAACAAAATGAAGCTTTCTCTATTTATCTCATACACTCTCCCTAATTGCCAATGTTGTGCCAGTTTTTATTATAAATGATGCTCACAACCAAAAGCAGACATAGCATATCTACACTTTCTTTTTGTTTTGTATCAGCCAAAACAGAGAGGGCTTATGACAACCGGTATTAACTTGTTAAATTCCTCATAAGTACCATGTCTAGGCTCTAGCTCAATGCACCAAGTTGCATTCTCAACCTCTTAGAGATAATGGTCAAAAACACACCTGAATATCCCTTTCTCGCGAGTTTCACACCCCAATTATCAGCTGTCCCCTTTTCCTAACTGAACTATTACCATCTATCTCTTTTCCTAACTAAACTATCACCATCTGTGTATTAAAACACACTTTGTTTGAGCAGATGGTGATAGTTCAGGTAGGGAAAGGGAACACAACTGATAGTTGGCCTAATCAGCTTCGAGGTGTGTTTAATTACATAGACGGTGATAGTTCAGGTAGGAAAAGAGAACAACTGATAGTTGAGGTGTGACTCGCATAGAATGATAGTGCAGGTGTGTTTTTTACCATTATCTCTTTTAACTAGTTTCTATTTTCGAAGGTCCAAAAGCATGTATCCGTTGCATTGCTGAATTGATATGAAGATAAACAAGTAAAGTTAAGTACTTTCGAAAGAAATAGAAGTACCTGATCTCAACATCTGAACAAAAAGATGGATAGCTTCAGAGAAATGTCCTTTTTGAGAATAACCAGAAACGAGAGCAGTCCAAGAAACAACATTCCTTTCAGGCATTTCATCGAACACCCATCTAGCATCACCTAAAACCCCACATTTAACGTAGAAAACAATAAGCCTTGTCCTCAGATATACTGGAGGTTTATAATGCGTTTTGATCATGTGGGCATGCACCCTTTGGCCTTCTCTTATACCCCTTTGGTTTATACATTCATTTAGCAGAGTATCGTATTCCTTGAATTTCACTTCAAGGCCTTGTTTGGCCATTTCAAATAAGGCTTCGGAGAGGAGAGGATTGGAGCTTGAGGTACAACAGTAGAAGAGTTGTGTCTGGTGGTAATGAGATGGTTTTTTTATTATGGAAGAAAATACATGCTTAGTTGTATAGAAAAATAGACTTGTTTTCCTCACCATGTTTTGGTTCGGGTAAAATTGTAGTGTACTCTAAGTCCACTGTGCTTTTATTTGGTTTTCATCTTTTAGGTACTCAAATACAAAATCCGAGAAAACGCCATAAATAGTCCCTTATCTATGGGAGTAGATCTAAAATAGTCCCTTAACTATACACTTACTGGTTTTATTCCTTTAACTATCCAAAAACTTATCAAATTTGGTCTCCGTCTATTTTTTTATACAAACAACGTACAAACTCATAAACCTTCGTGAGATTAATCATTAAACCATTCCTCAGACCTATATTTCTCTTTCCCTGCTTCTTTTTCCTCAAGTTTCTCTTGTAAAAAAAAAAAAAAAGAGCATTCTGGCACTGGTGTCGCTCTCGAGTCTCTAAAATTCGAAAAGACAAACTCAGGCACAAAATTTTTGTAACCGTTCTTCTCAAACACTACTAAAAAATTGATAAAAACCAACGGAAAAAAATCGATGGAAAAAACCGACGGAAAGACTGACAGATTCTGTTTGTTTTTTCAATAATTTTTTTAAATCTTTTTTTTTAAGAAAACCGACGGACTGCGTCTATTATTTTTTGCACAAAAATGCGCAGAAAAATATAATTATTTGTTATATTATTTTCTAAAATAAACCGATGGAGTCCGTCGGTTTTTATTTTTTATTTTTTTATAAAAAAAACGACGAAGACGGAGTCCGTCGGTTTTAGAGCGAAAAAACAGTATAAATTAAATCAATGTAAGTATATGAACAAAAAATATTAGTGGTCTAGTGGTAAAGCCCTTTAATGCCAAGGAACATACCCGGGTTTGACTCAAAGTTCCTACATTTCATTCTTTAATTTAAAAAAAAAAAAAAAAAAACGACGTGAGACCGTCAGTTTTTTTTTAAATTTTTTTTTTTTAAACAAAATTGACGGACTGGGTCGGTTTTAACCGACGCAGTCCGTCGGTTACGAAACGCGAGAGAGAACTTGAGGAAAAAAGTTGAGGTTAAAGAATGAACTTGAGGAAAAAGAAGCAGGGAGAGAGAAATATAAGTCTGAGGAATGGTTTAACGATTAATCTCACGAAGGTTTATGAGTTTGTACGCTGTTTGTATAAAAAAATAAATGGAGACCAAATTTGATAAGTTTTTGGATAGTTAAAGGACTAAAACTGGTAAGTATATAGTTAAGGGACCATTTTAGACCTTTCCCATAGATAAGAGACTATTTATGGCCTTTTCTCTACAAAATCCTCTCTTCTTTCTTCTCCAAAATTGTTTTTCTTCTGATTTCTAGACAATTTTTTTTGTGCAATCTCTAAATTTTCAGCCACGAATGCACGTGTTTGGAAGTAACTGTGTGACCTTGGGGAGACCGGCTTCAACGATTTACATCTCTGTAGGATCGAAATCGCTTTCAACACAATGACTTGTCACGACACCGTTTTCTAATAATTTCCTCACTGTTTTTAATTCCTATTCAGTATCAATATTGTGCTATTTCTCTAACAGTAAGTAGTAGAGGTCAGATAATGTAGTCCTAAAACACCAAGTAAACACTAAATAGGATTTGACTGCTCATGCAGAAATACAAACAACAACCATGGTTGACTGGATCTTGTTTATTATTTTCAACTCAACATGAAATAATTTTTGTTTCCAACTTCATCTAAAACATTATCCAAGCACCACTTAGTAAAATTTGAACTCGATGCAAAACCAGAATATACAAAGTCAATATCCTTATAGCTCACCACTATAACATTCTCAAGTCAATATTTTTACGGAAAACGGCCAAATATACCCTTGTACTATCGGAAAAAGGTCGAATATACCCCTCGTTATACTTTGGGTTCAAATATACCCCTTCCGTTATATTTTGGATCAAAATATACCCCTCCTCCGTTAAAGTTGTCCAAGGTGGACATCTAATCCTACGTGGCACTGGCATTTGATGAGATGAATGCCACGTGGCATGCCACCTCAGCACCCCTAACCCATTTTACCCTCCTCTCTATTTGTTCTTTCACTACTAAAATTTTCTTCCTCTCCACCACCATCACCACCACTAATTTGCAGCTTTGGTGAACTAGAGATTTACGTTGATTTACGTTGTGCTTACTTGGGGTCTTTAAATCAGAAAAGTCGAGCCTTTTGTTCAAAGAATCAAGGGAAATGGAATTATAATCAATCATAAAAGAACAATCGTTGCTTCTTATGATAAATTTCCAATCCAAACCTAACCATATTTTGTTTTTCTTGGTTGCCAACTATGATGATCTTTCTCATTTCCAAGAGAAAAATCTCATGTAAATACAGAACGGAAAAAAAAAAAAAAGGAATCAGTTATACAGAGAGCGATACTATTATTCCATTTATTTTGGGATTAAAGATATAAAAGGAAGTCTGTTGAATAAAATGAACGATATTTTGTTATCATCTAATCTAATTTACTAATGAAAACAAATTAACAGAAACATTTGTTAAGTGATCTACATGGTAAGGTTGAACAATTGTTAAGCATTCCACACTGCATATCAATTGACTTTGCTGCTTTGATGGCTTATAATTCTTGATGTATGTATGCACTCTAATGGGGGTTTGCACATGTGTGATCAGGGTCTATTTAGATATAGAGATGGTCGTGGTGGCGGTAACGGTAGTAATGGTAGTGGAAGGGAAAGGAAAATTTAGTGGTAAAAGAATAAATAGAAGGGAGGGGTAAAATGGATTAGGGATGCTGAGGTGGCATGCTACGTGGCATCCCCCTCATCAAATGTCAGCAGTGCCACGTAGGATTGGATGTTCACCTTGGACAACTTTAACGGATGAAGGGTATATTTAAACCGATAGTATAATAGCAAGGGTATATTTGAACCCAAAATATAACAAGGGGTATATTTGGCCCTTTTCTGATATCTTTATATCACACCACTAATCTAAGCTAGAGCATCTGAGAAAGCAAGTGCTAAGCAGAGGTACAAAGAGGAGCTGCAGCAGCTAAACAACAACCAATCCAAATAGGTAACTGAACTGGTTAACAACAACTTTGGTCAAATATCAAAGTCCGCCAAAGGAAAACCGAAAAAATATATTTAGCTGATGAGCAATTCAACTGGAGCAAGTCCGAATCGACACCACTTTGCATTAATCATGAACACATAAATAATTTCAGTTTTGGAGGAGTGGCTTTTTGCAGCTTTATTTTTCGGAAGAAAAGATTTTACTTGCATTCCTGCTCATCCATCCTCATTGTTGGTAGGATCTGGAGTAAAAATTGATCAAAGAAATGTTATTTACAGTTGATGGCCTGAAATCCAAAGGATTATTCCACCTCATCGATTCATTATTGGACCATTTCATGACTACATTTTCGACAACCAAACCATTAATATTCTCCATCATGAACCCTGCAGTTTGGTGCTTTACAAGTTGTTGGCATCCTGGCCTGTAATCCACCAACCCATCCGGGAACTTTGTCCATCTCTTGTATATCAGGTTCATGTTTATGAACTTCAGATTGCCCAGGACTCCACCTCCTGACCCCGATAAGAAGATGCCGTTTTCAGAAGTTGCTGTGATGTTGACAAATAGCAAATTGGAAATTGAACCTGCTTTTGAATTAGCGTCTCTTGGACAGGTTGTCACATAGATAGGCTCTGCTCTTCCCCACCATGATGGGTGGTAATATCTTGTGCTCATGTTTATGTTTGAGAAGGTCAGGTCGCTAACATTTCCTGCTCCTCAAATAATCAAATAAGACCAATGCATACTGAAATTTGAAAAGGCAAGATATGAAAGTAGAGGTAGATGCATCAGAAGAATAAGATAAAATCTACAGAATTAGCCATTTATTCTGCAGATCAAAAAAAAGAGTAAAGGCAAAGGTTTAAAAGCATCGTACAATCTAGTGCTTTGTACGTAAAACAATCACGTAAAACAATCATTTCATGCATGTCGTACAAACAACTAAATACAAGAAAACTAAGCGATATGATCGATTAGCTGCCACAAATCACATAAAATACAATAGATTAAGTTAGTTCTACAAAGTTAAGCATTCAAAATATCCAAGTTTTTAATTTAGGTGCACCAAGTTGTTTGGCATTGCAATGACTAGTTCCTGGCAACTACAACAAGGAAATAGTTGGCTCAACACTGAGGCTTGTACCTAGCAACCAAAATGGAACGACTAAAACATCAGAACAGTATAAGGTTTAAGTTTTAATTCTACTTCTACAGCATGAGTAAATCTATTCATGAAATGCAAGTGTGAAGCACGAAGCAAAAGGTAGAAAGGTGTAAATCTTGTATTTTAATATATTAATTGTCATTCTAGCAGAAAAGATCCAAAATGGAATACCTCCATCTCGAATTTGTAGAGCAAGGCCTCTATGAGATTCAACAATTGTAATGTTATCAAACAAGAAATTCTTGAACGTGTGAAAGCTAGCGCTTCCAAGTTTGATGGCAGAAGATTTTGTCCGAATCCAGCAGTCTGTTACTGTGAGGTTGTAAACAGGTCCAGTTGATGACTTTGGACAGATAGCATCGTCTCCTGTATTGATGTTGCATCTTGTGACAACTGTATTGTTAGAGTCCTCTATGTCTATACCATCATTGTTGGGTGAATTGAAGTTTCCATTTATCATTACATCACGGATTGCTGTGTTATCACTTCGTACAACATGCAAACTGCAACATCACACCATTAATTGGCTTGCAGAACACTGGAACGGATAGAGAATGAAGTTCGAAAACAATCAAATTTAAGAGATTCACCTCTAAGGGGGAAAAAGAAAGGGATAATACATAATTAGACACCTTAACTTGACCTCAACTGGGAAATAAATACTTCAACTTTGAGAAAGCACATCTAGACACCTCAACTCATCCCACTGTATCTAGTGGACACCCGCTACTGACGTGGCATGACGTGACACATAAACTTTGGAGGTGTCTAGATGATCATTTTGTAAGTTGGAGTGTTCGACTGACAAAATGGGGACAAGTTGAGGTGTCTAGATGTTCGTTCTCAAAGTTGGAGTGCTTAGTTGTCAGTAGAGGCCAAGTTTAAGTGTCTATCTATGTATTATGCCAAAAGGAAATAAAGAAGATTGAAGGTTGATACAATGCAGCACAAATCCCTAGACTACCTACACTGATCACTGGGTGGAATATTCCTACATAAAGGTGTAGATAATAAAAGAAACATATCGCACTTTTATGAGAAGAAACTAAATCATCTTCTTACTGTTTGAATGTAACAGCTAGCATATTGCTAATTCTGCACATGTTGTATGGTTCTAAAAATAAAAAAACTGGGAATTCAAGGATCTTCTATTTCACGCAAGCATTGCGAATTTTTCCAAGAAAACGAAATAAGGAAGAAGATAAAGTACAACAACAATAAGCCTCCTCAACTGGTTGGCAACGGTTATATGAATCCTTTATATGCACTCCGTTCCAAGTTAAAAAGAAGAAAAAGAGAAATTTCAGTTTAGCACATTATAAAATTGAAGAAAGGGTCATTTATGGAAAACAAAAACAATGTCAAAAGCCTCTTCTATTACAAGGCTACTTATATTTTGGCTAACTTATAGAGAAAACCATCTATTTTATTTAGACAATACATGGGCTTATTTACTCACAGAAAGTATAAAAAAGCTCTTCTTTGGTATTTAAGAAATGAACATAACGATTAAATGGGTGCATAACTAAGAAAACACCATAGATTATTTGTTTTAGCCAGTCAAACCACAATTTTGGTATTTCAGTACTGAACATAACCATTAAAAGGGTGCATAACTAAGAAAACACCACAGATTATTTGTTTTAGCCGGTCAAACCACAATAAAGCATATTAAAATTTCTTTCATTATTAATGAACCTGTAGTGCTATATCTGGTCGCAACCTTAAGCCTGTTTGGATTGGCTTATTTTAGGTGTTTTTAAGCCAAAATAGCTTTTAAGCACTTTTGGAGTATTTGGGTAAAATTAAAAAAAAAGTGCTTTTAAGCACACTTGTTTTTAAGCCAAAATAACAAAAATAAACCAAAAGTCTAGAATTCTTAACTTATGGCTTTTGACTTATTTGACCTTTTAAGTCTGTAACGACCCCTTCGGTCGTTATTGTATTTTTGACCATTTTGCCCCGTTGAATCCGTCCCCTAGCCTTATTAGTACCATTTTGACCCGCAGGGACAGAGGCATGGTTCCCTAGGCATTGGAGAGAGTTTTGAAAAATTTAGCTTTTAAGTTAAAACCGTTTGACTCATAGTTGACTTTTGGGTAAACGGGCCTTTTTCGGAATTCCGTCAATTCCGAGAGGTCCGGATGATCATTTGTGATGAATTGGTGGGTTTGGTTCGGTTCCCAATGCGCTCGGATGCGTTTTGGGACTTGGGTTAGAAAGTTGCTTTTAGGCCATTTTGGGGGGGGGGGGGGGAGGAGTTGACTCGGTCAACGAGATGTCCGTTGGGAATTCCGAGGCCACGGGTGCGTCCGTAGCGTGTTTTTATGTGTTCCTGCATATATGACATGTGAGAAAATGGCCTCGGGTGATAGTCGGGATTTCAGGTTAAGATTGTGATTTTGGGAATTCTGGTTCTGGTGCCCGCTATAGTGGCACCATTACCGCAGCAGCGGCACCGCTATAGCGGTGGACTTGCCGCAATAGCGGCCAAGTGCAAATGTGGGCTGACCCCCGTGGCGGTCTGAGTGGTCGTCGAGGCGGGACCGCCGCAACGGTCCTATTGCCGCAGAAGTAGTATCGGGCAGATTATTTCATTAAATGAGTATTAAAAGTCCTAAGTCCCTCATTCTTTATCATTTCGAGTTTGGAGTTATTGAGAGCTTTTCAAGGTGATTCTTGGGAGAAACTCTTTGTGGTAAGTTCTTTTATTCTCTTTGCTATTCCATTTTCCATAATCCCCTTAGGATTCCATTATCATGATAGTTCCTTAAAGGTTTGATGATTAAAAGAGGGTTCCATGAGTTCTTCTTTCTAGGCTTCTAAATCTTGATTTATTGAGTGGGTTAGCTTCATCAAGCATGGAATTGATGATTACAACCTATTATTGCATGAATTCTTCCAAATTAGTGGCTAATTTATGGGATTGGAAGTTAGGGTTTATACCCAAATTTGGGGTTTTTTCCTAGAATCCGAATTTATGTAATTTGTTGGTTCTTTTAGCTTGTAATTGATGGGAGTTGATCAATTAGAGCTTAATTTCATGTTGAGGCCTATAGATTCCTAATTTTCCCTTTCTAGTTCATAAACCCCATTCCATAGGTTGGGAATTTGGGGTTTGAATAGAAGTAGGGTTTTGATTGATGTTCTTCTTGATTCTAACTGCATATTTCGGATACGATTAGACTTCCATTATCTCGAGGCTCAAAGGAAAGGAAAGACTAAGGTGTGATTGTTGCAAACTTTGATGTTCGGCCTTCCAGCTAGGTTACGGTTTACCTTATGGTGAGACTTTGATTAGCGAAGCGTATGTTTAGATGATATTGTCGGAGAATGCATGTAAACCTTCGAGTATGAAGTTGGGATGGATATTGTCTTAGGTTGGGCCTTGTTGTATAATTTAAGGGCTAGCCACCCCGTTGTGTTGTTGACTTATTTTGATCTATTTACTTGTGGCTCGTTGCCACGTTGATGACTTTGGGTTCTTGGTGATTAGCGATATATCATGGCTATGATATTGGGGCACTTTACTTGATTGATATTGAGATGAGAATAGTGATTCCATTGTGGCTTATTGTGTAGCCTTATCATTGATATTACTTATGTGCCTGGGAGGTCTTTGTTGAGAATTGTGATTCTATTATGGCTTATTGTGTAGCCTTATCATTTGATATTACTTATGTGCCCGGGAGGTCTTTGTTGAGAATTGTAATTCCATTATGGCTTATTGTGTAGCCTTATCATTGATATTACTTATGTGCCTGGGAGGTACTGTTGAGAATTGTGATTCCATTATGGCTTATTGTGTAGCCTTACTATTGATGTTACTTGTGTGCCTGGGAGGTACTGTTGAGAATTGTGATTCCATTATGGCTTATTGTGCAGACTTACTATTGATATTACTTGTGTGCCATGTGTGGTACTGTTGAGATTTATTTGATTATTGACATTGAACTCATACATTGCACGCATTCTCATCCTTCATGATATATTGTTGATACATTGATGATATACAAGGAAACACTGTTATGAGCTGGGCTCAGTTGGATGAGAGTGACGTGAGGACCGATGTCCAATGTTTATCCCGGAATCAAGGTATGAGTGCTAGTAGCGATTGTCGAGGTCTTCGCTAGAATCGTGAGGGTACGTGGACTTCGCAGGTCCCCCCATGGGTTGTGCTACCGAGATGTGATGTTCCATCATCGGAGTACATATGTACGATGCATATGCATTGCATTCACACTCATACATTATTGCATTGCATTGTATCATTTGGCTTCCTGTGATTTATTGTGATACCATTGTGATATACGGATTTGGTGTTGATTATACTGAGACTTGGCACAATTGGGCTTAGATGCTATAACATAGGTGATGACTTGTTGTGATACTATTGTGATGTACTGGTTCGGATTGATTATACTAAGACTTGGCACAGTTGGGTTTAGATGCTATAACATAGGAGATGACTTGTTCTGTGGATATAGATTCGTGTTGACTTGTACTTGTTAGTTTATGTGTTTATCTTGCTTTGTTGTCTTTATATATGTTAGCTAGTTTTAGGCCGCCTATGATACCTACCAGTACCTGTTGTTTGTACTGACCTGCACTTGCTGCATTCTTTTATGAATGCAGAGTACCAGGTGAGATCGACTTCTACTCCTCGTGATTGATATTCGAGGATGGCTGATTCGAGTCCTTCAGGGTGAGCATGAGGACGTTCGCTGCCCGAAGACTCTTTCTATCATTATGTCTTCATTTTCATTCTGAGACATGATCTTTGAGACTACTTATATATTATTATGATTCAGACTTGTAGTATTTAGTTAGATGCTCTTGTATGACCAGACCAAATACTGGGGTGCATTTCTTACTTCCATATTTTTTTTTTATATTATTATCGTAAGACTTACATTATTCTATCTTCTTCCGCTTTACTTATGATTTATGATTGTTAGGTTAAGGGTTCGCCTACCGAGGTGGGAAAGGTAGGTGCCCGCATGACTTAGTGAAATTGGGTCGTGACAAAGTCAAAAGCCATAAGTCCATCCAAACGGGCTCCTTGTCAAATTTTCTCATACAGTAAAAACAGATTGATTAATTTTTAAATTATGACCGAAAACAGAAAAAGTTCCCTTTACACACAAAAAAAACATAATACTCCGTCCTTTCATATTTACTTGTCCAATATACTAAAAGTAGAATTTCACTTTTACTTGTCCACTTTAGCATATCAAGAAAAAAAAAAATATTTTTTCCTATTACACCCATACATTAATTATTCATTTCAAATCATTTTTCAAGTCCATCAAAATTTAAAACGATGCACCAATTAATATGCGTATCATGGTAAATATGCAGTTCATTTATTATTTCTTAAGGGTGTGCAAATGAATAGTGGACAAGTAAAAGTGAAGAGTAATTAATATTCCTTTCCCTTCAATTTGTTTGTTTGGTTTTGGCTTAGCACGGAGTTTAATAAAGTAATTAAAACTTTTGAATCTTGTGGTCTTAAATTAAAGATATGTAAAATGTACCAAAATGTCAATTAATCTTGTGTCTTAAATATGTCACGTGGAAAGTTGCAATTAAGGGATTGCCAAAAAAGAATAGAGACATTCTTTTTTAAACAGCCTAAAAAGGACAGTAAGAAAAACAAATAGCACTCCCTCTGTCTCAAATTATCTGCAGGGGTTCCTAAAAATAGTAGTCTGAGTCTCAAATTATTTGTCATTTTAGAAGTTCAAGGCACAATTAATTATTTTTTTCTCATTTTACCATTAACAGAATTTTGTTATTAATGGAAATTACACATAAATTGTGTAAATATTTAATGGAGAGAAATTATAACTTAGACATAAATAAGAGTAAATAGTCAAATAGCCTCCCTAATTAATATTCCTTAAAGGGCGTGCAAAATTAAAACGGACGGATAATTTGAAACAGAGGTAGTAGTAAAACATTTTTAGGAGGAATTAACTTTAGTCACAGGGCCCACAACCACAAGTTAAAGAGCACGCACCACCAAAGAGCAGGTTCGATGAGTCTGACATGGTTGACCTTAACATTCCGGCAGCCAATAAACCCAACCAACCTTGGCCTACACTCATCCCCAAGGCAAGCTCCACTATGGTTCCAACTCACCATCACATTCTTCTTCTCATCAAATCTCTCTACAAACTTCAATCCCTGTCCGTTGATTTCTCCACCTCCAGTAATCCCCACATCCACCGCATCCTCCGCCACCACTACATACCACCTATTAGAAAATATTATCCAAGAACACAAAATTATTAAGGCTTGAAACACATTGCAATATTTGATCCTCTCCTCTATAATATTGCTATGAGATTGTGTGCAAATAGCTTTAATGGATATGACGGGCCTTTTGTAAATCTACCCTGAACAAACAGTGAAAAAATTCATCCTAAAAAAGTAAAAACTTTTCTGATTTTCAAGAGCAAGATTTTTGTATAGAAAAAAAAAAAAAAGAGAGAGAGAGAGAGATTTGGGAGGAAGACACTACTTTGAAGTCTGCAAAAGAAAAGTTTTAATTTTTTTTTATAATTCAAAACCATAAAACAATTGTCTTTAAATCGACAAGAGAAGTTACATCAAATTAGAAAAGGCACATACTTTCACTAAAAGACATGTGTCTCTTTGAAATTCTTTGTCAATGATTTATACTCCCTTCGTGCCAATTTACAGAGTACCTTTCGAATTTTGAGAGTTAAATAAAAAAAATTATTTTTTTTATATATCTTTTAAATATTTGAATTATCAATTATTATAATTTATAATAGTAATATTTTTTATATAGCTTCAAATATATAAATTTTATTTCAAAAAACTTAAATATTCAATACCCAAATTCAAGGTCAAAATTAAAGTGTTCAATTCTTAAAATCCAAATTATGTCACGTAAATTAGAAAGGAGGGGAGTATTTAAACAAAAATTTCAACACCACCTGCTCTGCTCCTTGGGATAATCCTCCAACTTGGGTCCTCCTAAAATCGTTGCTTTCCTATGTATATCCAATACGACGCCGGATTTCAGGAATATTGTGGCAGTTAAGTATTTTCCAGGCGGGAAGATGACGTGGCATTGACGGCAGTGTTCGGATACGGCTGCTGAGCATGCGTTTATGGCTCTTTGGATAGGAAGGGTGTCGTAGTGGCTGCCGTTGCCGGTAGCGCCGAAAGCGATGACAGAGACGTATAAGGGGTTGGGTTTATGGGATTGGATAATGGAGAGTTGTGACGTGGAAGAGTATGATTGGGTACTGAATGATAAAGTGAGGATTGAGATGAATAATTGAAGTTGAAACATTTTGTGTTTATTTTGAGAATGAAAATGAATGATTCGATCGAAAATGGAATAAGGAAAGGTGCCATTGACTACGATATGGGATTACTTGTTTCTTTTATTATTCCTTTTCCTGGATAAGATTAGACTAATTACTTAAGATTAGACTAATTACTTTATTAACGACATATTATTAATTTTTGGTAGTTTGATGAGCATCAAATCTCACGAGTCTATTAAGAAGTCACACACTTTAAAAACTAAACTACCTCTAATTAAATAAGTATCAGGTTTTGGTCATTTAATGTAAATTTAAAAAAATATAATTAATTCTTACTTGATTTGATACAGTTCCCGAATGTATATGCGAAATCACTAGGCAAAGTGAATTATAAAGTTTTGACTAATTATTCTACTCATAAAACAAATATTGATCTTTTCCGGCGAGCCATTATGTTCTCCAACGGCGAAAATTTTTTTGGGGTGAGTTTATTTTGCAAGTGGGTCAATTTAATTTGATAGATTTAAATTGAGAGAAAATAATATCCATGTAGGCGCCATGTAGGATAATAAAGTGGGGATAATGAGATTTAACGGTCCAAGGCTAAATATGAACCCAAAACAAGAGTAAGGGCAAATATATCAAAAAAAAAAATACGGAAAAGGCTCATAAATACCCCTAACCTATTGAAAAAGACTCACAAATACCCTTCTTCCACCTTTTGGTCTAAATACCCTTCCATTCACCTTTTAGGTCTGAAAATACCCTAAACTTTGGTTTTTGGCCCAAATATACTCCTCAAACTAACAGTAGGTCAAATTTAACTCTTTTAAAAAGTCACGTGACATTTTGTAATTGGTCACACATACCCTTACAACATGCCAATGCCTCCTCTCCTTCTCTGTACATACTTCTCTAACAATTTGTTATGCTTACTGGAAAAGAGGAGGCTATGAATTGGGCGGCAGTGGTTGGGAAGAAGAGAAACGTGCTACTGACAATTTTCCAATGGTTGAGGCAGAACAACATTCATTTTTATATTTCTGAGGAAAGAGTTCTTTATTGTTCTTCATTTTTCTCCACACCCACGAAAACAGTCCATGGCTCTTTTAAGGATTTTGTTTGTCCAATTCCATGTTTTTCCAGTTAAAGGGAACATTGCTCCTGTAACTCTTTTGTAACATACTGTAAGTTGGGTTATCGAGACAGACATTGGTCTCTTCTATTTATAAATCAAAGTTTTTCAACCGTGAATCAAGTGTAGAGTTGAAAAAAAGATATTGTGAAAATTCAGATTAATTCTTTAATATGAAGATGCTACTGTATCTTTGCCTTAGATCTTGAGTGGGACTTCAGATTTTACTTTACAAGATTGCATTAAACTAAATAGGAGGATCTCTTTAATTCCCGAATGACATGGCTATATAAATTTACTGAAGACCAATTACAAAATGCCATGTGTCTTTTTAAAAGAATTAAATTTGACATGTTAGTTTGAGGGGTATATTTGAGCCAAAAATAAACCATAAGAGTATTTTTATACTTAAAAGGTGGATGGAAGGGTATTTTTAAACCAAAAGGTGAAATGAGGGTATTTATGAGCCTTTGTCAATAGGTTAAGGATATTTATGAGCCTTTTTTGAAAAAAATATAACGAACGGCAAATATAACCTTTTTTTGAAAAGTATAGGGACAAATATGACCCTTTTCCGTTTTTTATATTTGTAAACCAAACTAAACCAATAAAATTGGATTTTGAATTTCAGAGGTGAGGTTTTTGACCCAAAAAAATTACTTCTGTGATTAGCGAACAACTAATATTGTTGTAAAACTTTGAGGAAAGTGTCCTCTATTAATGTTGGATTATTCTATCCCAAGCATCGTCAGTCCATGCTTTTTCAAAAGAAAAGTACTAAATTTTGAAAAAGATTTTCCTATACAGTCTTTTACGTGAAAATATTTCCAGCATGTAATATTTAGATCTATTCTAAACAGCTAACATTACTTTCAGATGATGAATTTATTAAGTTATCCAAGTTAAATTTATTTATTACGCCTACAATATAAGAATCCAAAGACAACAACAACAACAACCAAAAAAAAAAAAAAAAGATAAAATAAATTTAAGAAATTAAGAACAGGGAAGAATTACAAATTGCTTTTAAGGATTAACAGTGGCATA
This sequence comes from Lycium ferocissimum, assembly GCF_029784015.1. Lineage (NCBI taxonomy): Eukaryota > Viridiplantae > Streptophyta > Magnoliopsida > Solanales > Solanaceae > Lycium > Lycium ferocissimum. The sequence goes on along the minus strand of NC_081345.1, from coordinate 11,845,032 downwards.
TTCTAGCTGGCAACTGTAGCAAGCTCGTGTAATCTGAACATTGAAAGATAAGGAAGCTTAAAAATAATACTACTCCATTAGCCGTTCCTTTTGTATCACATTTTCTTGCCCAAGTAAATCTTCATATTTTCACACACAAGTTACATTCTATATGACAACACCACAAATTACACCAAGCAGCACCCTCTACGATACTTGAAAGCCTACCGAAATTTCAGGATTATATATCTCATCAATCGTTGACAAAAATAATACGCCTAGACAAGAAATTTTTTTATATATAGGACTACCCGGGAATTATATAAAGATAAAAACCCAGCACTATCCGTAGCATGAGAATATAGCAACACTAGTCTATCCATCTGTGTCTATGTCTCAATGTACGAGGGGAAACTTCGAAGACCCCAACGGCTACGACATGAATGAATAGAGATTGCAGATGTTAGAGCTTGAGCCTCGAAGTATATGAAAACAATCTTCACTACTAATCTAATTCCAAGCAAAAGGACCTCGATCCTAGGCAACTTGAGGACGACCTCTGGTGGGTGTAGGTGGTCTGTTTGGCATTTAACTCCTGCAAGCAAGCAGACAAATATTAACAAGACCAAAATAGATCAAAGTGTTTACCCCCGGATTGTGGATAACAATTAAATTTGTAAGTGGGGAATAGGATATGTGGGTGGACTTATTCTTTTGTGATTTGAGGTTCTATCGAATGTGTATACATATATGATGTATATTAGTAAGTTATAGCAAATATTATTGAGCAATAGCAATAGAAACTAGAAAGGAAGAGTTATCAAATGCTGTGAGTTGGTCCGGTTTGGAGTGAGCTACCTTTAACTGAGCCAAAGTACTTGAAGAAACAAATATGATCCTTTGCTGATTACAATTTGTTGAATAGTAAAAAGCTAACCTAAAAAAGAAAGGGGTTGCCCTCTGTTGACACCCAATTTTGTCCCTCCTTTATTCCAATTTATTTCCTCAGGCTTCTAAATTTATTGACGAGCTAAACACTTTATCTTCACTATTATTAATTTTCACTATTTTGCTATCAACATTACTAGCTTTACTTTATCGCAAATTTCAAAATGTTTCGTCATCGCTTTATTTTCGGATTTTGTACTCGTTAAATTAATTATAATTTATTAAATCTTTAATTTGTATATACTAATTATTAATTATCTCCATGGTACTAGTTGTTAAATTAGAAGCCCAAAATAATTAAATAGAGAAGGAAATACCCAACAATTTCAGCCATTTTTATAGGTCTAAACGGACCAGCCCAACTCAACTTTCAGCCCACACCCATCATTTCTACCCGACCCGGCCCAAGCTTCTATTTTTCTCTCTAAACCTAACACATACGCCGCCCCTCCCTCTCTCTCTCTCGTCTTTCTCCTATTCTCTCTCTCTCCCCCATCCATTTCAGGCGAAAACTCAGGCCCCTTTCACCCTCACAGATTTTGCCACCCCCATTTTCGGATTTAAACAGCCACGCCTCTCCTCTTTCCTATTCCAAACAAGAAACCAATTTTGTTTTCAACCATGGCAGATTTTGCCTTGCATTTTATACACGATCTGGTCAAACACAAATGGCCAAAACAACTTTCAAAATCTCTGAAAAGAAGATCAACTTTAAAGATTTGATTCGGATTTCAAACGGATCGCTAGAAATCCCGCCCAAAAACGGGCGAAAACCCTAATTCCTCTACTATAAATAGGGTCTTAAGTCTTCAGCCGAAGGGGCAGAGGATACAGATCCTTGCCCTCTATTCATTTGCATTTTTCTCAATCAATCTATGCTACAAAAAGACGAAACTTTAGCTCGCTAGGACTTTCAATATTTTCGTTCGGACTTATTCGGCTTGAGATTCGGATCCATCAATACGAGAGAGTGGATTCGAGACCTCGTCGCCTCAGTTCACTGTACCCAAAACAGGTCGGCACTATCCCTCTTTTACTCTATTTGTTCTAAGTAATGTGCCCTGTGACGAATGTAATCTGCTTAGATTTAAATACGATAAAATGATTATACAACATGTCGATGTTGGTTGTTGAATTCTGTTTGGTTCCAAATCCGAATTCTGAGTTTAGTTTCATTAACGGTCATGTATTAGGCCTTGTTTCATTTTCAGTTAGTCGGGTTGTAGTTTAGTAACTTAAAGGGGATTATGCATATTTTGATTAGTTTGGATTAGACACCTTCATGTTTTAATTAGTTTAACTTCGGTTTTAATAACGTTCATACGTTCACGTCTTAGTTTAGTTTTTCCAGTCTAGTAGTTAACAGTCCTACACGTTTATGTCTTAATGCGGTTTGCTTTAATTTCAGTTTATAAGTGCTTATATGTTCACACATGTCTGTCGTTTCAGTCCGTTCGATTGTGTGTGTTCTGTTGTTAGTTAATCTAGTCTTAGTTAGCAGCTTGATAGGATTCGCATATATTTTGTGTTTAGCTAATGGCGGTTTAATGGTCGATAACATAGTTCTTTGCTAATATGATTCTCAAATCTGTTTTAAAACCTTCTTAATAACATTTTCTCATTTATTCTATGCTTGGTATATTGCCGTCTCGTTTGATCTGAATTTGCTTAAAATTGGAGCTTCAGCCTATTTATAAGCTGCTGTTTTCATAGTGTCTTAAATCTGTCGTTGGGATCTGAAATCTGTTGAATTCTGTTTTCATAAATTTAGGAGTTAGTTTTTCCTATTAGTACAACATGGTGTGATTCCTCCCTTCACGTTGTCATTTAGCTAGGTAATATGGCTTGTTAGTTTGGTACCTAGTTTCCAGTTTGTTTGGACTTGTCAAAGTTTTATTATGTCGTATGCCTTCATGTCCATTCCAAAATCACTTCCTTGCTTGACAGTCTGCAAAGAGTGTTTAATTGTTTAAGTAGACAGTCTCAAAGGAGATTCAAATGTGCTTGAGCATCTCATATCCCCTCCTAATTAACTTAGACAAATGTCCTTTGTTTTGTTGAGTTTATGACTGGAAATACGACCAATAGGTCGCTATAGTCCTTTATTAAATCCAAAAGCCATTTTCTGTTTTGCTTGTGGTCACGGGCTGTTGTGATTTTAGCCGCTCTGTTTTGTGCTTTGAGCAGTGAGCTACTTCCCTTTTAAACTGAGTTTCGGCTATGATCTGAGTTAAATTTCAGCTTGCATTCTGAGCTGAGTGATTATTGTGTTATCTGCTGAAAACATTGATTTTAAATCAACTTGGCTGCTGCAAGTTTGCAGCGGGTGTGTGTTGTGCTCGGCTGGACCGACTCTGTATCTTCTTTGCCCATTTTATCTATTTTCGTGTGTCATTAGTTCGGCTGCAAGCTCTCGTTTCGGGTTGGATGTTTCATTTGCATATGAATATTGGTATTTAAATTTGTCATGCCTAGCTAAAAGGAAACTCAGTGGAAATAAATTAAGTATAAAAATCTAACATCTTCTATAACTCTCTTTTGGCCTTTGTGGCAGCAGCCTTTTTTAAAAAAAAAAAAAAAAAAAAAAAAAAAAAAAAAAACTATGCACGTTCTACATAGACAAAAAATGCTTGATTTGAATTCTTCAAATGATTGAATATTGTGTATATGCTTAATCCATATCATATGCATTTTCGTGTGAGTAAATATATATTAGCAGGTCCCCCATATGGTTTGTTATCAGTTTGGTTGGGTTTAAATTCTGTTTGTTGCAAGCATGTTTCAGCTAAAATATATATATATATATATATATATATATATATATATATATAATATAAGGTACACTTAAGATATACATAGAATATACACAATCCGCTGGTTTGTTTAAGTTTATATTTCATATGTTTAATATAATTCATTGATCGTATACTAATGTTGTCTCTTTCGTTTCTTTGCATGACTATCGCATACGAGTCCGAGGACTCGTTTTCCCCCGCATTTGGCGTTGGGCTAAAGCCCTCTATCGAGTCAGCCCCCATCAGTGGTGTAAAAATGATTCTGGGCCACAACAGCCAACAGTGACCCGCGGCAGCATTTCTAAAAATGGGCAGAGCCCATTAATTATATTTACCTCCCTTTTTTTATTTTTTATTTTTTTTAATTTTTGTGTGTGTCTAACTGGTATTATGCAACTAACATTTTGCTTTGTTTTGGTTATCTTAGCTAGAATGAATCTTAGTAAATTAGTGGGAAAAATACTAGTATAATAGGTGGTTAGTCAAAATAGAAACCAATAATTAATTTCGTAAATTTCATTTTTTCTTCTCTTTATTTAAAGTTATTTATAATACTCCTAATATTTATCTTTCTTAGAATAATTGGTTTTCAAAACGGCATGACTATATATTTTGAGTCAAGGTAATCACGCTTTACTTTACTATCTTAAAAATCTCAAAACATCACTAATACGCAAATATAAATTCAAGCATATTTCCACTCTTCAAGTTTTGAATCAATCTCGCATATTTTTTAGTTAAGCACAGTTAATAAGAAATAATAAAAAGGATGAAGAAGCTCTTATTAGCTATCTTTTTGTATTTCGTTTATATTCCTAAAAATGTAAAAAAAAAAAAAAAACAATTAATATATCGCTATTTGCATTATTTCAAGTATTTTACAAAATGCTGCACAAACCTGCATTTTCTTTATTTATATGCAATTAGTATATAATTATTTTACAAGTCTTATTTTAAAACAACATTTTTTTAAGCATTAACCATATTTATAAATATTACTTAAATAGCATTATTATATTTTTCCTCAAAATCGAACCAACATTTTATGAGTTTTATTTTTAAATAGTATTTAAAATCTTTTTTATGCAATTTATCTTATTTTCTACAAGACTTACTTTAAATAGTATCATTCGAAGTCTTAACCGCATTTATAAATCTTATTTTTTGAAAGCATCTAAAGTTTTCGTTCATGCTAAATTACTATATTTTTTCTACAAGTTGGTTTAAATAGCATATTCATACTTTCCTTTAAAATTTAGCAATATTTGTAAGTCATTTTTTTTTCAAATTTAAACACTATATTTAATCTAAATTAAATAACCTAAGTTTGGCTAGTAAACCGTAGTTAACGGATCTTAGAGGATGCCTAACCCCTTCCCTTTAGGATAATTAGAACCCTTACCTAGAATTATACTGATTAAGCAGACTATTGACGGAGGTTAGTTATCTTCACCTTAGTTAATAATTAGGTGCCCTAATTCGCCTTAAAATCAATTAGGTGGCGACTCCTTAAAATCAACCAATAGGAATCACCAATATGTCTTACTCCTAATTTTGATCCCGGTTAAAATGGGGTGTGACAGCTTGGCGACTCCGCTGGGGACTATTAGGTTCTAACCATAACGGACTTAGGTTAATAAATAATTTGTAGAAAGTTTTGTTTGTTTCGTTTCCGTATTTTGCCTTTATTATTGTTTTCCTTATATACTTTAAGTGTTTTATTGTTTTATTCATTATGTGATTTTTCTATGTAATATATCGCTTTCTCGGTATTCCGTTCATATCTCTTCCACTCCCGGAAAATTCACACATATTCACACACTTAAAGCGGTTTCGCGGTTCGCGGCCGCGCACTACTAAATTACCCCTTTAGTTGGATTGATACGGTGGATTTAGTCGATCGGCGGTGCGATCGTGACCACGGACTTTCCACTCCCAAGTTGTCCACTTGGGGGAACCTTGCGTCGTAGGAAACCAACTCTTAGTCAACCTAGCGTAGAGCGAAACCAAAACCTTGTAAGGACATGCATCATTTTAAGCCTAGGAAGCTTAATACCCTTGGTGTATTAAGTTCATTAGTCAACCTTACCAAATGTCCAAATGAGTCTATGACTCTAAGTGACACTCTTCACCATGTATGTGCATTATTTGAAGGACAAATGTGAGGAATATGTGGACCTAGTACTCTATAGAAAAATATTTCAGGAAAACTGACCTTTTGTTGCAAGATTGTCGTGGAGCATCCAATTAATGCCGGAGGATTGAAGACAACCAAAGGAAATTAGTGGAGATCAAGTAGTAGATATCTTAGATTAACTTTGAATTGTATTATTATTAACTGGCATGTAATAAATTTTTATTATTCTTGTAAATTAGTTTTAGGAAGAGTTATGGAATGATACATAAAAGACATGTTTGTCCTTCAAATATTCGTTAGGCCTACCTCTGGCATAAAGAGGTCCCTTGCATTATAGAACGCGATGCATTATGTGCAATAATGTGTTTATGTGCAATAAAATGTCCTTATCGTATACTGACTCGTTTTCATTTTTCTTTTCTTTTTATTTTATTTTTAAACTTATTTTCAAAACAAAAGGTTGACTTGTGCTAAAGGGGAACTGGCGGAGCATTCGTATTTCACACGGTCTAAAGCCAAGAAATCAGACTCTGACTCATCATTAGTCACCTGGTTAACCAAAAAGACTCGTTCTAAAATGGAGCAAAGTTTGATCAATGCAACCACTTCATCTGAGCCCACATCCTCTAATGAACCAGAAACACATTTGGAGGTCATTGCTCGTCTGGAGCAACGAGTGGCTGAACTAAGTCACATGGTATTACAAAATCGGTCATTTTCTCAAACTCCGCCACATATGACTCCATCTCAGGGGGTTCGTCAGACTTTGCCTATGCCACCTCCATTCCCAAACTTAGACGAACTTAACCAAGTGAACTATTTTACCACTTCTCAACCAGCTACTTCTGAACCTCTCACCCACCTAGTCACTCAAAATGCTCCTCTATTGTTTACAGCTACTTCTTCAAAGACTCAGTACATACCGCCGGCACCTCATCAAGTTCCGCCGGTATATACTTATGCCACAAACCCCGCCATTGACACAAACCCAAGGGCTATGTCACGCAGATGTTGATCATTATGTCGAAGTCGAAAAGGAGACAAGGGCGGTTAATGATGAAATGATAAATAGAAAGCTCAAAAGTTTGGAGGAGGCTATGAGAAGTTTGCGTGGACTCGGTAGTAACAAAGCGTGAGATATGAAGAATTGTGTGCATTTCCGAGGTGGAATTGCCACCGAGTTACAAGATTCGAAATTCGAGAAGTTTGATGGGTGGGGAAATCCTTTCTTCCATTTGAAGGTCTATTGCGAAAAGTTGATTGGCGTAGGGAAGAATGAAGGGATAAGAGTCAAACTATTTAATCGAGTTTGAGTGGAAAAGCTTTGGAATGGTATTCTAAGCAAGACACAACCAAATGGCGTACTTGGGATGACTTGGCAAATGCTTTTGTGGATCATTACAAGTTTCATGTTGAGATCGCCCCCGACAGAATCTCAATTACAAAGTTGAAGAAGAAGTCAACCGAATCATTCCGAGAATATGCTATACGGTGGAGGGAAGAAGCATCCAGGGTACACCCTCCCATGGAGGAAACAGAAATGGTTACTTTCTTCATTCAGGCATTAGAACCAGAATACTATGAACGTTTGGTGACAATGGGCGGAAAAACGTTTGCAGAAGTGATCAAAGCTAGAGACATGATCGAAGATGGCATCAGAACAGGGAGAATAACAAGTCTAGCAGCATTGCAGTCTACTAGTAAGGCCATACAAACTGGCGCTCTCAGAAATGGAAAGAAAAAAGAAAAAGAAGCGACAGCGGTAATGGCTCTGGGAAACACCTCATACCACCATCAACAACCTCCACGATTTGGTCTAACGCTCCCCACCCACAATATTTTTAATATTCATCGCATCCATACAACCAAGCTTTGTCATCTTACCAACCTCAATCACCACAAATTTCCTACCCCGTCTACCACGCACAACCAACATACCGACCTCCACGACCACCAACATACCAAGCTCCACCATCACACTCTCATCATCCAAACAATGCATCCGCGCCTCGCCCAAATAGACCTTTCCGTAATTTTACACCGCTAGGAGCCGTTAAGCGTTGTTTTTGAAAAGCTGCAAGCTTCGAGGCTTATTATATCTGTGGAAGGTAGAATTCCGCATCCACGCGCCGAAGTTTGATCCCACTAAAACGTGTGCATATCATTCGGGGGTAAAAGGCCATGCTACTGATCGTTGTTACGCATTGAAACATAAGGTTGAAGATCTTATTGAAACAAAACAGATCATGGTCAAACAACCGACACCAAATGTGGATAACAACCCACTCCCGACACATGATGAGGCTTCGATAAACATGATTGGAACAGATGGAAATGATGATGATCCGGCCAAATTTATAGTGCCTGTGAATAGCGTGGAAGATCATGTTCTTATAGCCGTTGCTTCTCCGGCTATAGTGGTAAGAGGTTTTGTGCTGTCAAAATATTAGAGCTTCATCAACATACGTGGAGATAGTTCAAGCGCCAAATCGATTTGCCGGTACTTGATACCAAAGCCGTACCATGGAATTATCAACAAGTCAGAATGGAATGTCGAGGAAAAGAAATGGTCACCGACAAGATCAAGACGTCGGAATGACAAGGTCGGAAGGTGTTATACCCGGAAGAGCTAGCTAGGTTGAGGCAAACCAAAGAAAGTGATGCGCCTCCAAAAGGGCGTGACGGAAGCCGAGGCCGAAGAATTTTGAAGAAGATTAAGGCGATTGAATACTCGGTTGTGGATCGGTTGGAAAAGACCAATGCCCCGATTCCTATCCTTTCTTTGCTTTTGAGTTCGGATGTACACGAAATGCACTCTTGAAGATTTTGAGTGAAGCATGCGTTCCGGACCGAAACAACTAGTGAGACATTAGCCGGAATGATCGAGCGCGTGCTTGACGATATCGAATCGACTTCGATAATGAAGAAGCTTGCCAATGAGGATGTAGTCACAACAAAGCACTCCATATAAGTGTGTCGTAACATGTTTGTGTTTAAAGTGTTGATTGATGGAGGCTCTGGACTTAACATTTGCCCGCTAGCGAGTCTGAAGAAGATCGGATATAATACTAGCGAGCTTAAGATAAGTGATATGAATATTTGAGCATTTGATGGGGCTCGAAAGGCGTCCTATTGGAGAAATAGAGTTAAACGTCTCGATTGGACTGTTGAGTTCATTATGGATTTTCAAGTACTTGATATCTCCACGACATACAACATGTTGCTAGGAAGACCGTGGATCCATTTGGCCGGATTTGTGCCCTCTACTTTGCATCGGACGTCGAATTTGAGTGGAATCAACAACAAATATGCATACAAGGAGAATGTGACACGTCCATCTATCGAGAGCAATCTATCCCATTCATTGAGGCAACGGAGGGTTTGATGGAACAACTTACCATGCTTGGGAAGTTGTGAATGTTACTAGAGTGGGTGACGAGAGTCAAATTCAAGAATCGAAAATGTCGCGCCGCAATCATGGTTGCAAAGGAAATGCCGAAAAATGGGTACCAACCCGGATTTGGGTTAGGGAAAACATTAAATGGGCGGGTTGAACGTAGTCCTCCTGTGACAGTTTACATTTGGTTTGGGATATGAACCAACTGAGGAAGAGGTGAAGAAAGCACGAAAGAATAAGGGAAAGGAGATTTTCTTGCCGAAACCCATTCCTGATATTGATCAAACTTTCTCAAAACTTGCCATCTCCAAAACTTCAGATTTGGCTGTTGAAGTTGCCTATGATGATATTGTGGAAGGGATCAAGAATTTGTTTGTGGAAGATGAAGATGATCATACTGTGGTAATTAAAGACATTCGTCGAAACACCGACCTTACGGGTGCCGAACCGGGACACCGAGTTGAAGAATTGGATTTGCGTCTCGACCCCAGTTAATAGGGAGTTTCGATAGTTTAAGTTTAAATTTTCTTTTGTAATAGGCCGGAGGCATAATTTGGAACCTTTTTGTTTTTGTCGTGTCGCCTCTATGTTTTGTAACGGCCTTTCTAAATTAAGATGTTGTCATTTGTTGTAATGAACTACGTTTGACCTGACTTCCTTTTGGATACGTAGGCAGTCCATATCGGGCTCGGTCCTTTCTTTTCAAAATATTTCGGTGTCTTTGTTTTGTAGGTTTGAACTACGTGCGGCCTGATTTCCTTGTGGATACGTAGGCAACCCATATCGGGTTCGGCCTTCCTCTTTTTATTAAAAAAAAAAAAAAAAAACCTCAAAAGTTCTTATTTTTATTCACGAACTACGTCTGGCCTGATTCCTTTGGGATACGTAGGCAACCCAAGGCGGGTTCGGCCCTTCTATTCAAAAATTTCAATATCTTTGGTTTGTCCAACCATTTTAGTCCCTATTAGATACATAAGGATTTATTAAAGTTTTTCCCATTGTTTAAATTCATGTGTCTTAGTATCTTGAAACTGGGACAAATTTTTGAAATCGGCAAATTGCTTCCAAAAAACTTTCATTATAATTTCTGACTTTTCAATAGTTTAGAACCAAGCGCCTCCGGGACCTCCTGGGGCAATTTTTAGAAGTAGCACAAAAGTGGTCTTAAATATTCAACAACTTCAAATAAGGTTTGTCCGTGTCTTTCTAAAATGTTGATAAGTTTGAATTCGCGTCTTCATAATCATTTTATCTATTAGAGCCACTAATTATTCCCTGTTGAAGTCATCCAAATCTCATTACTCTTAATTTCAAAAGACGTTCTTTATTACTTATTACTGAAACTCCTTGGCAAAGCAAATATATGGTGGGGCATCGAAGAATGTGGAGACGACCGAGACAAGAATCAATTAAAGGACTAAGTTCCCCGATATGCACAAGTCAACCAATTTTCTTTTAAAACTCACAATTTTTCTTTGATGAGACAGGTCCCATTAACATGAATGTGGCGCATATTTGACTCCTTCTCAAATTATGGACGTGAACAAGAGTTTGCTTTCTTCAAGAGGCAAACATTCTTCAATGTGGATATAAATTTAGCGCAAGCTAAACGGTGGACGTTGTTCCATTCTTCACGAAATTTTGATCGCAACAGTGGACATGAATTTATCTTCTCAACCAAGGGCTTGGATCAAGGGCACATAATCGTGGATTTAACCTTCTTCGAAGTGGATACGAGCATGGTCACCTGTTATTGGTTTAAATTCTTCAATTTTTATCTTCACTTCATACATATTTATTTATCTCAAGTCTCTAACAAGTTCTTTTTAGAATGTGGTATTTAATGAGATGACAGGATCGAAATCTTGCATCATATATTAAATCGTGGGGACAATTATAGATTTAACTTCCGTCACCACGGGACATGAATTAAGATGTGGAATTATATCTCTTCACGAATGGTTTTGTGGATGTAGACATAAACATAGATATACATTTCTACGTGAGTGGACGTGGATTTATATTTCAATATCGTGGATTGTGTGGATGTGGATTTATTTTTTACATTGTGGATATTGTGGACGTGGAAGTGGATTTATCTTTTTACATTATAAACATTGTGGATGTGGACGTGGACGTGGATTTACCTTTCTTGCATTATAAATTTTGTGAAAGTAGATGTGAATTTATTATTTTTTGCACGAATGACCTCGTGAATGTGGATGTGGAAGTGAATTTATATCTTTACATTATAAAATTTGTGGAAGTGGACGTGGATTTATTTTCTGCATTACGGATATTGTGGACGTGGAAGTGGATTTATCTTTTTGCATTATGAACACTGTGGACGTGGACGTGGATTTATCCTTCTTGCATTATAAATTTTTGAAAGTGGACGTGGATTACATTTTCGCATGAATGACTTCGTGGATGTGGACGTGAAAGTGGATTTATATTTCACATTATAAAATTTTGTGAAAGTGGACGTGGATTTATTTTCTGCATTGTGGATATTGTGGACGTGGAAGTGGATGTGGATTTATATTTTTGTACCGTGGAAGTGGATGTGGATTTATATTTTTCGTACCGTGGAAGTGGATGTGGATTTATATTTTGTATCGTGGAAGTGGATGTGGATTTGTATTTTTGTACCGTGTAATGCGGACGTAGAAGTGGATTTATCTTTTCGCCCTTAGAGTTTGTGGAAGTGGATGTGGATTTATATTTTGTACCGTGGAAGTGGATGTGGATTTATATTTTTCGTACCGTGGAAGCGGATGTGGATTTATATTTTTTACCGTATAATGTGGACGTGGAAGTGGATTTATCTTTTCGCCCTTAAAGTCTGTGGAAGTGGATGTGGATTTATATTTTTGTACCGTGGAATGTGGATGTGGACGTGGATTTATATTTCTACATTATAAAGCTCGTGGAAGTGGACGTAGATTTATGTTTTGCATTGTGGATTTTGGGGCATATACGTGGATTTAAATTCCAGCACGGTGAATTTCGTGGACGCGGATTTATTTTTACATTATAGATTTTATGGAATGTGGACGTAGATGTGGATTTATATTTATGCATAGTGGATTTCGTGGGTTGGACATGGATTCATCATGAGTTTTATGATGTGGGCATGGATTTCGTGGATAAGGACGTGAATTACTATTCATGCACTATGGATTTTGTACATATGGACTTGATTGTGGACATAAATTAGACTTCCTTAAAATGTGGTGTCATCATGGTTTTAGCTTTCCTCAAAAAACAGACGTAGATGTGGATTTAGCTTTCGTTAATGTAAATGTGGATGTCGACTTAATTTCTTCTTCAAGTGGAAGCCATAAATTCGATACATCTCCAAAGTACGATGTGGATTGAACTCCCAAAGCATGGGTTATAAGTATAAACTTCCTCAACCTTATTTCATTTACATATATTTCTTTATCACTAACAAATGTTTTTAGCTTATGGCTTTTTGAAAATGGCAAGATTAAAATGGCTCTGCACATCAACCCGTGGAACTTTATCTTACGCAGTGAACTGGGGCAAACATCTTTGAAGAGGAATATCAAACTCCCAAGCAAAGTTCACGGATCTACTCTCGAACTCAACTCCGCCTACGTCCACGAACACGTGACACGCAGGTTAATTTTTTTCCATATCCAACGGGGCAAAGCGTAGCGACGGTAATGATCCGCTTCTTTCAAACTTCATACAACTTGATTTTCGCGCAACTCGAAGCGGGTTCGGCCATAACTCCTTCCACCCCAAAATATTTTCCACTAATTCTCCTAACCCATATTTTCTCAAGTTCTTCCAAGCTCGTATTTGTTGGTCGGAACAAAATTGGCTAGTTCGTCAACTTCTTCGCCCGAAAACTCTTACATCGTCTCGGGTCGAAGAGGGGCATCTGTTGACACCCAATTTTGTCCCTCCTTTGTTCCAATTTATTTCCTCAGGCTTCTAAATTTATTGACGAGCTAAACACTTTATCTTCACTATTATTAATTTTCACTATTTTGCTATCAACATTACTAGCTTTACTTTATCGCAAATTTCAAAATGTTTCGTCATCGCTTTATTTTCGGATTTTGTACTCGTTAAATTAATTATAATTTATTAAATCTTTAATTTGTATATACTAATTATTAATTATCTCCATGGTACTAGTTGTTAAATTAGAAGCCCAAAATAATTAAATAGAGAAGGAAACACCCAACAATTTCAGCCATTTTTATAGGTCTAAACGGACCAGCCCAACTCAACTTTCAGCCCACACCCATCATTTCTACCCGACCCGACCCAAGCTTTTATTTTTCTCTCTAAACCTAACACATACGCCGCCCCTCCCTCTCTCTCTCGTCTTTCTCTATTCTCTCTCTCCCCATCCATTTCGAGCGAAAACTCGGGCCCCTTTCACCCTCACGCATTTTGCCACCCCCCGTTTCGGATTTAATGCCTACGCCTCTCCTCTCTTCTCCTTCCAAACAAGAAACCAATTTTGTTTTCAACCATGGCAGATTTTGCCTTGCATTTTATACACGATACGGTCAAACACAAATGGCCAAAACAACTTTCAAAATCTCTCGAAAAGAAGATCAACTTTAAAGATTTTGATTCGGATTTCAAACGGATCGCTAGAAATCCGCCCAAAAACGGGCGAAAACCCTAATTCCTCTACTATAAATAGGGTCTTAAGTCTTCGGTAGGAAGGGCGGAGGATACGGATCCTTGCCCTCTATTCATTTGCATTTTCTCAATCAATCTATGCTACAAAAAGACGAAACTTTAGCTCGCTAGGACTTTCAATATTTTAAATTTCGGACTTATTCGCCGAGATTCGGATCCATCAATACGAGAGAGTGGATTCGAGACCTCGTCGCCTCGATTCCGTACTCCAAAACGATCGGCACTATCCCTTTTTCTATTTGTTCTAAGTAATGTGCCTGTGACGAATGTAATGTCGCTTAGATTTAAATACGATAAAATGATTATACAACGTATCGATGTTGGTTGTTGAATTGTTTGGTTCCAAATCCGAATTCCGAGTTTAGTTTCATTAACGGTCATGTATTAGGCCTTGTTTCATTTTTCGGTTAAGTCGGGTTGTAGTTTAGTAACTTAGCGAGATTATGCATATTTTGATTAGTTTGGATTAGACACCTTCATGTTTTAATTAGTTTAACCGGTTTTTAATAACGTTCATACGTTCACGTCTTAGTTTAGTTTTTCCGGTCTAGTAGTTAACGTCTTTACACGTTTATGTCTTAATGCGGTTTTGCTTTAATTTCGGTTTATAAGTGCTTATATGTTCACACATCCGTCGTTTCAGTCCGTTCGATTGTGTGTGTTGTTGTTAGTTAATCTAGTCTTAGTTAGCAGCTTGATAGGATTCGCATATATTTTGTGTTTAGCTAATGGCGGTTTAATGGTCGATAACATAGTTCTTTGCTAATATGATTCTCAAATCTGTTTTAAAACCTTCTTAATAACATTTTCTCATTTATTCTATGCTTGGTATATTCGTCTCGTTTGATCCGAATTTGCTTAAAATTGGAGCTTGACTGTTATGTCGCCGTTTTCACATAGTGTCTTAAACCGTCGTTGGGATACGAAAACTGTTGAATCTGTTTTCATAAATTTAGGGAGTTAGTTTTTCCTATTAGTACAACATGGTGTGATTCCTCCCTTCACGTTGTCATTTAGCTAGGTAATATGGCTTGTTAGTTTGGTACCTAGTTTCAGTTTGTTGGACTTGTCAAAAGTTTTATTATGTCGTATGCCTTCATGTCCATTCCAAAATCACTTCCTTGCTTGACGCTTGACCGCAAAGAGTGTTTAATTGTTTAAGTAGACTTGATCTCAAAGGAGATTCAAATGTGCTTGAGCATCTCATATCCCCTCCTAATTAACTTAGACAAATGTCCTTTGTTTTGTTGAGTTTATGACTGGAAATACGACCAATAGGTCGCTATAGTCCTTTATTAAATCCAAAAGCCATTTTCTGTTTTGCTTGTGGTCACGGGCTGTTGTGATTTTAGCCGCTCTGTTTTGTGCTTTGAGCAGTGAGCTACTTCCCTTTTAAACTGAGTTTCGGCTATGATCTGAGTTAAATTTCAGCTTGCATTCTGAGCTGAGTGATTATTGTGTTATCTGCTGAAAACATTGATTTTAAATCAACTTGGGTACTTTGCTGCAAGTTTTGCGCGGGTGTGTGTTGTAATGGTCAGACCGACTCGTATCTTCTGCCCATTTTATCTATTTTCGTGTGTCATTAGTTCGGCTGCAAGCTCTCGTTTGGGTTGGATGTTTCATTTGCATATGAATATTGGTATTTAAATTAGTCATGCCTAGCTAAAAGGAAACTCGGTTGAAATAAATTAAGTATAAAAATCTAACATCTTCTATAACTCTCTTTCGGCCTTTGTGGCAGCGACCTTTTTTTTTAAAAAAAAAAAAAAAAAAAAAAACTATGCACGTTCTACATAGACAAAAAATGCTTGATTTGAATTCTTCAAATGATTGAATATTGTGTATATGCTTAATCCATATCATATATGCATTTTCGTGTGAGTAAATATATATTAACGGTGTCCCCCATATGGTTTGTTATCGGTTTGGTTGGGTTTAAATTACGTGTGTTGCAAGCATGTTTTAATTTAAATATATATATATATATATATATATATATATATATATATATATATATATATATATATATATATAAGGTACACTTAAGATATACATAGAATATACACAATCCGCTGGTTTGTTTAAGTTTATATTTCATATGTTTAATATAATTCATTGATCGTATACTAATCCGTCTCTTTCGTTTCTTTGCATGACTATCGCATACGAGTCCGAGGACTCGTTTTCCCCCCATTTGGCGTTGGGCTAAAGCCCTCTATCGAGTCGGCCCCCGTCGGTGGTGTAAAAATGATTTGGCCATAACGTACAATGTATGAACCCGCAAAAGATTTCTAAAAATGGGCAGAGCCCATTAATTATATTTACCTCCCTTTTTTTTATTTTTTATTTTTTTTAATTTTTGTGTGTGTCTAACTGGTATTATGCAACTAACATTTTGCTTTGTTTTGGTTTTCTTAGCTAGAATGAATCTTAGTAAATTAGTGGGAAAAATACTAGTATAATAGGTGGTTAGTCAAAATAGAAACCAATAATTAATTTCGTAAATTTCATTTTTTCTTCTCTTTATTTAAAGTTATTTATAATACTCTAATATTTATCTTTCTTAGAATAATTGGTTTTCAAAACGGCATGACTATATATTTTGAGTCAAGGTAATCACGCTTACTTACTATCTTAAAAAACTAAAAAATCACTAATACGAAAATAAATTCAACATTTTCCACTCTTAAATTTTGAATCAATTCGCATATTTTTTTGTTAAAC